>NC_089874.1:91011500-91315000 GCF_040182565.1 Anser cygnoides
CAACCTGGCCGCAATTAACCAAGGGGGTATTCTATACCAGATGACGTCATGCTCATCAATAAAAGCTAGGGTAACAAGGGAGGATGTTACATGTCATGAGTCTACTTTCCTGGAAGTGGCTGAATAGCTGCCTACCAATGAGAAGTAGTGAATGGTCCTTGTTTTGCTTTGCTTGCATGTATAGCTTGTTCTTTACCTAGTAAAATGCCTTTATCTCAACCCATGATTTCTCACCCTTTTGCCTTTTTGATTCCTTCTTCCTTCTCACTTGTGGGGAGTGAGCAAGTGTCTGTCTGTTACTTAGCTGCCTGCTGTGCTGAACCCCAAAAATTGGTTGTGGATGCCCCATCCCTGGAAGTGTTAAAGGCCAGTTTGGATGGGTCTTTGGGCAACTGATGGGCAAGTATGCTTGCCCATGACAGTAGGATTGGAACTAGATGATCTCTAAGGTTTCTTCCAACCCAAACCATGCTATGATTCTATGAATCGTTTCACCTTAGACTAGGTATATATGTTCCTGCATTAAATCAGGTGTGCTTGCATGGAACTTCTTGAAATCACTCCATTCTTTTTATCTTTATGGCTAATCAAACTAATTTTTGTTGTATGGAAAGAATATTTAAAAAAAAAAAAAGAAAAAAAAATTCATTTTGTTTGGCATTTTGTTAGGGATAATTTTTGTTCTTTCTACTGGGTTAAAATCATTAAAAAACTAATATGCAACCAGGGCATTGTTACTTTTACTTATACTTTTATTTTATTTTATTTTATTTTATTTTATTTTTTATGAATATGGGTTCAAATACTGTGTAGAAGAACATGATTTTAGAAGACTGTGCAGTTTGGGCTTAATTATAATGTTTTGTCTAGAACTGTAGAAAACTTTATGTTATTATTATTTCAGTAGGTAATTTTTTTAAAAGACAGAATTGATTTTTAATAATTTGAAAAAAATGTCATTGGAACAGGTTTACAATACCTGTAATAGAAGTAAAATTTTTGCTGTTTCAAATGCTTGTGGTCTCTGTTGAGACCCTGAAGTGTTTTACATCCAGAAAGAGAGTTCCTAATTCTTTCAGGTTAATTCAAGTCATTATTGAAAGGAAACAAGAAAACTGACATATTTAAGTTATTAGATGCTCATGAAAATTTTGGTCATTAAACTTTAACTTTTATTTGCAGCATAAGAACAAATTCTCTCCCTTCCTTTCTTCCCACCTTTATTCCTTTTCCAAATTCTCTCAGTGAAATGCCTGTTGTCACGTCCTGCAATGCACAGGCTGGGCCAAAAAAATGGCTATGCAATGGTTATTGGTAAACAGCAGCAGGTAGTTACTTGTATTCCAGGCTTTAGTGACTTGAATTGTTGATCAGAAGAGTTTGAACATCTTTTTTTAAAAAATAGTAATTTCACCCTCTTTTCCACCTTGAGCTTCTAGTTATTTTTTTTCTCTAATATGTGACAGAGAATCATTTTTTCCCTTTCTCTGAATTTCGTTGTGATCTCATTAATGTCTATTTTTGATATTAAAACTACTGTACTAGACAACATTTCTTCCATCTATAAAGTCAATATTTTGCGTGGTCAGGAACATTCTCAGTGCAAAATCAGAAGAATCAAGCTTATATTTGAAGCTGTACTTTTTTCCCAAACACCTGCCTTCCAGTAAGTTATATTAGAGAAACAGACCATATGGCATCAAGTAAAACTTGTTTTATATTTACTTACTGAACAATGCAAAAGGAACAGTAAGTTTTGTTCTTACTTCTGAGACCCCAGTGGTAGCAGAGCTATTATGCAGAGCTATCTGAAAGTCATTTACAGTCCTCGCAGGGGGTCGGTCTGTAGGCTTAATTTCAGATCTGAGGTTTTCTGTATCAGTTTACTGCTTTTCAAATGATCTTATGATAAACTCAAAACAAAGATCTTCTGTACAAAGAATAAGTTGTAATATATTTCTGGAAATGATTGCCCATGTTAGGGCTTTTGTTCTAGGGAGCCTAGGGGAAAATTACTTTCATTACTTTGCATTAGTTACAGATTGTATAGCTAAAATATGACTGAAAAAGTAACTGGTATTTGGATGTCTTTTAACATGGTTGTTTTTGTTGTAGTTGTTAGGTTTTTGTTTGTTTGTTTTCCTTACACAGTTTAGTTGAGGGCAGAACTTTGATTTCTAACAATAGAAACAAGTGTATTCTTATGAAAACACTTGGCACATTTGGAAGGTCTCTCTCTGTGGGATCTTTAATTCCAGAAAATATTCCTCCCCCTTATAATCCAAATCGCTACCCAAAAAAAACATTATGCGTTTTTTTTTTTGTTTTGTTTGTTTGGTCCTCTCATGACAGTAACAACATACATTACAGTGTTATTTGTGTGGTGATGGTACTTAATGGCCATTAATGGTTCCTTGAACTCTGACAGGTTCGGTGCCTTGTTAACTTCCCTGGGGAGCCTGACCACCCTCTGGGTGCAGAACCTTTTCCTAACCCCCCAGCCGGACCCTCCCCTGTCCCAGCTCCATGCTGTTCCCTCGGGTCCTGTCGCTGTCCCCAGCGAGTGTTTGCAAGCATGTTAAGCATGTTTAAAATGATTTTAATGGTGAAGAATTCATCCATCCACATATTTGGCAGATATGAGAAAAAAAGTAACTTGGACATACCCGTGGTTGTAATTAAAGGTGTAATGGGAAAGTGTAAATCAATTAGTGTTGGTTTCTGTTGTAACAAAAGAGTAGAAAATATTTTTATCCTGAACCAAGTATTTGAGACAAGTGATTTATACGTGCACATCCAAAAAACATTTCCAGAAGATTTTTATTAACATCTGGAAACACCTGAGATTCTTTCTCCATTTTTGCTAGTCTCATAAGTCTCTACAGACGTCTAGGTAAATTTATCTAGGAGGATTCTAGACATTCTATTTTTAGATGGTGGATATAATTTAATGCTCAAGTATGAACTGGCAGGCATAGATTTGAATATAGATCACCTTTCCTTTCAAAATGCTGATTGAACCACTACCTGAATAAAGAGGAAAGCAAGACCTAGTTTCTGTGGGTATTTCCAAAAGGAGCCATATACTCTGGCTGAATACCTAAGGAGCTACTATAACTTTACTAAAGATGACATTCATCAGTTGTGATATGGTAACATCATTATTTAATTTAGTGCTCTAGTAAAACACCTGGCCCTGGCTGCAGGTGGAAGATTTCATGGAAGTCAGGCAGAAGTACTTCTGTAGTGGTTCCCAAAGGGGTAACCTTTGTATATAGGAATGCAGATATACCTGTTCCCCCTCATCACACCTACACATTACACCACTTGTGCCTGGCACTCCGCATCCATACAAGAGTACCGTCAGTCACATCTGAGGTCATATTCACACTGCTTAAGTGTTAAAATAAGGTGCTGATTTTGGTAATCTATCTGATTTTGTCCATTGACTACATTATGCACCTACACAATGTTTAGGCACCAGGAAAATGCTTAGTCTAGAGAGTTAGTTTAAAGCAGACAATTAGAATACTTCCTCCACCTGTTAAATAAGACTAGTTTCCTCAGCATTTTGAGGAACATGATTCTCAAGCACAGAAAAGAGAATTTGGTTCCTCCTCTTGTTCACCTATTCCGTGGTAGTAGATTTTTCTTCTGATTTTGTGTGCAAAACCTAGAAGTTCCAATCACAGAGTAAGGAGAAGCTGCAGACAGACAGTTGTAAAATAAGATAGAAGTCAAAATAATTTAACTTTTGTAAAATACTGTTTCTTGAATACAAAGAGACCTCCTTCTATTTTTTTTCTGCCATTATTACAATAATAATGTTAAAATTCCAGTGAGATATCAGGGGATACTGAAAAGCATAAATAAACAACATTTTAAAGTAAGTTAACAGATAGAAAGACAAAATTTTAATTATTTTAAGCCTTATTCTTTTCAAAAAAGAAATTTTAAAAATCTATTTAATTGGCTCTTTCTTTTTTCTATGTGTAGTTACCTCACTGAAAAGTCTTTTTTAAATGTATTCATTCCTTATGAAAACAGATTTTTTACCCAGACAGTTTGGTTACATGTCATGAAACATAATTAAATATATATATATATAGTTGTTGTTATTGTTCTTTTCACAGAATTGATACCTTGTTTTTTTTTTTTTTCTTCTTTTGCAATATGCAAAGATGAAAGTAATTTTATTTACAGTAACTCATGTATGGTCTCCTCTCATGAGTCCAGATATTAAGAAGAAATAGAATAGAACCGTGATATATGCATAATGAGAGTGCAAGAACTGCAAGAACTGATGTATTGTCTCATCCATGGAAACATTACAATATTTTTTCTAATTTTAAGTCAATACAATTAATGCAAGACTTAAATTACCATGATAAATCAGAATAAGACAAAGGACTAAAACATATTATCCTCAAGACTGATACTTCAAAAGAACTTTCCCTAAAGCACACTTAATGTTAAAAATGACCATTTCTCAACTAAGCTGACAGCAAATTACAAAGATTCATTATGCATAACACGGAATTTTTTTTTTTTTTAATCCTGCATAAGTGGAAAAGAAACCTTTGAAGAATAATTTACACATTAAAACAAAGGACTTAAGGAGATTGCCTGGCATTAATTAGAAAAAAAAAGATCAGTCAATGATAAGAATGAAAATACTTCTATGAGAGAAAACCGTAAATCAGTTTTTCTCGGTGGAGTTAGAGTAGTCCAGAGACGCCAAACTTTATGTACCCTTTGTAGTGATACTTACCAACACCCTGTATGGTCAATGATGAAGTGGAAATTATTTGTTTGGGTACAGCATTTACTAGTTTATAAAACAAACAATAAATTCATGGCAAAGTTATAGAGCTTTCTTAGTGTCCTGAAAACTCTAGACATTATACAGTGTATCGAAACCCCATATTTCTCCCCATATTTCTCCTGTGAATTACTAAAATTTTTATTCATCACCATACATCATGGAGAACAAGTTTACTTTGGAAATATTCCCAAAAAATCTCACTTTGTTTACTTGCTGTTTTAATTAAAATAGAAAAATTTGTCTAATTTTAAACCCTTGCAGTTAGGATACAAGAATTTTGGAATAACTCCTCATGTAAAGTATCTAATATTTTTGTTTTAGCATGTATAAGCTGTCCAACGTACTGGTGTGACATGTAGGCTGTCCAGTATTTTCCCAACATTTTGTTCCTTTTTTACATGCTTTGAGCACTACACATAACAGCAGTATGATCTTGCCTCCTGCGTGTGTTGTTGCTCACAGTTTATCTCTTATAATGTCCTGAAGTGCTTTGGGGCAAAGCCACAAAGAAGATTTATTTATTTGTTTATTTTGTATTCCAAGTTTTAACATTGCAGCAGTGCTTGTAAAGCTAAAGAAAGTGGAGCTGTCTGACTCTGTGCCATGTCACATGACATGTTGTGCTCGGCATACTTTCTTTAAGAGGAAACTATGACAGATTGATCCATTACAAAAAAGTTACTCTTAAACTATATGTGTTTTGTGTTTTTTAATACATCTTCTATTTCTCCCATGCCACCATAGATTTATTTATTTATTTATTTATCTATTTATTTATTTTTAAAGAAAAACAGGCTTTACAATTTATAATTTAGATTTTGACATTTGGAGAAGTGGCTGAGTTTTCATTTTTCTTCCTTACCCTCTCCCAGGACTATAATTTGGTAAGTCTATATCTCCCAGTGGATATATAAATAGATAGTTACCATCCATCACTGTTACAGTGTAGTACCACCATCAGCCAGAAGTGTTATGAAGTGGTAAATATTTATCTAAACTTCAAGAAAAGTATCAGTATCATCCTAATATTTGCCAGAATTCAGGTGATTACTTTCTGAGGTATTTTAAATATATTTTTGTCAGACAGATATATTTAAGAAAAATAATGTTACTTCTTTACTGACTTGCTTCTGTGAACCACAGGTTAGGCAGCCATCAACAAAGAGTTTTTCATTAATCACTGTTATTTTACTGAGAAGGATTAAATGATTTATGTCATTTCCTAGAACCAATAAAGGTACTTTTAATCAGATTAACCTAATACTTCTCACCAAACACCATTAGCTTTCTACTACTGGCATGTATTGTTTTCAAAATTGCAGGCTACTATAATGCAATCTTTCATTTAGCTTTTAAAATGAAACTCATATCTGTGATTACATAATCCTATTTTGGCATTACACAATAAAGTAGTCTCTAGAATGATGTAAACTCTGAATGATAAACCCATATATGAGGTCTTTTGGAGAGATCCAGAAATAACCATATACACTTTGTTAGATCTCTGCTATATCTGATACCTGGGGAGAGGAGGTTGCAACATGAATAAATTGCTGTTGCACATCTGTGTTTAAATATGTTTGAGCATATTTCCCATGAGTATACACAGGAGTATGGATAGGTGAGAATCACACAGTTGTGACACAAGATCTTCAATGCTTTGGATAAAAGTATGACCCTCAGTGGCACATCTCCTATGTCTGTCATTGCCATCAGAAGCTTTAGGACAAGGGCAAGTGGTTGAGTGCTAAATCTGCTTTAAAAAACTGCAGTTTAAGAGACCATACAGAGACACAGCTAGCAGTCTCAGAGCTCTGTGGATGACTCTTCATCCTCCCCTCCTTTTGAAGCTGCCTTTGAACCATCAGAGGGCAGATGTGGTTAGTGAGGGGTGGCACAGGAGACCTCAGCTGCGCCATTAAGGCTTTACCCATTCAGGGATCATATCTGAAGCCTCAGGTGCAGAAATGAAAGCCTGAGAGGACACAGAGGTTGCCTCTGCTGAATGCTGAATTTTCCCTATTATGATATCAACAGAGGCAAGAGAGCTTCCTTGTCCCCAGAGCTGCCCTGAAGTCAACAGCTTGTGTTGCCCCCCATCCCCACTGTGTCTTTTACTGTTATCTATATCTATTCCTGCCTTGGGATATTTGCAAGCATTAATGGACCTTCAAAGAGTAATTACTGACTGTCTCATATCCTGAGTGAGTGAATATAACTGCTTCAGTTATTCTGGGGGGGGGAAAAAAAATAGGAGAAAAAAAAACGGACATGTTGTCTTTGTATTTTAAAGAGAGGAAGGAGGGAGGGAAGGAGGAAGGAAGGAGGAAGGAAGGAGGGGAAAAGAGAAAAGTGATCTATTCCAGAGCTCTTCTGTGAGCACCAGGAATAGGACTTCTAAGAAAGCTTTGCCTGGTTCTTTCTCAGTAAAGCCATGTACTCCCACCAACAGCCAGATTCAAAGCACTCATCAGTACTCAGAAGCACCCTCAGCACTGAATTCCTTTTTGGTTCCCTGCCCAACATGTGGTTCATTGGAACCATTCTGGAGGTGGTTGATCTCTCTACATATAGTGTGACCAGGCCCAGATTCAACAGTTAAGTGTTGCAGCGCTTTATAGCTATAGTTTTCAGCACTCAGAATTAACTTGTCCCTCCAGCAGTCCTACTAGATCAAATCCCAAGACACAGGCTCTTGGTCTAGATGAGTTCCAGTGGGCTAGAAATTATATGCTGACACTGTTCACTGCTTTCAGATTCTTTTTGAGTTGATTGATCAAGGGTACATAGCCAAGTTCAGCTGTGGCTTTGCATTCCTTTGATACAAGACAACCAATGGCAACACGCAACACGCAAACACCGAACTTGTTCTTGAAGTATAAGTAAGGGTGAATTTTTTTTTAATTTTTTATTTTTTTTGGTCAGGCAAATCTTTTCAGAGGATATTTCATTAAAACAC
Organism: Anser cygnoides; assembly: GCF_040182565.1. Lineage (NCBI taxonomy): Eukaryota > Metazoa > Chordata > Aves > Anseriformes > Anatidae > Anser > Anser cygnoides. Next base: position 91,019,285 of record NC_089874.1, read on the forward strand.
TCATTAGGGAGACAGATGATCAAAGCTGGTTCTGCCTTGGCCTTGAGAGTTTATTTTCTTTCTGTTCCCAGGCAGTTCAGAAAATGCAGTGCAACCTTATTATCCTGGAACTTAGAAGCACGAGTCTCAGAAAGCTGAAACTTCTAACCAGCTGCCGTCTCTGTAAACAGCTCCTGTTGCTGTTTGCTGCTGTTTGTATATAAATTTTTAAATATTTTTAATGTTCTGTTAAAATTCTCATTTTCAGGAAGAAAATGTAAAATGATCACAAGTTACTGTGCTTGAGCTAAATAAGCTTTGACATGGTACAACAGAGCTGCAGTAAGGGGATGAAAAATGCAAGTATTTGTGCTCACCTTGTCCACATGACCTCAATACCAGCAGATGATATGACAGGAACAAGAATATAACCCCTGTTCATGACTGGAGCAACCCTAACTGTCTGATACCAGGGGATGGACACTTCCAACAGATGAACAAATTAGAACAGAATAGAATAGAATAGAACAGAACAGAACAGAACAGGGGCACATCCTGCATTAGAGAGCCCACATTGGCCGTGGGAGTGAGGGAAATGGGGGGCAATCTGCTTTCCTCAGGGAGGGGCTGGGGAGCTGTGACCCACACCTGCTGGGTGGGGGGTGTATTCACACAGCTCTGAGTGTTTCTGTGGGATTAGAGCATTAGTTGATTAACTACAGATGTTCAGAAAATTGTAAGTGGTTACTAACATTTTGTAAGTGTCTTGTAGTGTGGTTTATCTGTTGTATTGCAGATACTGATCTTGAAATTACTGTTTACTGACTGATGGTTAATTTTGTGTTAATAATTCAAGAAACTACTTTCAAAGAATAAGAATCACAGAATGGTTGAGGTTGGAAGGGATCTCTGGAGGTCATCTAGTCCAATTCCCTGTTCAAGCAGAGACATCTAGAGCCACTTGCCTAGGATCATGGACAGCTTTTGAAGATCCCCAAGGAAGGAGATTCCCCAGCCTCCCTGGACAAGCTGATGTTCAGATGGAGCCTCCTGTGTTTCTATTTGTTGATTGCCTTTTGTCCTGTCACTGGGCACCGCTGAGAAGAGCCTGGCTCCGTCCTCACTGCATCCTCCCTTCAGGTATTTATAGACATTTATGCTATCCCCACTGAGCTTGCTCTTCTCCAGGCCGAACAGTCCCAGCTCTTTCAGCCTCTCCTCATAGGAGAGGTGCTTCAGTCCCTTCATCATCTTTGTGGCATACCATTCAACTCCCTCCAGTATGTTCATGTCTTTCTTCTACTGGGGAGCCCAGAACTGAATGCAGTACTCCAAGTGTCTATACACTGACAGCTCATGCTCAACTTGTTTCCCATCAAGACCCGCACATCCTTTTTTTTTTTTTTTTTTTTTTTTGACAAACTGCTTTCCTGCTATGTGGCACCCAGAATGTCTTGTGCCTGGGATTGTTCTTCCCCAGGTGCAGGTCTTTGCATGTCTCCTTACTGAACTTCATGAGGTTCCTGTCAACCCATTTCTCATCCTGTCAAGGTCCTTCTGGATAGCAACATGACCCTCAGGGTTATCCACCCCTCCTCCCAGTTTTGTATCATTAGCAATCTTGCTGAGAGTACACTCTACCCTATCATCCAGATCATAAATGAAGATGTTGAACCAGATCGGACCCAGAATTGAACTATATTGTTTATTATTGGCCTCCAACTCTTTATCAGGGAGTGTAGTGATGGAAAAAGGAGTAATATCTTTAAACTAAAAGAGGGTAGATTTAGATTAGATTTAAGGAACAAATTCTTTACTATGAGGGTGGTGAGGCACTGGAATAGGTTGCCCAGAGAAGCTGTGGATGGCCCATCCCTGGAAGCGTTCAAGGCCAGGTTGGATGGGGCTTTGAGCAACCTGATCTAGTGGAAGGTGTCCCTGACCATGGCAGGGGGATTGGAAGTAGATTATCTCAAGGTCCCTTCTAATCCAAACCATTCTGTGATTCTATGATTCTATGATTCTGTAATTCTGTAATTCTATGATTCTATGATTCTATGAACTACACTTCATACCACTAACCACTACACTCTCGGCCCAGCTACTCAGACAGTTTTCTGTCTACCTCTTCGTCTTCTCATCCAGCTCATATTTCACCAGTTTTTCTTTGAGGATCTTATGGGAGACAGTGTCAAAAGCCTTACTGATGTCTAGGAAGACAACCTACTGCCCTCCCCTCATCTACTAGGCCAGTCATTTTGTCATCACAGAATCAAAGAATGGTTGAGGTTGGAAGGGACCTCTGGAGATCAGCTAGTCCAACTCCCCTGCTCAAGCAAGAAAACCTAAAACATGTTGCACAGGATTGCATCCAGGAGAGTTTTGAATATCTGCAGAGAAGGAGATTGCTCAGCCTCTCTGGGCAACCTGTTCCAGTGCTCTGTCACCGTCTCAGTAAATAAGTGTTTTCTCATATTCAGCTTGAACTTCCTGTACCATAGAGGGTTATCAGGTTTTCAGGCTTGAATTATTTTTGGTGAAACCATGCTGTATACTCCTCATCACCATTTGTTCCTAATGTACCTGGAAGGGGTTTCCAGTACAAGATGGTCTATCACCTTCCCATGGACTGACATGAGGCTGACTAGCCTGTAGTTTCCTGGTCCTTGTTCTTGCCCTTTTTGAAGATAGGAATGACATTTGCCTCCCTCCAGTCCTCAGGTACCTCTACCCATGACCATGATCATTCAAAGATTATTGGGAGGGGTCTTGCAATGAAACCAGACAGGCCTTTCATCACTTGTATGTGCATTCCATCAAGGCCCATGAAGTGCCTAGTATCCTTAAGTCCAGTTTTTCTATTTTATTTAAATGATGTGAACTGAACAGTTTATCCCTGCAATACATTGTTTCCTTATATAACCTGGTAGGTTAATAGCTATAACTTGTATCACAATAATTGACTTATATTCCTGACAATTGTTGTGAGTGTTTGACTTAGAATGGAAGATACCAGTGTTGTCTCCCAGAAAACCACAAAAACAAAACAAAACAAAACTAAAAACAACAACAATAACAAGAAACACTTATTTGTTAAAAAGATTTAAAATAAATTTACGGAGGAGTGTCTCTTAAAAATGCAATTCAATATCAAATTATAGGTTCTCCTAAGCTTCTATCTTATTTAATCTATTAAGGTATTTCAATATGAACCTGTTTGTTCCAGGAAGTTCATATTGTACCATCTTCATTAAATAAAGGAATAAAATGAATTAAGTTCCCTGGAGTGTACAGGAAAAAAAAAAAAAAAAAAAGAGATATCACATTATAGCTTTCCAACACAATTTTGGAAATACACATAATTTTGAATATAATATTCACTAAATTGAATCAGTAAGTACTAAGCTGCATGACTATTCTCTAAATGATTTGGATTTCGTTGTTATTAATGTCAAGGAGTAATGATTTCTTTTGCATTTTGTCTATAGCTGTTGACAAGATTTGTCCTGTTAATATCCTATAAATCTGGTGAAACTGACTGATAGTGAGCAGTGTTCATCTGTATGAACATAGTCACAGTACATCATGGTTAATAATTAGGGAAGTATTAAATATTAATATTTAGTCCTTTTGAAATTTATCCTTAAATTAGTTTTGGGTTTGCCTTTTTGTGTGTTCATGCACATTTCATTTCTGCCCATTTGCTGTTTGCATCCTTTGCATGCTAAGCAGACAGCACTCACATTGTTATTTTCCTACTAGCTTTGTTTCTTTATATGTAGAAACACTATGAGAAATATCAACCATAAAAGCAATTGGAAACAGAGGCTTCAACTTTGTTAATTAGTAGGAATAAATCACCTAGGAATCCTCAGCAGACTTGCACCAGTATTGATTTTTCAGTATAAGAGTGAACAGTTTTAAGGTCTCCAACAGGTCCTTCCTAAATCACTAATATCATCTGCCAGAATTGCAACACTGGAACATAAATCTCCTAGATAAGCCCTGTTCATGTCAAGAACAAGACAAAAAAAGGCCACCCAGCATACTGAAATAATACGTTCTGAGGAAAGTTTCTTCCAAAACTTAGCACAGTGATCCATTGAACTCCTTGTGATGAACCAGTATACCTAATTTAAAAAGGAGCTGAAAGACCTAGAAATGAATCTACCCCTGTAAGAAGATCTCTACATTTATTCCACATCTTACAGGAACAGGAATCAGTCACAGAAATCTGAATCAGTCACACACATCCTACCCCAGTAATCTACCCTTTACCTATGGATGCAGCTCTGGGTTCTGAGAGAGCTTGGCTCTCACCTCTGAATAACATTCATCATAAGGCAAAGAACAACAGAAGAAGACCCAGACAGTGCAGTCTAATGCTTTTCTTTTTCTGTGTTTGTTCCCTCTTCTCAAGCATATATTTTCAAGGTTTCTCTGTTCAATGAAGTTCCTCTTACTCTGGTTAATCAAGCACTTCTCAATAGCTTTTTCTACTGTTTTTAGAAGATGAGACAATGTGACAAACAAATCCTTGTTCTTATGGCATGCATGTCTGCCATAAGAACACAGGGAAACCTGTCTATAAGTTTACATTATTTTTTGTAAGGATACTGCTGTATTGCACAATATTCCATATTCATTTTATGATAAACTCTGAGCTCTTACAACCACAGGAGTAGGATGCTGAGGATTCTCTAATGCCTTTTTTTTTTTTTTTTTTCCAAATGTTCAGTTCTTCATGTCAAAGCTGGTTTGCTTTACAAAAGAAATACAAGAAGACCAGACTCCTTATCTCTACTGACATTCCTGTTCCCTCTGGCAGAGGGAACATTTCAGGAAGAGACCAACACACTTCTCAAGATTGTAATAACTTCTCACTGTACCTCTAATGTAAGTTCTACAAGTAGCATGCTAGAAAAGGCTTATACTGTTCTGATATTGCATTTGTCATGGTAAACCACAAACCAAAAATGCACCACATGACTCCAAAGAGGGTGGAAACTGAGCTGTCAAATTTGTGCTATGCTAAATATCTTTATGATTTGCAACAGGAAATCTTGGAAATCACCTCTTCTGCAAATAGCAGAAGAACAACATAAGGAAGAAATACAATTTGCTTAGAAATACAATACAAATTCTTTTGCCTTTCATATCAGGATGCTGGGAAAGTTTTCACTTTTAATTAAGTTGTCTAAAAAAGAAAAGGTATTGGTGCCCATTCTAAAGGACAGGCATATGAAAACCCATCCATTTTTTGTATATAGGATAACTTAAAATAAGAAGATTGTTCTTTTGATTTTATTCCATGCTTTGTTACTTTCAGACACTGAGGAAATAAGTTTAATCTGCTCATCTTATGCTTCTAGTTTACATTTCTTCTCAAAAACATAATGTTGTGTTTTCTAGGCATATATTTTCTTTTCATGCAGATTAGTTTTTGTTTCCTCTCTGTATTTTGAATAAGCATGTACATAGGATAGCAAAGCAAAACAGCAGCAACAAAACACATAACAAAACCTCTTAATGTAAGTGGTACTTCAAAGAGGAAGTGTAAGCTTGGAAATCAGAAAAGTTCTTCCTCCCTATAAATTAATTCAGAGGGATTGACGCTTCATTCCACAGAAAATACCATTTTGTTATACCACATTGCATCTGATGAACTATCAGTATTCTCATAAGAAAAGACTGACACGATAAAGCAGACTTAAAGTGACATCAAGGGCATCAGCATTTCATAGAGCTAAGTACTAAAAAAGCTGAATCTTAATACTGCATTCATCATTTTGCTACCTGTAGCATTTGAGTAACTCTGGGGTGATTTTGTTTGTTGTTTTGTTCTTTTTGAAGCATAGTTAAACAAAGATAGAAGACTGCTGAGGTTTTCTGTGCCATATGATTCATTACATTCCACTTGGCTATGGAAACCCTGGAAACAATTACAAGGTATTTCAGAATATGCATTTATGTTTATAAAATCTCTGTCATAGTTCACGGATTCATCAGACTTACTTGAAAATTCAAACACTACTCCTCTTGAAAATAAGAAAATCAAAAGGTATGAAAGAAAAATCCTTTATTCCCATAAGTCTTGCTAAGTAGCTTCAAATATAGCTATATGTCTTTGAAGCTGAATAGACATATCTTGAAATTTTGTTTCCTCTCTATTGGAGAGGCCACAGTATCTCCCCAAAGCTGTGCAGCCACTTAAAGACTGTTTTAAAATCTGCAGGTTCTCCACTTCATGGCACAGGCCTGAAATATTCTGCAGGTGCACAGACACTGCATTCTTCCTGATTTACATTTCTTTTGCAATCTGTTCTGGAATTCCAGTACCCTCTCCTGTCTGGCTTTTAATGCACTTCTTTTCTGGCAACTGTGTGCTGCCCTTATACTAGTATTGGCTTTGTTAGCCTCTCAGAGTATCAATTACTCATTCCAGGTTAGCAGTCCCCTATCCTACCTCATGTCCCAATGAGAATTCTTGTTCATTTTCAAAAATCTGAATTTCATGTACTTACCTTGGCAATGTAAGGTAACTTGCAATAAAACAGAGAGAAAAATCCTACCTTCTCTTTCTTCTTCCAGAATAACTGCAGTTCTCTGTCTTGTGCAAAATAATTTACAGGAAAGAAGGAAACTTCTTTCCAGTTGAATTACTACCCAGGGTCACATCAAGCTGCTGGACCAAGTATTTCAATGTTCCCAGCTACCCAAGTTCACTAAAATGGACCTATATTATTCATGTTTTCTTTATGATTAAATTGAGCCCTTTCCATTTACTATATGTATGTGTGTATATATATGTATGTATATATACACACTCATGGTTTCTAGAACATATACTGTTAGAACAACGGATACTTGTTACCTCAGTGTTTTTAAAATTAACATTTAACAGACTTAAAACTGTTAACTCATAACCTCAGTGGGGGATGAATGCAGTGGCTGCACTGAAAAAAATGTTATTATATTTATTCCTTTACAAATTGATTCTCAGGGAAATATTGCCTTTTAGTGCACCAAACCACTTAACTGAAACAAAGATTTTTAAGGTAACTTAAGCTTTTCTGACTCATTGCATTAATAAGTTTTGCAGTATTTTCTGTTTTTCATTAATTCATTCTCTCTGAGTTAATCTCTTTCTCCCGAAACTTGCTTTAACCTTTACCATTTTTCTTCCGACTATCCTTTTCCTGTTTTCAGATATATAACATAGTCAAGAATGGGATTTAAGGATGTCCCATCCTATTTCTTTTCATCTCTTTAAGCAAAATAAGTAAATCATTGATTGCAATTGCAGTTTCAAATTAAATTTTGGATAATTTGTCTTGTATTCTTTACAGAATTTCTTTCAGTCCAAGACACAATCTTTAAGTGAATTGCACCTTGATAAATAATTATTACTAGACCAATAGTACAGGAAATTAATTTCTCTAACAAGCTTCTCCAGATAATGGGGAAAAAAAATTAAAAAGAAAAAAAAAAAGATGTTGACTCAGATACTGAGGCAGAGCAGCTGCTCTTCTTTCAGGGCTGCTGAACTTCTTTCAAAATTTTTAGTCATTTACAAAGTCAGATTTTTTATGATGTACTGTGAAATATGTTAGTAATCAATGATGAAGGTTTTCTATTGGTCAAAAGGTAGATTAAAATCATTCTCTATGAGTAACAGACAATTATGATTTATTATTCATTATATGGTTAGACGAAGTATAGAAGATGACACAATTATCTCTGACTACAGGTTATGTGTTAAATAATAATAACTACAAGACATCTGATTTTAGTGTGGCTGTTCTCCATTAACAATATTATTTTTTTTTCAATTGTTTAACCAGAGAATTTTGCCTATTCGTATTAACCAGAACACTTATTTCATTGTTTCTCATGTATCTTTGGAGGGCATTCATAATTTTTCTACTTCACTTATCTTTGAATTGGAAAGGCTTTTAATAATCAGTTTCTTCAAGCAATGTGTCTTCAGAGCTTTCTTGAAACTTTTTAAAATTTTGCTGATATAGAGCTATAACTTTTCTAAGTGTGATCTTCAAAACAATTACAAAAACAAACAAAAAAACAAAGAATGAAATATAATAAATCCATAATTACGGATGTCTTGATTTCTTTGTTTATTATAATGAGTTATACCCTAATTACCTTGCTTCTCTTACTTAAGAAATTGGAGAAATGTACAAAGCTAATATTAAAATAATTATAAAAGCAATTACTGAAAATAACTGTAAAAATTGGAATGGAATTTAGCACAATGTAGGAATCAAATGAGATCTAAGCTAAAAGAATAGTGCATGTTTTTGATATTGATTTTAACCCAAATACAATTAAACAGAATACTTCTATGAATGCACACACACAATTTTTCATGCTAAAGCCTTTCCTACACAATTTGTATATAGGACATGCAATGCCTTGTCATGACAGACATTAAATTCTAGTGACTTTTCTGTACAATCATAAAAATGATAGGATATTTAGAGCAGCATTATTGTTTATGAATGCTGAAGCAGAATATTTTCCAAGTCCAATGATCACAGATACACTCACGCATGTCTCCCCCGTACGTATTACCAAGTTATGAGATGGGAGTAAGGCCAGGCTGGACATAAAGGAGCTTTCTGTATCCAGTGCTAATGAAATGGCTTGCTACGTTCCTCAACCTAAGCTGTCCATGAGGCAGTGACTGTGCATACAATTGATTGATGACTGTGGCATCCAGCCTGTCTGTCAAAATCATTGCTGTGCAGTCAGCCATCCAAATACAGATTTGACTGAGAAACTCTTGGCCTGAAGGGTGCTGATTAAGGACAGTGCATAGCCCATATCTGTCCCAGGGGGGACTGCATGGCATAAGAACCTAGAGGGTAAGCAGTATCTGCCACACTTGGTACCACAGATGCTAAGAGGATGCCCTGCTGTGCTCACTCTTGGAGAATGGAGAATCTCAGATGCTGTAGCTGTCACAGCCTACCACTATAAGAGCCTACAAAAGGAGTATGCAGGCGGTGGTTGACAGAAGCCAAGGAGAGAATGTCAAGTGGGCATGTAAATCTTACCACACACACCTAGGAGGACTGCTCTAAGCAGAAGCTCCCACAACAGGGTGTTGCAGGCAGCAGTTCTTTACTCTGTGAGTGACTGAGCACTGGCACAGCTTGCCCAAAGTGGCTGGGGTGTCCCCCTCCTTGGGGATCTTCACAAGTTGTCCATGGTCCTTGGGTCTAGATGTCCCTGCTTGAGCAGGGAACTTTCAAGAGTTCAAAGAGCAGGACTGGGAAAGTGAGCATCCTGCGTCACACCTACAAGAACCATAACATAGCACTGAATGGTCATCAGAGTTTGCTTATGTCTGTGCTAGGTGCTAGTAGTGCTGCAGAGTGATTATGTCTAATGTGCACAGCAGATGAGAGAGTTACATGAGGAGTCAGAGAAGCATGTGGGCTACAGGGCTTTTGAAAACTAAGATGTTAATTCTGGAAAAAGGCCCCCATGATTTGATAAGTAGACAGGTTTCTTGTGTGAATTTGAACTCTACTGTATCAGAAGACCTCTGTCACAGAGGCCACATCCAGACACACTTGGATTGTTGGTACAGATTTGCCATTCAGTCTTTTCATTTTCAACCACAACTAGGTATTCAGACAGCTTCGTAATGAGACTTTCGTAATTTCATTCCAGATTTATAATGTCATAACTTCAAACTCTGGAAAAGTAAGTGTCTACTCTTAGGTGTCATCTAGTCACAGTTCTCTTTGTTCAATGAGCAAGCAAGCTCTCCAGAAGGTAAGTTATCTCACTGTTTTCAGAACCCTGTCTAAAATAATTTGGATCTCTCATCATTGATGATAGAAGGAGCACCAATGAGTGCCTTAGGTTAGACTTTAACCTATCTAAATTTTTGAGATTTTAAGGCAATTTGGGCAAGATAAATCTCACCCTCTGGATCAGAAAACCTTCACTACACCTGCTATAGTCACGAAAATAAAAATAAAAATAAAAAAATCCAGTTTGCCCCAACAAGCTTAAAAACATTTAGAACAAAAGACCAAACACATAAATCCTCCATAAATATGCCACCAGAAGAGAGCGCAGGGGAGATCAGACACAGACAATCCCATAAATATTAGAAAAGTAGAGGATGTGTCCAATAAATGTGTCCGCAGTATATTAAAGCCTGGAAAAGGTACTGAATAACCCTGATGATGCTTTTCTTTTTGTTGTTGTTGTTGTTGTTTTTGTTGTTGTTGTTGTCGTCGTTGTTGTTGTTCTCATTATTATTCAGTTGGTCTTTTGAATGACTTTTGTGTTTAAAGCAAAGCAAATTTGCAAGTAGTTGCACAAGCAGGATTCAAAAGTACAGAAGATATTCCTGTAAAGTTAAGATTAAATCATCTTAGACTAAAGTTAAGACTAAATCAGCCCGATTTATTTATACAAGCAATACTAACAAAATTCTGCAAAAGCTCAAAAAAACAAATATCACAAAAAAACAACAACAAAACAAGAAAAACAGAGACAAAACTAGTCTTAGATGTAGATGTATAAGGATCATAATAAGAGCAATAAATGTGTGAAGTTTCCTTTAACCCTTGATACTATCTATATCTGAAGAGGAAAACACAGTTAGTATCTCTGATTTTTCATGGAGGCAAAATGTTGTTTATGTTTTGTATATTGGTTATGTTTACAACTAATTGTGGAAAGCGCACCTCTCAAGAAGACTTATCTCTATTTTTACTAAAATAAGGTTTTATATCAGCAAACAGTAAATGTTCATGTAATTAAAAACAGTATTTAAAATAATAGTTTTAATACTGTGATAGTACAAGGAAGTTTCAGTGATGTGACAGGGTATGTGATAGATGTAGACATCATTGCGTTAGTTTTGAACATGTAATTCTGTCAAAGGCAGTTTATAGATCCGTAATCTTTTGTAGCATTAATATTACTGTCAGGAATGTATGTTTCAAATCCTTTATTTAAAAATCAATCACAAATTTCAGACACAATTTAAAGCATCCTTTCACACTGGCATTGTATCTTTGAATTGGTTCTATTATATGAGTAAAATAGTATGATATTGTTCCTGTGAGGGATTTCAATGGCTGAGAGGACTATACTATCAAGATCACAAAAAGATCTCTCTTCTTCAGCTAATTTTTAAAATTTACTCCAAAGTATTTTATATTCTCTTCCAAGAAAACAACTGTTTTAAAAAGCTAATTTCCCATTATTTAAAAGTATTTTTTTCTCCATTCAAGCATACTTCTTATTTTTAAATGTCACTTATCTATCTTAGCTTCCAGAGCACTTTCCCATGTTGTTTCTACAGAAATTCAAATTGCACTTCTGAAAAGAAAAAAAGTAAAAAAAAATCAAACCTAAAACAAACAAATCCATCTCCCAAAACAAACAAACAAATGAAAACAAAACAAAACAAAACAACCAACCCACAACAACAAAAAGCTATTTTAAATGAAAAAAAAAAGTCTAAAATCATTTTAGAAATACTGTTTCTGTTTAGGAGAGGTTTGGGGAGCATTAATTCTCAGCTGTACTTAGCCAGCAGTCTGGCTCACAGCTGCTATCTACCTATGTTCACTTTTATTAATCCAAAAGCTACTGATTGATTATAGAGCAATAGACAAAAATTGACCCAACAAATCTCAATTAAAAACATAGTAACTGTGTTTTCACAATCTCAGAGCCAGTATGAAGCTAAAGAGCTGCTTTCGTGTGGGTGTATGGGAAACAGTTGACAAAAAGTAGGAAAAAATAACAACAGATTTCATACTTAGCTTCTTCCAAAAGTTAACACTGAGCCACTTTCACATATTCTGTCTATGTTTTAGTATAAAATATGTTTCTCAATATGTGATATAAAGGACTGCCTGGTGAAATTTAAAGTCCTTATCACTGGCCTACTACAAGCATTTAGTGAAAAATCATTGTTCTAACTAAACTAAAGTCTCCTTTGAAGATTTCAGGTAGGTGTTACAAATCTATTTCCAAACCAAATTTGAAGCATTATTCTATAATCTAAAATAACTGCAGAGATGGTTCAATAGGTGGGAGTGCTTGCATTTTTATCACTAATGCCACAGCAGAGACTTACTTTGCCATAGAAGTGGGTTGGAATCTCTGCAGATCTCACATCTCTTGAGACACTTACAGTTTCTTGGAATTCACAGTGACAGGAAGACAGCTTTACTTTACCATAAGACACTCAGACAAACATCCCTGAACTTCTCCTCTACTCTCATTCCTTGTTTTATACCCATTTCCCCTCCCAGGAGGGGAGAGGAAAGATCTGGTAGAGGTTGTGGAAAGATCTGGTAGAGAATAAGCCAAATATCTTACAAAGGCTGTCATGGTCACTACCAGCATCTTAAATACAGAAATAAGGAAAGATATTCCCCAATCGCTCCACATGTTGCAGAGAAAAACAAAACAAAACAAGCAGACAAACAAACAAAACTAAAGGAGAAGAAGGTCTAGGGAAGTGATTGTCCCCCTGTACTCAGCTCTGGTGAGGCCGCACCTCGAGTACTGTGTTCAGTTTTGGGCCCCTCGCTACAAGAAGGACATGGAGGTGCTCGAGAGAGTCCAGAGAAGGGCAACGAAGCTGGTGAGGGGTCTGGAGAACAAGTCTTACGAGGAGCGGCTGAGGGAGCTGGGGTTGTTTAGCCTGGAGAAGAGGAGGCTCAGGGGCAACCTTATCGCTCTCTACAGTTACCTTAAAGGAGGCTGTAGCGAGGTGGGGGTTGGTCTATTCTCCCACGTGCCTGGTGACAGGACGAGGGGAAATGGGCTAAAGTTGCGCCAGGGGAGGTTTAGGCTGGATATTAGGAAAAACTTCTTTACCGAAAGGGTTGTTAGGCATTGGAATGGGCTGCCCAGGGAAGTGGTTGAGTCACCATCCCTGGAGGTCTTGAAAAGACATTTACATGTTGAGCTTAGTGATATGGTTTAGTGAAGGACTTGTTAGTGTTAGGTCAGAGGTTGGACTAGGTGATCTTGGAGGTCTCTTCCAACCTAGACGATTCTGTGATTCTGTGAAGGTATCTCAAATTATTCTTTGGACAAGTAGGACTAGCAAAATAGCTCAAAATAATTGAGCTTCTGGTAGGAAAAGCACTGCCATCCTTCCTGCAAGGGCATCTATATTTTGACTATTAAAGTTGTATAAAACCTACCATCTGACCCATGTCTGTGGTAGACATCTGAAAACCGATATTAACCTAAAATCACCTTTCTATTTTCATTGAGCATGTAGATAATATATTGCAGGCTTCTATCTTACTTAAGTTGATTCAGTGTTTTCAAACAGCCATGAGCAGGTGAATATTCTCCTAGTGAAAAAAGCCAAAAGGCTCAGAAGAAAGTACCAGTTCAGTTACTTTCTGCTTTCTCTTGCCCCCATGTGTGAACATGCATTTGTAAATACATACACACATATGCAAAAGAACACTTTACTCTATGTCCTACCGCTATCTGATATAGTAAAGCTTGTAATATATACTAGGCAAAAGTCCTCTTAAAGGGCCTGGAAGTGATTAATATGATCCATTATTTTGCACATACTTAGCAAACCAGTTATCTCTCTTTTACAGATGTGGTGAACCATTACCATTCCCATCTCTCTAACTGCAATAGCATCTGTAAAAAGCAATGCATCTTAGAGATCATGGGATATAAATCTTTTTGTGATAAGAAGCTCTATGGCTTACAGTACACTGCATTGTGTAATGAATTTACACTGCCTTAAAACATCTTTTTCTCCTTTTAAAAATGTTAGTTTTCAAGCTTGTAAAAGATGTAGCATGAGAATATAAGAAAGCTCTTTATTATTAGAAATTACTTTCTTTGTACAGAAGAGATGATGCAGGAAACATAGTTTAAGCTTTCTTAAATTGATTCAGCAAGGTTGCTTCAGTGGATCAATGTATGGAAGCTTATACTGCTCATCTGAAGAGACTGCCTCTGAAAAGAAGAGAAAATGCAGCTTGAGGGCTGTTTAGCCTGTTGTAGGAATCAGGAGACAAAGCTGTAATATGTGCTACCTGGTTTTATTTTGCATAAACAGTAACCATTAGAACAATCAGAAACTTGGGTGAGACTTTGTAGTGCAGCATTTGTGATTATCAGTTATTTCTGTTCTGAAGTTTAGGAATAGTTTGTCTATTTGAAATACCAACATTATTTTATTTTATTTTATTTTATTTTATTTTATTTTATTTTATTAATTTATTTTAATTAATTTATTTATTTATTTTATTAATTTAATTTAATTTAATTTTTTTTTTTTTGTGGATTAGATTCTATTAAGACTTTCAAGAGACAAGCTTGGTGTCATCCTTTTCAAGAAGTATATATGAAAAATTCATGGGCAGAGGGAAGCCTTTAAGCTACATCCTTACAGACAAAAGGAAATGTGTTATCTGGAATTTTATTATTTTTTTAACAGGATCTGTTAAATAAAGATAAGTCTGCTATAGTTTTCCAAAAGCCTAAAGCCACATTCTCTGGGACTGAGCTCAGTTCTTCCTGTAAGGAAAGCAGTGAGTACTTCATCAGGCCTCAATTTGCAAAATAAATAAATAAATAAATAAATAAAATATCCATCTTTCCTTCATGGGGAAAGGGTTGCTGATAAACAAAATCTATGTTCTCTGTTAGCACTAAGAACTATCTTTCACTTTCTGTCTGGCCTTGATAACAGATAGCAGTTGTCTGAGTTGTAACCTACAATTTTCTGCCTTGTCATATTCCTCATGTTGAACATATTTGTTGACTATATTTAGTTTTGTAGCACTATCCACTATGGAAGGTGTCAAAACACAAGTCAGACAGGATTTTGTTGTTATGTTTCATAACTCATTGCATATCTGGACCTTGATCTTAAGAATAAAACAAATGGAAAAATGCTTTATACTAAAACCTTAGGACATACATTTTAGTCAATTATTCTAATAAGCTAGTACAAAGAATTAAGCTTTTATTGCATTTGTGTGTTAATTCTTGTATTTTTTTCATTTTTCATTTACTGTTTTAATACCAATATCACCTTGTGCCTTGTGAAGTCACTATTAAAGTCAGGCAAGGTTCTTCTGAGACAATTGCATGGGTAGAACATGCTGAAAAGTTTCACCAAACAACAAGATAATGTACGATTGATCTAAGTATGATGTTATCTAGTAGAACACAATAAGACAATTGTCATATGTGAAAGAAATAAGATAGTTTGCGGTAGGGAAACAATTTTTTGAGAGTTTTGATTGAATGAATAAGTAATTAATAAAAATAATAAAATAATAAAAGAAGTAGTTAACAAAAATATATCCATAACACTTGTTCCTTTTTCTTCTGTTGAACTCAGAGGATTATGATCACTTCAAGCGTAAGAACCTTACATGACTCAGCAATAAATAGGAGTAAAATTTTATCTTGCTGCTTTTACTGTAGAGACAGAGGGTATTTCCTAGAACAGCTTCATTCTTTGTCATGTGACTTTTGGAGAGGATATACTTCAATAAATAACAGATATTTAAAGGATGTGTCTGTTAACATTCAACACCCACAGTTCCCAGTCTGGCTGCATAATAAAGAATGCTCAGATGCTGCTCACTCATACAACAGAAACAAAAAGGGTATTATCCTGGGTGCAAAGCAGTTCATTGTCACAATTCAAAAAAAAAAAAAAAAAAGACCAAAACAAAATTTAGTATCAGCTGGCAATGTATGTGTATGTGGCATGCTCCTCTGATGTTCTTGATGAAGTTACCTGTCCTTAGATATGTCTCCACACTCACATGAGTTCCTTTATGCTGCCTGTCTGCCTGCCCAATGAGTTTCAGATATCTATAAAAGGAAAATTATTGGCTAATTTAAATTAATATTGGAAATGGAGAGAGAGAGAGAGAAAGAGAGAGAGAACAATCATGTCTGATTGTAGCACATAATTGCTTTATAACAGCTGCAAACATCATTACCCAAAGCTTGCTTCTAAGCACATTTGTCTCTTGAGATTATCAGTGAAGATGTCATCTATTTGTGTCATATTATGTTTTCACAAGATCCAACAGTAATCCAAGAAAACATGAGGTCTTTTTTCTCAATAATGTTTCCTAGGGTAGGTATGTTCCAGAAAATTTAATGTACTTGTTAGAGTTATTGCATTATCAAAACCAGAATGCCAACGTATGACCGCTTTTGAGAGTTTGAAGTACTGTAAAATTCCTTGGTGAAAATATGAAAGTATTTTTGCAGATTTAGAGACTTAGATACTAAATTGTCTTCTATGCCTTCCCCACGTGTCAGTTATTATGGCTATATTATTTCTTGCCATTCTTTTACTTTATATTATAGACTTTGTGATAAGCTATTGGTAAAAATAGGCATATTGTTTCTGAGGAGACAGAAATTGATTTAAACAGACTCAGTTTGCACATATTTTTATACAAGGTTGGCATGGAATCTCTTTTCCTCGCTGTACTGAAGAATTTAGTTTTATCAGGACACAACATTAACAGTCCTTTTGCTTAGGAATAAATGCAAACAAATGTTTAATTAAATTATAATGTACTGTACACAACATTGCAATTGACAGCAGTTGGACTCTTAGAGCCAAACTTGTTTCTGCTGGACCTTACCAATGTTTTTTTATTGACAACTTGCAACATTCATCAGATAAGTTAACAGTGTCTTGGAATGAAGATGTAGGGGAACAAACTTTAAGAGATCATAAGATTTTGTCAGAACAACATATGAAGGCAGATTTTTCTGGCCTTCTTGGCTCCCTTCCTGACTATCAGAGGGATTTTATATATATATATATATTTATCTTTAACGTATTGCTTTGTCCTACTAGTGTCTCAAAGGCACAGAATGTCACTTCATATAGTCAGGGGAAAAAAAAAAGAAAAAAAAAGATATCAGATTTCAAAATTGATGTTGGTATATTAAATAACTGTGTAGACCAAGCCAAATGAAACCATAGTGGAATATTGTTCAGTACAGTCTTGCATTTGTTTCCTAATGAAAGGAAACACATAAGCAAACTTGCTGTATGCCTAGGTTTTTAAATTATAATTATTTTGGTTATATTGTAGGCTTCATTGAAGAGAGGAGCCTGTCACTTAAATCCATCTTCTAGGTCCTGTATTTCATCTATTGAGCAAGTGTCTTTCACAGCATTCTTAAGGAATAGTCATCAACAGTGCCATTAATTCAGACATCATCCTTCACCTTCAGTCTTTCCTACTTGTATGAGGAACATTAAAGGCAGAGGTTAGGAAAAGATATGAAAAACAAATGTAAGAAGCCTGGAGAATGTGCATAAGGAAGAGAATAATTCAAGAAGCTTGAATAATTTGGGGGGGCAAAATAAAACAAGAGTTTGGAGAAATAAATAGGGTTGTCAGCAAGAGACAATTTTAGTGACCATGTCTCAGGATAAGAATCTTTGGATAATTGCTTAAGCAGACAAAAACTTCAACATGAGAGGCTGTAGCATCTGAATTTGCCACAAAGCCCTTTTCAAACAAAGAAAATTATATTGGTCTCTTTCTTAAGGTGATTTCAGAACTATGCCAAAAAAAAAAAAAAAAAAAAAAAAAAAGAGCAACAGAAGAGAAATAAGGACACATAGGGATTGTTGTGTTGGTTTTTGTTTGTTTGTTTGTTTCTTTTTGTTTTTGCTTTAATTTACAATATAGTTGTACTGGCTCTGGCTGGGATGGAGTTAACTTTCCCTGCAGCGGCCCGTAGAGTGCTGTGCTCTGCACTTGTAGCTAGAGCAGCACTGGTATCACACCAGTGTTGTGTCTATTGCTGAGAAGGGCTGGCACAGCATCAGGACTCCCTCCAACCCCCCCAGGAGCCAGCAGGCTGGGGGTGGGCAAGAGGTGGGGAGAAAACATCACCAGGGCAGTTGACCTAAACCAACCAAAGGATATTCCATGCCGTATGATGTCACGCTCAGGAATAGAAGGTGGGAAAGGGGAAGGAGAGAGGGGGCTCTTGTTATGAAAACACCTGTCCTCCCAAACAACCGCTACACATATTGAGGCCTTGCTTCCTGGGACATGGCTGAACATCGCTTGTTAATGGGAATTAGAGAGTAATTTCTTTTCTCTCTTTGTGTTCTTCTGTGCAGCCTTTGCTTTTTGTTTCTTTGGTTGGTTGGTAGGTTTGGTTTTGTTTCCCTCTCTTCCTTTTCCCTTTAATTAAATTATCCTTATCTCAACCCATGAATTTTTGTTTGTTTGTTTGTTTTTTTTCTTTCCAGCATACTTTCTTCTTCCCCTCTTCTTCTAAGGAGGAGGAGTGAGAGAGCGGTTGTGGTGGAGTTCAAGCTGCACAGCAAGGTAAAAACCCCACGATAGTTTAAAAGACTAGTGTGACTATTTGGCTCTTTGAATCTCTCTACTGCTCCTTACAGAAACTTTAATCTTTGGAGAGTAAACTGAGATATGTACAATGGGATGAAGAAAAATGTGCTGCACTGTAACTGCAGTAACTCAGGTACTCTAAAATAAAATCAAATTAAATAGCAAGTCCCATTCTTGGATTAATGTTATCTTTCATATTTTTTGTTCTGAATATGGTACAAATTTACTCTCAGTTCACTCATGTCAACTAATGAGTTGTATCCATACATATTTGCAAAATGTCAGTGCCCATACTGCAGTATGAAGAAAAGAGCTTTTGTCACGTATATAGTCAAATAAACAAATGATAAAAAAATAAAATAAAATAAAATAAATTAAAAAAAAAAGAGGAAGAAAAGATCAAGTTGTAGTACAACTTGTTGTACAGGGAAAAGAACATATATTCTTTGAATAAGAATAAATAAAATATCTTCAGCCTGAAGTAATATTGTATTATATTAGATAAATCACACTAAAACCAGTTACTGTGGTTTTACATTTTTATAGACAAACTTAATTGATTTAGCACATAGATTTTACAAAATATTAGTACTAGTGTTTTTATTGACTTGTTTTCTATGACAGTTATTTACTACCAGCATTATTTGTCTGAAATGCTACCTGCAAAATAAATTATTACAACTGCTCCTGTGACACTTCCAGGCACCAAGTGTGTACAATGGCAATTCATAAGATGAGCAGGCATTTTGACCCCAGCTGCTAACAATTTGAAAATCGTTTGCTGAAATCAGCATACATTGCCAGGGAGCTGAATGGAAGACTGAGTGCCTACCCCTTTAAGAAAGGAACCATCTCCAAGGTTCCACTTTAGATGCAAAAGTAGATACTCTCTATTTACTGAGAACTTAACGGGGTGTGTAGAGATGTCTTAGCCACTCTAACTGGTTCCAAGTAGAATTAGCTGTGCTCTCAACATGAAGAAGTAACTACAGAACTGCATGATTTCTTTGTTCAATAGGGCTGTTTCCTACAATTAGGGTTATTAATGTGGGAAAGGCAGGTCCATTAGTAAATTCAGTCTTATTTCAAGTGAGAATACAAAGTTAAAGATTTGTTTTCAACCTCAAGGTATTTTAGTGAAATCCCAGTTAAACTCCTGTCTAAAGCTGTTATCTGTTAGGCATGTCAGTTTATAAAACTTTTGTTCAACTATATATTATGGATATGCTATGTGAACAAGTTATTGCTGTGCAATATTTTCAATAAAGAAAAAAATAAAAGCAACATAACTGTTTGATCAAAGAAATTATCTCCTTATATGTATTATTGTCATGAGTTCAATAGCGAGATTATTTATTTATTTATTTAATGTTTCGCTTTAAAAGAAATACATAAAGCACTGTTTTCTGGATCTGTGAGGAATAAAAAAACTCTTTGCTTATAGTATCAAAGTTCCTTCTAGCCTTAAAAGCACCCTATTTTTTTCCTTATGAAGTCATAATAGAGCACATGCTCTTGTGACTGACTGACCCTGGGGTTATCTTCTCCATTGTCTGTGGGATGGTTCTGTTCTCTTTTGTTTATGCAATTGCCCTGGAGACTACAAAATTATTTGCATCCATGCTCTAAGAAAAGTCCTGCACAATACAGGGCGCACACTTGTAGTACTGTCTTCTACAGGGCTTGATTTTGGAAAAGATCTTCTGTTTTAACTATTAGTATTTCATAAGGAAGCTTATCTCCTTTTCAATGGTGTAATTCACACCATTTTCAGTTGTGATTCACTTTACTCTTAACAGTGTATTTCAGAGTAAGCCAACTTTCAAGTTGACCTCTCTGTCAAGAAGCTGGCAGACCATGCTGATTGCAAAGGAAACCCTGAAGATTCTCTGAAGAATCAGGAAGAAAACCCTAAGGAAGTGCATGGACCTAACACGGGGTTTCTGGTCTTCCCTCTGGACAGTCTTTGTATCCCTATCACCAGAAATTGACATAGGTTGCTCTAAAACATTTTGGGTCTTCTATAGAAAGATATCAGTAATTACTTACAGGAAAAATAAAAATTACAAAGATGTACAGGGCGTTTTCATTTTTATCAAATTTGATGTGCACAACTGGGCTATGTAGTTGATATTGATATATTGATTATTTATACTTCTGCACAAATATTTTTACAAGTTGACTTCAGTTGAGCTATGAGAATTTCCACCACTTGAAGATGTGTTCCAGATGACTCTAGAGAGCTGGTATCTAAGTATTGAAAGTTTAAGACATGCTTTACTCAGATACGGATAAGTATGTAAAGTACTGACTTATTTTTTTCCCTGTCTTCACATGATTCCACTACTTCCACTAAGTCAAAGAGATTTTGAGGACAACATGTAAACGCAAGGATGTTCAAGTACAAGTTAAAATAACAACAGAAAGAACAAATACTATCATGTTTTCCAGATTCGTTTTATAGATGTATTGTCAACAGAAAAATAACACAAATTCTTTTATCAATATGTGCGCATTTTTAAATGCGTGCAACTTACATATGAGCATTTACATAAAAATATAAAAAAGCTGTAAACTTGCTGTATGTAATCAGGCATTTTAAATGGTGTTTTCTCACCTAAAAAAGGTACTTTCTCCTCTGAGCTATGGCTACACCTATTCCAGACAAATAAGTTTATTTCCTGAATTTCTAAAAGCTTTTTTCCTACAGCTGTTATTTTTCTGTGACACATTCTAGATTGTCTCTTTTTCCTTAGTCAGTGTGTAAACCTTCCTTCCTGAGAGTCAATAAAGTTCAGCAAGAATAACTTCTCTTATTTTTGTACATTTTCAGCATTATGTCTTCCTGGAGTATACCCTGCTGTCAGCAATTCATTTGCAGTCCTCTCAGTCCGATCCTGGGACTGTTGTTGGCATTTCCATAATATTAATCATCCATTGACTTTTCCTCTAGCATCAGCAAGAGTCACATGTTTAATTGTGTAAATGCTGGGTGAACATATTCAGTTATATCAGGCATCTGAATCATAATTGGTGATGCTGTAATATTCCACAAAAGATTTTACATTTGGGAATTAAATAGCATAATGATTCTGAAACTACTCATTGAGAAATAGAAAATGAACATATTTTTGCCACTGAATAAAGATATATACCTTGAATTGTCATATTCAAATCCTTTAGAAAAGATTATGCTGTATATCAACAGAAAAAAGAAAAAAAAAAAAAAAAAGTTCTCAACTCTGAAAATAAGCAAGATGAAATTGCTAATTGCTAAATGTAACACAGTTGCTATGCTCATATTTATTACTGAAAGTATTTCTTGTTTTCTCAAAGACAGTATATTATGAAGAATAGTTTTAAAAGAGATATTCAGCATATTTACCTTTCTGAGCAAATAAATTGAGTGAGCCACTCAGTGTGCCTCAGTTTAAATAAGAGATTGGTACTTGATTAGAGCTAGTGCTTTCCTAATAGCCCATATGTGTTAAAAATATTCTTTCAACATAAAAAACAAGTAATATTATTGAAATTATTCATTTTGTACATTAATTTCAGCAGAAATTGCTGATTGTTTTCCTGTGGTGACCTTATTAAATATTTTCAGGAATATCCTTTATTAAATTAAAGGTTTAGTGCATAAAATTCAGGTGCCTATTTTGAAAATATGAGTTGTTGCATTGCTTTTGTCTACTGAATTTTCACCATCAGCAATGGAATTTTATTTTTCTTGAATCAGCTTTGTGTGTCCACACAGCGTCAACATGGGATACTTGGAGCATCCATACTGTTAAAAAGGTAGTCAGTCTGAAAACAGGCTGCCTGAATGTTCCAATCATACAGGGCTGGCTATTAACCCAGAGCGGGTGGTACATATGGCTCTGCTACATCAGTTGTGTGGTGCCTGGGGCTGTCCACACTGTAGAATGGTGTGTGCTTACGCTAAATTGCAGCAAAAGTTCAAATCACTGGATAATCCATCACATGTGTAGAAAAATAAGGACCAAAATGAGTGACAGAATAATATTCCATTCTCTGTGTTCCCTTGAGCTTTGGCATGTCTGTGTCAGTCCTGGAAACATGGAAAAACAGGGTGGAGAAAGGGTTAGTACATGCAATGTTCCATTGCAAAGGATGCAAACTGTTTCTGTGGTAGGGTCTATCTAGGGCTTGCTTCCCCTCTTCTTTCTCGCTTAGTGGGGATGGATGTTTTAGCTTAACTCAATGATGTCTTGCAGCTCTGATTTCTCTATCCGCTGTCATAAAGGTTTCAAGATATAAAAGTGGTTCTCCAGCATGGGCCATTGGCCAAATTGAAGTACACCCACTCTGAAAAGATTCTACACAATGATTTCAGTGATTGCTCATTTCTGATCAAGAGCACAATCAGTCCTAGGGCAGAAAGAAGTTTTTCTGATTGAATGAGCCTGTGAATTTGAAAGTTAGCAGGGTCTGAACAAAAAACCCTTATGAGATTCTGCAGAATTATAATTAGAACACAAAAATTCTGGTGCCTGTAGTGTCAATTGAGTGATTGAAAATTGGGTTCATGAGAACAGGTAGCGCTGCAAAGAGACCTTTCTTCTTCCTTGTTTTGTACAGACAGAAGTCATCTGCTGTATACATCTCAGGTTGATTAAAGGTATCTTGTGGGAGATGGTTTGGCTTCTTGGTTTTCTGTACTGTGAATAACAGGGCAGACAAATACAGACATTACTTTTTCTCTAACACTGAGGACTCAGGAAAAGGCACCTCATTTTTTTTTTTAATTTTATTTTTTATTTACATGTGCTCTTGATTTACATGCCACTCATCCAATTTATGGTATCAAGTCCATTCCTTCACCACTCAGTCTTTCTTGTTTTAAAGTACTGCCATAATAAAATAAAAACTGTAGCATAAAGTAATTCAAAATTATTTTGCTCAAAGAATTGGGAAATCAGTCTGACCTTTGAATCTTAAAAGTTTTACATGAGTTGTTTACAGCAAGCTTTTGTTCTATGTAATATAATAAGGGGCATAAGAGGTTGAAAACCAATTCAGTGTAACATGCAATGTGTGTTCATGTTATTTGTGGTGCCATGATTGGAAATTTATAATGAAATGTTATTCAGGAAGTCTAGTTTATACAGGAGTAGTTTTGAATTGCTGTTTCTTTCAAAGTTCTTGGCTGTGTAAGACTAAACCTAAAATGCACACAGTGGAATCATTAGAGAATTCATTAATATTTTAATCTCTATTATTTATTAAAAGCAATATTCAGAATCTGGCATTCTTACCTTTTCTTATTGCTTCTTCCTCAAACAAAAAACCTCATTGATACACTTTTATGACCTTAGAGAATAATTGGGTAAAGATGACAGAATGTTATTCAGAATGTGTTGTTGTTTTTTTGTTTGTTTGTTTTTCCTTCAAATTACTCCTCTCAAAATACTTCATGTAATTATTATTAACAAGCCATTTTTCACATTCAAAAAAGTGAGCAAACTAGGACCAGAGAAGTCAAAAGGGCAATATTTTAAAATATGGGTGCCTGAAGTTATGTTGGACAACTGCATCTATTTTTTTTTTCTGCAAGACCAAGGTGCCTAAACATCCAGTTCTCTGCAATCTACTATTGTATTTTATTTTTTTCCTGACAAATAAGAAGCACCAGTACAGTGTAAGCAGATATTCATGTAATGAAGCAGAAATATCATGTAATAATATCTCATTTACAAAAAATAAACAAATAAAAATGATTGTCCTCAAATTTACTCACCTGCTACTATATATCTTTCTTTTGTGGTCCTCTTACTCATTAGCTGAGACATATAGTATTTCCTCTGATGTTCCTACTATTTCTTGACTGTCCTGGTTCCAGTTAGGACAGAGTTAAGTAGCTCATAGTAGCTGGTAGGGTGCTATGTTTTGGATTAGGATGAGAAGAGCGCTGATAACATGCTGATGTTTTAATTGTTGCAGAGCAGTGTTTACACCAGGCCAAGGACTTTTCGGCTTCTTGCTCTGTCCTGCCAGCGAGCAGGCTGGGGGTGCAGCAGGAGCTGGGAGGGGACAGACCCAGGACAGCTGACCCAAACTGGCCAAAGGGGTATTCCATACCATCTGACGTCATGCTAAACAATATATAGGGGGGGCTGGCCGGGGTGGGGGGGCCGGCTGCTCGGGGATAGGCTGGGCATCGGTCAGCGGGTGGTGAGCAATTGCATTGTGCATCACTTGTTTTCTTACACATTATTATTGTTAATACTATTACCATTATCACTATTATTATTATTATTGTTATTATTATTTTCCTGTCTTAATAAACTGTCTTTATCTCAACTCACAGGCTTCACTTTCCCGTTTCTCTCCCCCCATCCCAGAGAGGGAGGGGGGAGGGTGAGCGAACGGCTGTGTGGTGTTTAGCTGCCAGCCGGGTTAAACCACAACATTGACGTAGGTCTCCATTACCAAGACAGGAAAGGAGACTTTAGCAGTAGACTCATATTAATCACTCTGTCAGGACTACAGATCTTGTTCAGTTAGTGCGTAGCCCATGGAAAATGGGTATGATGACATTTGGAGAGACCTGGACATGCTAGAGAAATGGGCAGAGAGGAACCTTGTGAAGTTCAATAAAGGGAAGGACAAAATCCTGCTCCTGGGGAGCAGTAACCTAAGGCACCAGTGCTTGCTGGGGGCCAAGCAACTGGAAAACAGCACTCCAGAGAAGGATCTTGGGATACTGGTGAAAAAGCAGAACATGAGTCAGCAATATGCCTTTGCCACAAAGAAGTCCAATAGCATCCTGAACCTTCTTGAGGAAGAGCATTATCAGCAGGTCAGGAGTCTCACCTTAGCACTGGTGAGACAAATCAGTAGTGCTGGGTCCAGTTCCAAGCTCTTACTGAATGAAAGATATGGACTCAGTTGAATGAGTCCAGAGATGGACATCAAAGATGATGAGTCCAGACTACCTTTCATATGAAGAGAGGCTGAGAGGTGGAACTCTTTCACCAGGAGAAGGATGTTTTCCTTAGAGCGCAGGAACTCTCCATCCCCCTGCATTAAAAAGTGGGCAAGGAGGGCAGACAACTGGGATGGCTGAGCAAGGACCTGCTGGTCAAACTGAGACACAAGAAGGAAATGCACAGGCAGTAGAAGAAGAGACACGTGGCCTGTGAAGAGTACAGGGATGGTGTCTGGATGTGCAGGGATGGGATCAGGAAAGCCAAGGCACAGATGGCAAGTGATACAAAAAATAACAGGAAGGGATTCTGCTCAGAAAGGAAAGGCCAAGGAGTGTGTACCCCTTCTGATGGATGAGAAGGGTGAACTGGTAACAACAGATGTGGAGAAGGCTGAAGTACTCAACAACTTCTTTGCCTCGGTCTTCACTGACTGTCAGGCTTCCCAAGTCTTTTGTTTCCCTGAACCCATAGACGGAGGCTGGGGGAGCAAAGTCCCACCCACCATTGGGAAGAACAAGTTTGAGACCACCTGATGAAACTAAACACGTACAAGTCTATGGAGCCTGATGACACGCATCCCAGGGTCCTGAAGGAATTGGTTGATGTATTTGCGCAGCCACTCTCCATCATATTTGAAAAGTCCTGGCAGTCTGGGGAAGTCCTTGGTGACTGGAAAAAGGGAAACATCACTCCCATTTTTAAAAGGGGTAGAAAGGGGGATCCGGGGAACTACAGACCAGGGAGCCTCACCTCTGTGCCTGGGACGATCATGGAAAAGATCCTCCTAGAAGCAAGTCAAGGCACATGCAAGACAAAAAGGTAATTCTGAGACAGCCAGCATGGCTTCACCAAGGGTAAATTGTGCCTGACCAACGTGGTGGCTTTTTATGATGGAGTGACTGCATCAGTTGACAAAGGAATACCGACTAAAGTCATCTACCTGGACTTTTGCAAGGCCTTTGACATGGTCACACATGACATCCTCATCTTCAAATTGGAGAGAAATTATTTTGATGGGTGGACCATTCAGTAGATAAGGACTTGGCTTGAAGGTCACACCCAGAGAGCAGTGGTCAATGGTTCTATATCCAAGTGGAGGCCAATGACAAGTGATGTCCCTCAGGGGTCTGTCCTGGGACTGGTACTGTTTAATATCTTTATCAATGACACAGACAGTGGGATCTAGTACACTCTCATCAAGTTTGCAGATGACACCAAGCTGAGTGGTGCAGTTGATACACCAGAAGGAAGGGATGCCATCCAACGGGACCTGGACAAGCTGGAGAAGTGGACCTACGTGAACCTCATAAGGTTCAAAAAGTCCAAGTGCAAGGTGCTGCACCTGAGCTGGGACAATCCTGGACACAAGTACAGACTGGGAGAAGAACTCATTGAGAGCAGCCCTGCAGAGAAGGACTTGGGGGTTCTGGTGGACGAGAAGCTTCACATGAGCCACCAGTGTGCATTTGCAGCCCACAGACTTACTGCATCCTGGGCTGCATCAACAGGCCAGCAGGTCAAGATAGGTGATTGTCCCCCTCTACTCTGTCCTTATGAGGCTCCCCTTGGAGTACTGCGACCAGGTCTGGAGACCCCAGCACAAGAAGGATGTGTATCTGTTAAAATGGGTCCAAAGATGATCAAGGGACTGGAGCACCTCTCCTACGAAGAAAGGCTGAGAGTGTTGGGGCTGTTCAGCCTACAGAAGAGAATGCTCCGGTGTGACCTCATTGCAGCTTTTCAATACTTAAAGGGGGGTTATAAAAAAGATGGAGAGCAACTTTTTGCTCAGTCAGATAATGACAGAACAAGGGGGAATTTGATAATATTCAAGACACAACTGCACATAGTCCTGGGCAAGCTGCTCTAGATGACCTTACTTGAACAGAGTATGACTAGATAATTTCCAGAAGTCCCTTCCAACCTCAGTTATTCAGTGATTTAAACATTGTTATTATAAACAATTTTGTTGAACACTGTATGAAAGTCTCAATATAAAAATATACATAAACACATTATTTTGTCGAATAACTACAGGTCATTACATCTGAAAAAAAAAAATAGCAATAGATTCATACATTTCTCGGACAGAACCTGGAAGAATATTTCTATGGAATATAGTAATGATATGGCAATATCCAATAATATGGCAACTTAACATCATTTTGTTATTTTCCTGTTCCCATATAATCCTGACAAGAATCAGATTGAGACTACATGCAACTATAAAGTAAATAAGGATGTCTGATTCCTTCCTCCTGTCATGCAGGGTGACATGCCCTCAGATTGCATCAAGTGCTTGGAAATTTATAGCACTGCCAAAAACAAGCAAACAAGCAAACAAAGCCAACCTTCTCCTCACTTCTTTTTAGCATCTTTGCTAACAAGACAAAACACAACTTTGCTGTTTCACCTTTTATTGATACATTATTTGCACAACTTTGCCATTTCTGACTACCCAACCATGACCTTCCCAAAACATGTGATATTGCAGCAGTTAATTTTGCAATCAGACTCCATTGATTTTGGCAGGAAAAAAAAAAAAAAAAAGATCACAGTATCACAGAATCGTCTAGGTTGGAAGAGACCTCCAAGATCACCTAGTCCAACCTCTGACCTAACACTAACAAGTCCTTCACTAAACCATATCACTAAGCTCAACATCTAAATGTCTTTTCAAGACCTCCAGGGATGGTGACTCAACCACTTCCCTGGGCAGCCCATTCCAATGCCTAACAACACTTTCGGTAAAGAAGTTTTTCCTAATATCCAGCCTAAACCTCCCCTGGCGCAACTTTAGCCCATTCCCCCTCGTCCTGTCACCAGGCACGTGGGAGAATAGACCAACCCCCACCTCGCTACAGCCTCCTTTAAGGTACCTGTAGAGAGCGATAAGGTCGCCCCTGAGCGTCCTCTTCTCCAGGCTAAACAACCCAGCTCCCTCAGCCGCTCCTCGTAAGAGTTGTATGGATAAGTTCCCACTATTAAATAAATAAATAAATAAATAAATAAATAAATAAATAAATAAATAAAGCTTCATCTGCATTTGTCACTAGAGATTTCACTGAAAGTCATGTACCCTGAGTGACTACAGAATAGTTTTCTAGTGGAAATGGTCAATGCTCTCTGACCTTGGCTTAAGTAAAATATTGAAGAAAATGTACTTTAGTAATAATAATTGTCTACTCATTTCACCTTCTCAAGCATCACTTGAATTATTACTCTGGTCCTCAAAGTAAAGAATTTTTACTTGATGTTTCCTAGGGGAAAAAATGATCTATTATTTGTTCGGCCTCCACAAATAGAAACATAGCATTTATCTTTGCTTTGGCAACATTAAGTCTGTCTGATCTGGGTGATAAAAAGCAGAGATTATCTATTCCTGTCTGTCATTTTTAGCAAATTTGTGAACTTCTCATAAAAACGGAAAGATAAATCACAGCAGCTATTATTGTCTTTGTCTTAATCTTTCTAATGGATCAGTGTAATTTTTGGGATGCTCTAGTAGGTCAGGGAAGTCACCACTGTAGGAGAACAACCTTGCCTACTTACTAAATGCTAAATAATGGTCTCCCATAAAGTCCAGATAAAGACTTTGCACAGAGAATTAAGCTCCTTGTGAAGCACAGGAGTCCTGTGAAACTACTCAGCAGTTGCTAACAGAGTTCTATAACATTTTACAGTCCCTTCAAGGTGGGGGACCAAGACCAGTTGACTGTACAGATTATGGAGAGTGTTCCTGTCCCTAATTCTAAAATCATTTCCTGTAAGCTTACAAATGCCTAGTACAAAACTGACATGCAAAAAACCATCAAATCACCTGTAGTTTCTGATCAATGTACACTGTAAAATTCAATTATACTGCTGTATAAAGCTGAAAAAAATACCACAGACAACAGCAACAGATATAATAATATAGGAAATAGTCATTATTTATGAATTACTTTGTAATGTGTCATTGTTTTTTCCTCCTTTCAGATGAGAAAAAAAAATATTTTCTCTAGGAAAAGCAAACAATTTGGGTATAGAAACGAACCGTGATATAAATAACTTGTGAGTGCATGGAAAAACACTGAAGTTTACAAAGGAAGAAATGGAAAATAAGGTGCCTTTCCTGTTCTTAATAAGTAGACTGCTAGGATAATACTAATTACTAAATCAAAATATGTTTCTTATATTAGTGAATATTTTTCTTATATTAGTGATTGGAGAAAGATCCAAACCAAAACCCTCAAGAACTAAAATTTTGAGGAAATGTTTATGCAGCAAGAATGTGGTACATGCCTTAAACTTTTTTTTTTTTTTTTTAATCCTACAGGCATAAAAATTGCACAAGTGAAAGACAGAGGGAGAAATGGTAGAATTTTTTTGAAGATATCTGTAAAACAAACTGGTTAATTTGAAGAAAAAGGAAAGGAACAAAACACAAAATTAAAATTCTGGCACATTGCAACTAATTGGCCTGACCAGCTGACTTTAATTCTAACATTTTAATCCCCCGACCCCCCTTTTTTTTTGTGTGTTATTTTATTTTTTCCCACTCACAGCTTTTTCTATTATTGTAAGTTTTTTTTCCCATTAAATCTGCTCAGTCCATCTTGAAGACCATCATCCTCCAAGCTCGTCTCTCTTTATTAGAAAAAGTTTTCCTTGTGACAAGGAAAACAACAACAAATCTACTACCTTCTTCATTCCATACACATTTTGTTCTGTCTAAGCATAATCTCTCTCACATGAACTTCATTTAGGAGATAAACATCAGATGCAAGAATAGGAAGCTATCCAGAATGACCTTTGAGACCAAATTTCATCACACTGCAGTCCAGCTAAATAGGTTTTAATCAGCTTCTCCAATGCTGAAATTTATGTTCTAGCGTAAATGAGAGATTTGTTTTGTTTTTTTAACTCATTGAAAGTCTGTAGGATAAACCCAACATTGTAGCTTTATACACTATTTATAATGTATAGTGTTAGTCTACATTAGTAAATATAAATATCACACATAAGCAGGAAATATTAAAAAAATCTGATCACCTTTAAATTGTGATTAGATATACATACTGTTGCCATAAGGAAAAGATGAACAGGCAAATGGAGCACTTACTTCTATTAGCTACTTACTTCTATAAGCCTGTCACCAGGCACGTGGGAGAATAGACCAACCCCCAACCTCGCTACAGCCTCCTTTAAGGTATCTGTAGAGTGCGATAAGGTCGCCCCTGAGCCTCCTCTTCTCCAGGCTGAACAATCCCAGCTCCCTCTGCCACTCCTTGTAAGACTTGTTCTCCAGACCCCTCACCAGCTTCGTTGCCCTTCTCTGGACTCGCTCAAGCACCTCGGTGTCCTTCTTCTAGTGAGGGACCCAAAACTGAACACAGTACTCAAGGTGCAGCCTCACCAGAGCCGAGTACAGGGGGACAATCACTTCCCTAGACCTGCTGGCCACACTGTTTCTTATACAAGCCAGGATGCTGTTGGCCTTCTTGGCCACCTGAGCACACTGCTGGCTCATATTTAGCTGACTAACAACCAGTACTCCCAGGTCCTTCTCTGCCAGGCAGCTTTCTCATCCCCCAGCCTGTAGTGCTGCTTGGGGCTGTACTGCCCCAGGTGCAGGACCCGGCACTTGGCCTTGTTGAACTTCATACAGTTGGCCTCAGCCCATCGGTCCAGCCTATCCAGACCATCCTGCAGAGCCTTCCTACCCTCTAGCAGATTGACACACGCATCTAACTATACATATGTATATAGATAGATAGATATTAATCTATTTCTTTCTTCTTATTGGGTCTTATCTACAATTAAAGTATAAGTTTTCCAAGATAGGAATAGTGCTTATACCTAGTTTTGCAACTATTTACCCAATATATGGAAAAGCTGACATATATTAATCATGCCACATTTCAAGTTTATATTAATCTTAACATAAATAAAATAAGTTCCTCTAAGACAATTCTTTCCTATCCTCATTACCTTTTTTTTTCTTTTTTCTGCCTGTTGTGCAATCAGTAGGTCAAAAAGCCTGTTGTGGCCCTTTGTGGTACATTGAGGCTGTGTCCTGATAATATATATATATATATATATATATATATAGTAAATACCTACAAAAACAAAGTCTGAAGCTCATTTTCCTGTTTTCCAAGCTCTGTTTTCTAGCATACATAGTAGGGAGGCTGGTATCATCTGCCAGTTTTCTCTTTTCCATTAAAGGGGGAGGGAGGAGGCACAATGGGGGGAAATAGGAACAGCTTTTCTACCATACTAGTGGAGTACTCATATTACATGTGACATAGATTAATCTATATCCAGCAGAAAATTCATATAGTCAAATCATCATCAAACAGTACATTTTTAGTGTGGCCACAGCATGACTGAATTATTTTAACACAAATTAATGATAATCGAAGTCCACTTAAATTATAAGAAGAGGTGTTGTCTGTGCTTTGCCTTGGTCATATTACATCCCTGTTATTTTTCATCAGTCAAATATAAGTAGATTGGAGACGTTTTAATTATATAACATACCCAATGTGTGTACTGTTGTAAAATAAATAAATCTTTGGTTTTAGGCCCAGGAAAGCAAAATGAAATAAAACAATGTCAAACCAGATTTGACATACTTAATCCTTCCACAAGTATACAATCGTTGGCTTCTAACTTTTTCAGTGGACTGAGTATATTTGTGTTAACTAAGTTGAAGGAAGCCTGTGGTATGGACATAAATTCAAAGGAACGACATTTTTCCTTCTTGCTATTCTCTTTCTCTTTATTTATTTATTTATTTATGAAATGTTTACCTTTGCAGTGTAGCGGCAAATAGGCAAAGGAAAACCTGATAGTCATTTCAGTTCCAATTTCATAGTTCAACATTTATGTGAAAACTTCACTCATGCTCTAGTCACAAACTCAGAACTAAAATCAGAATTATGGTGGATTCATAAAATATAATTTTATCCCTTTAATTTGCCTCTGTTTACTCTCTAAAGCCTCTCCACAGGCCATTTCATTCTCTACCTTTGACTCTACTCGTTAAAGCAGCAGCTAATTTTGAAGTTGTAATAATAGTTTATATAAGTGGTTTCCTCAAAATTATCTTCTTCTAAAAAACAATCTTTGTGCTGCAGATCAGATTTGAGTTCAAACTGCTACTGCTATTCAGAACTACTGCCAGACCGTTTCTCTGTACATAAGTCATCAAGCATAAAAAGGAGACAATGATATTCTCTCTTACTCAGACAACTGTCATGAAGATCCATTCATTTTATGCTTGGGAGTTGTTGCACTAAATTCACTTGGGTTTATTTTGAAGTGTAAAATAACTGAGAGAACAGAATGCAGATGAAAGAGGGAATGAGAATCTAAGTTCCTTACATTTTTCTAAAACGAAATTAAAAAAAGAAAGAACAGCTGAGAGCTGAGTTTAAACTTAGGTCAGACTATAAAAAGTCATGGAAAACATTTTGATGGACATGGAAAACTGTGTAAAGCAGTAGTGGTCATACTTAAATTTTCTAAAAATACATATCAGCCATGTTTTCCTTCAGTTTCCAGTTGTGTAGCTGAATTGAGGATGGCACAATACCAAAAATATTAATGATAACAAAGATGAATCAGGCTGTTTTATTTAAACAAATGGACTGTTCTTTCCCATTTTCAAAGGAGTCTGATTTCAGTCTTGGTCTTGCTCCAACACAAGGTTGCGGTCAGGATGAAGTGTGTAGTCTTTTGCAATCCTGTTGGGCTCATCCATTTAACTAGAACTGTTTTTGTTTGTTTGTTATTTTTTAAATGTATTTATTTCTTTGTTTTATTTTTGTCTATAGTTATCTTGAGTTTTAGTTTGAAATAGAGCTGCCACCAAGAAGCTTGAAAAAGTCTGGTTTAAAATGAGAATAACCAAGTTCATTTCTGGCAGAAATTTGTTCTAACTTTGTTTTCTCCCTGTCCTCTCTCTTTTATTCTAAGCAAGGTTAAAAAAAAAAAAAAAAAAAAAAGGTTAAAAAAAAATAAAAAACAAAACAAAACAAAACAACAACAACAAAAGGAATAAACCAGAGTGCTTAGTTCTCTTCATTTTATCTGAGTCTCCCTTTCAAAGTTATTCTACATTTGTCCTGGCAGGTAATCATGGCTTGTAGTTTACACACATTCTATGACGAAAAAAAAAAAAAAAGGAAGAAAAATAATGTATTTTTCAGTTGATATTCACTAGTTTCTTTTAACAACTTCCCCACAGAAGATATAATATCAGATTCAACA
Source organism: Anser cygnoides (assembly GCF_040182565.1). Lineage (NCBI taxonomy): Eukaryota > Metazoa > Chordata > Aves > Anseriformes > Anatidae > Anser > Anser cygnoides. The sequence continues at coordinate 91,052,889 of NC_089874.1, forward strand.
ATAGTTTGACAGATTGTCAAACAATTTTTTTCCAGAATCATGTTCCTTCAGATTTTTTCTATTCTGTTTATACTTTAAAAAATGAGTGTATGTCCTTAAAAACAAAGCCCTCAGAAAATCAGTCAGCAATATGACAGCAAAAATTTAACTTCCTTAGTAGAACAAGCAAGGTAAGAGTGAGGATTTATGTGGAGCTTGTTTGGATGTAAATCAAGAAGCAGGAAAACTGAGTTCAGGATTTCATTGATATTGGAGGTATTTTGGAATGGAATTGATGATGACCAATGTTCAGTTTATGAAGATGGAGGAAAATTCTTATTTATCACATATGCACGTATATAATATATAGAATATGTTTATGTACATATATATATAGACTTTTCCAGTTTTATAGCCAACAAAGGTCTCAAAGATATTTAATTTCAAGCACAAATGTTATCTTGTTGATTTTAGAAGTACTATTGACTTATAAAAGAGCCATAAAGACACAGCTATCTAATATAAATATTTATTTTGTATTATATTCCTTTGCAGTCAATGAGTTCCTATCAAATATGTTTTGTCTGCAAAGTATTATCAATTACAATGAAATTGCAATTCAAAACTGAACCGTTATCCAAAAGTTATTTTTCTTTTCCTCACCCTTCAAAGCTTTCAATAGCTTTTCTGATGGAGGAAGAATAAAAACAGCAACAGAACAACAACCCTAGTGTTCAGCTGAATAATGGTCTGAAAAAGCTTAATTGTCTGAATATTAATTTTCTTAAATACATCTAGATCATGTTTCTTTTGCCTGTAAACTAACTAGCAAAAAGTCATTTAGAACTAAACTGGAATAAAATAGGATTGCTTGGAAGATGAAAATAAATAAATAAATAAATAAAACAAAAGCGAACACAACAAAACAAAGTAAACCATGCTGATTCCTTTTCAAATAGCTCACCCTCTTTACTCACAGACAAAAGCAAATTAAATAATTTTTTTTGAAAAAAAATCCTCTTTATTATCTTATCTGACATGCATGATAAAATAAACATTTCCCGTAAGCTACACAATCCTTTTTACATTGGTCATCTCTCCCCCATTCCATGGTTCAGTTATACAGCTATAAACTAAAGACATTTTAGAAAATTTTATCATAGGTAAACTCTTTGCAATATTAAAACAAATGAATAGTTCAGGCATAAACATTTGCTATAATAATGAAATAAAATCTCCTTTTTTCCCCCAAATACTCCAAAATAGATGGATGCTGGATGCTTGGCTACATTATGTCACATTTCCCTTAGGAAAATAAAATAAAATAAAAATAAAGCTATAAAAAAAAAGTCTTAAAATCTTGCTGCATAAATTACAGTTGAAAGTCTTATGTTGGCATAGTGAGTACTACAATAATAATAATTGAAAAAAATGATGGGACATTGGAATGGGCACTTATTTATGCGATTATCCATTCAATACCTGCAAATGTCTGTGCTTCTGTATATGCACAGATATATTTCACTTATCATTGTGTTTTAATTTCCCACTTCCTCGACTTTGATATTAGGACTGCTTTCAGTTGGAGAGCTTTGTTCTTTAGCTCAAGCTGCAGTGGTCCATGTTGTAGGCTAAGTAAGCAATCCATACAAATCTGAACACCAGCATCAACCTGTGTGCCTGTCAGTCTTGCAGGTGCAAATTAGGAGGAGGTTTTAAAAATGTAAATTAATACGTGAAGGTACAAAACACTGTAAATCTCCCAGCCTTCTGGCAGGTGTCTCAGAACCTCCTTTTTTCAGTGTTCTTTTCAATATTTTCAATACTTTTCCACTCCTATTTGAGCAGTATTTCATAATAACTTATTCTCAAGCTAAGAACTGCTTGTTGGTTGCTTGCTTGGTTGTTTTTTTTTTTTTTTTTGGGGGGGGGGGGATTCTTAAAGTAATTTTCAGATTTTTCAACTCTGTGCAGGCTCAACAGTGTTAGAAGCAATTGTATGTCGCTAACATGTAATACCTGTGCTCAATATGTAGAACTGCTTTTTGTTAGAGATCTGTAGTGAAGTATTTCATGGGTATTTATTTCTCCTTTACATATAATGATTTTTTAATGCTATTATATTATTAGCTATCTACTTTGACAGTTTTGTGATAATTCTGTAAGAAGTCTCTTAAACCCCAATTGTTTAAAGGTATGAATATTTTGGTTTACATACTTACCACACTTTTTTTTTTTTTCTTCTCTGTCATGTAAGGTACAATCAGATTTTTCTTCCTCAACAACTTTAAAATCCTTTCCATTCCAAGACCATGTGTTTATTCTGAAGATTAACTCCTATTTATATTACTTCTGTCAGTAAGCTCACACATACTGATAAGAATTTCTTAAGTATTTTAAATTGTATTTGCTTAAATGGCCTAAGTAAAATTATTCAAAATTCTTAGGGTCAGGATGGCTTTGTATTAAATTTGCTCCCAATTTTTTACCAGGATTTCTTTGTACCAAGACGTAAATATTTTTCTTTTCCTTAAAGAAGATTTATTATGTCTGGTTTAGTATGCTGGAACTGTTTTTTTCAAAGTCCTAATATTCCCACTGACACTATTCTCTTGGCCCAGAAGGCCAAGTAGGTTTTGAAGCAGACACTGAGAAACAGGCATTCAGGGCATTGATAAACCTACAGGTAAACCCCTTACAACTGTCATCTATTTGTAATGAGATTTCAGCCTTTTCCTTTTTGTCATTCTTTGAGATATCCTTGTTTTGGGATATATTGTTCAAAGTAGGCCTTTGTTAGATATTTGATTCTTAAGATAGAAAGTAACAATACAAATAATACAGTTGTGTGTCTTATAATACATTCACTTTTGGTTGCTTTCAAGTTCACACCTGTGTGTTTTAAACATCTTACCTACATTGCCTCTATTTAATTACCTTATGTGAAAATGCCTATTTTAAAGTATGTGTATACACACCTGATTTAGATTCTGCATAATGCAGAAATACCTCACTTGAGAGAACAGAAAATAAATATATTAGGAGGTACAGTATGACTGTATCTACAATATATTAAAGTTTTTATGGACTGTTGGTTTCTAACTGCCCTATATGGTTCATAAAGAAGTTGCAGTCTGCACAATTCACATAGGTAGATGAAATACCAAAATATAATTTCAAGCTGGCCTTTGCTCCTAAGAGGTGAAACTGGCACAAATATTTTTAACTGTAAAACTACTTCTGCTAACAACAGAGATTAAGACATCATGACTGCTAAGTTAGTAAGACTACTAGAGATCTTAGCGAGTGTTTAATAGGTTAACAATCAAACCTTCAAAATCTGTAACTTGTAATTTCTATATGTATTTTTTTCAGTTTTTTGTTTCACAAATAGTACATTGTTAAATAATACCTTAGAAATATAACTTGCTCTTATCTTCATATATACTGCATTCTCACAGAAGAAGCCAGAAGCAGAAGTGTGACATACCCTGAATATACCTGCAGAGAGAAGCAAAAACAGTAGTAAAATTGGAAACCAGACACTCCAAATGATCAGTGGACTAACTTACAAATGTCTTTTGGATTGAGAAGAATAGAGAAAACAAAATAACAATAATATTAATAAAGCATAAGGAGGATTTTTTTAAAAAACAGAAACCAACCAACCAACCAAAAACAACAACAACAAAAATAAAACCTAAGAAGATTAATCCTTCATAGTATGGAGCACTGCAGAAGAAAATTTATTTTCTTCCAGTATGTATTCATGTTTTTTTAACCATATTTCTTTCAATCAGATTTCCGTATCAGATCAAAGTCACAGAATTCACAAACAATTCAAGTCTTATTCCAAGGTGAGAGAAACGCAGTTGCTTAGGTACCAGCCTTTCAGAAAAGGTTTCAACAATGCCATTTCAAATCTCCTTTTCTCACCTTTATGAAGTATATATCTATAAAAACAGATCAGAGTACAGTAGGTTCAGCATGGCTGTATGATATGACTGCAGACCTAATTCTTTAATGCCAGTTTTATAAAAGATACCAGAATACAACATCTGTAGGTAAACAGGGCATTTTCACTTTATCCTTGAATTTGTAATATCAGTATTTTCAGACCAAAGAGAAAAGCAACTGTTCACCTACTACAATTCTGAGGCAATGGCTGAGTATCCCCTGGACACCAATATTCTCCTTTGAACTCAGAGCTTTTGGGCAAGACAGAAGCAGAGATGATTACTATTTCTGACCACTGCTTTAATGAGAAATCCCTCAAGTTCATTTTCAAGGCCTGCACTGTGCATATATTTGAGAACTACCTGGAGAATTAGCCTCTATTTATGTAAAAAGATAATGATAAAAACAGCAACAACAAAATCAACAAACAAACAAAAGAAAACCTACTCCACTGAGATTTAGCCAAGGTTACAAGACAACCACAGACACCCTTAGGTAGAAAACTTAGTATCAGAAAATGAGCTGAAAAATGTTTCATTTACATTACAGTGAATTTGCAACACTGATGCTGTTGCTACATTTTGTCTTACTGTTACTGTACTAGAAAAATGGCTTTCATCCACGTTTCATATAGGTAGACAGAACATAGAGAAAAATCAAGGTGTAGTAATGTAAATTGTTTTATTTCTGGAAATCTCATGTTATAATCTTTTCTTGTTTCTAACAAGGCTTCCAGGATTGCATTCAGGCTACCATGGCTGACTGAAGAAGATGGAAATCAAAGCAATCATTAGGTGGTCTAAAGCCATCAGTCGGAGGGGTGAAACATGAAGTGCTCTCTATCTGGATTTATACCTGACAAGCAAGGTATTTGCTGCTGTTCTCCTGAAGAAAGCTGTCACGCTGCCAAGCATATTTGCCATTGATTTTTATTTCAGAAAGAAACATAATCTTGGCCTCCATGTGTGTAAAGCCATGAAATCACAGTCACAAGGCTGAACAGCATTTGTTATATTACATATAGTGAACTCCTATTTGAACCTCAGAAAACAGCTCCTATTTCATATCAGTATTCATACAGACAAGCACAGCTTAAAAGAATGAATGTGCCCCAATCACCTGCAATACTCTAAAATCCCTTATCTGCTTGGAGAGAAGATATTCAGCTACCTGCCAGAAGTTTTCATGTTTGAATACAGACTCTGAACAAAACCTGACATTGAAACACATGGAATAACACTTCTATTCATGAGACCAAATCAATTTTAAACATGATCCAAGTGGAGGCAACTATCAGCTTCGGTAGCTTTGAATCAACTTATTGTTATTATAAATATAAGTGAGAGGATTTATGAAAAAAATACTGTGCAAAAATGAAGTGTATACTGTTTCAACAGTTGTGAGCCACAGGAAGTTCAACCACCTCACATTGACAAGAGGTACAAATTATTATAGTGCCAGGATAGTGAGGTCACAGATGGAGCAGCATTTACCTATCCTTGGATCAACCTGTGGTGTACAAGAGAGACCAAGAAGGCTGTGAAGAAACTAACTGCTGCAATATAGAAAATTATCTTGTGATATTAAGAAAAAAAATATATATATACAATGAGGGTTTTCAAACATTGTGGCAAGTTGGCCAGATATGTCATGGAATTTCCATTTTTTGAGATAGTCGGAACTCTGCTGAACATGAAACTTTATATAAAATGACTGCTTTTTGAGCTGGAGCAGACAATATCCACCGATTCCTCCCATCCTAAACTACTTTGTAACTTCACTGAACAATGTCACAATCTAACATTATAATTTTTTTTTCCCAACATAGCTCTAAAATAATCATGTTATCACTGTAATATTGTTTGATTTTTGTTCTTGCATGGTGTCTTTTGAAAAAAAAAAGTATTAATGGATTAAAAGAAGGTATTAAGCCATTACAAAGAAACTATTATAGGGAAATGTGAAAAAAAAGCTTTTCAATATGCATTAAGCCCAATTAAATATGTAAACAGTATGCTAATTTTAGCTTATTTCTTCCACTCCTGAGTAGTACATAAACTGCGGCAGTTTGGGGGTATATAGCTGACATTGGGACAGATATGCTAGGGAGTGTAGACAACAGGCTGTATGAGTGTTTCAGCTATTTTTTCCCCTTAAATTTTCTGTCTTCATTGACTGAGACAAACGATGCTGTAAAAACTGCCCACTGGATGCAAGTAAGGGACTTTGAGAGACAGTTTCACAGCTTTTACAATCAAAATGCACCTTTAGGATCATCTAGTCTGCTTAATTGCCTGTTACACACTGCAGCACCTCATGTAGCAATTTCTGTATAAGCTCATAACTGTTTTAAAGTGCAGTTCATGAAATAGTTTTCTTTAAAAAATCTGCAGTACTTTGTAGGGCAATTGTTCCAGTGGTTAATTATCCTGTCTGCTAAAAATCTCCACTTTATGTCTACTTATATAGCATCTTACCTTCATTTCCAACCTGTCAATGTCACTGAATTTTCTCTAGATTAAAGAGTCATCTACCATCAGAAACTTTTCTCCAGTATGTCTCTGGGGGCCACAATCTAACTATGACAGTGATATTATTAGGTGAAAAACAAAAACAAACAAACAAAAAAACCACCTCCCCACAGTTGAGCTCATTTATTCCCTCATTTTCATACAAGTCTCCCCAACTTTGAGTTATTACTATAGTATTCTGCCTCTTGTCTGCAGAATGGATACTGGGAACAGCATTACAATAATTGTCTTACAAGAGCATTTCACAAACTTGGTTATATTCATCCATACTTTCCACTTGAATGCATATGAAATTTGTGTGCTAAGACTTGCATCCTATTATGTCTGAAGTTGGTTCTGATACTATTCATAATCATCTCAAGGATTTAGTGCACAAATTAGGATCTAAATCTTGCATTATATCCTGTTTGGTAGCCTTCCTATGCCCAAAACCACAAGGCTCCTGATGTTCATGGACGCCTTTTTTATTTTACTTATTTATTTATTTTTAACGCTAATTCCTGAAGCACTTACAATTCTCCTATGGGGCATACTTAGAAAAATACCACGCTTGATAGTGACAAAACTCAGTTGCTATCATATGTCTAAGACTCCTGTGTATTGACACACTGTACGTTCTTTTTTTACCTCGGTGATTTGATGCCACCAGCATGTGCTAAGACCATTTACAGGTTTGCCATTAGGAGTATTCTATAAGAAGTACTCTCTTTAAAATAAAATGAGAGGTGGTGGGAGAGACAGTCTTATCCTTCCATCCTTATGTGTTAATTTATTACCAAGTATACTAAACCCATGTATCTAGCCTATGCATTACTACACTGTCAAAGCAGATGAGTCCAGGGAGTGAATTCTAGGACTGATTTTGCTGTTAGCACCAATCTGCTACAAGAAGAGGTAAATGGGGAATAATAGGGGCGGTGTCTTCCTTGTGAGTCCTGACTATACTGTGCATAGAGCACAAAAGCTGTACATGGTGCAACTTTGTACCCTCACAGATAAAAAGCCAGTGTGATATTTACTGTGCCATAAATGCAGCGAGTCTGCTTTGGAGGAAAGGAAGGTGCACGGGATTTTTGGACGTGAATTCAAGACACTCATTGGAAGCTGGGAGCCGGGCATCCTTTTTGAGCCTATTTTATTAAGCAGTATACACCCAACCAAAGCTTCCTTTGCTGCAAACTGTAAATCTGCACAAAGCCATCCTTCCACAAGCAATATTTGTAATTGCTAGGAAGTATTTTTGGGTCAGGGTGCTCGTCTGATTTTTGCATAGAATAGTGACAGGCCCACTGGGCAGTTAGAACATTACATAATATGGTATCTTAATGGTTAGGACATTCACCAAAAAGGAGGGGAACCAACTCTTAAACTAAGCTCCTTTCCAGAAGGTATTCAGAACTTTTATACAAAAGTCTCCTTACATAAAGTAAACGTACAGTTTGGGAAGCAGTCATATTTCACCAGCTAAGACGTTGCTGAGATAAACAATTCCCATTGGCTAATTTAGGCAGATAATCATTCAGACTTAAAGCTTTTCTGATTTTTATTCAAAGGTGACTGACCTGTGCTTTTGCTTTAAACAGAGAGCTTAGTTGCCTTATTCTGAGCTACCAGAGCCCTTATATGAATCAGGTGTCTACTTAATGGATAGAGACCTATGTCCTATTCCTTGATGTTGCCAGGTATCAATTTTATCAGCTTGTAGTTATTATAAATTTTTTAAGACTGTCACATTATCTTTTCCCTTCTGTATCCTTCTAATTACCAAAGTATGGTATATATATGAAATATTTCTAATTTTCGTTTTTACTTTTTTTGCTAAGTCATGTTAGTCCTTTCAGCAAGTATCAGTTTTTACTGTTGTAAATTTTACACTTCATTTGTTCTGACTAAATTTATAAAAATATTTCTTATTGTTCTTAATTTTAAATGACACAGCCTGTGGTGGTACTACAGTGTTCCTAAACAGCTCTCTGCTTCCTCCTTTTCTGTATACTATATTTCAGAGTTTTGAAATTTTATTTCTAGTGTCATTTCCATGTTCCCTTTTTAACTGAGGTCAGTATTTTACTGAAGTAGTCTTTTGTAAGCATAGAATAGTGGGAGCTTTTGACATTTCATAAAATATTCTTAAACAATTCCCAATCATCATTCATGTATTTAAACTTCAGTATTTCCTCCCACTTGATTTTTCCCATAACTGTTTTCATCTATGTAAAATTGCCCTTTTCAGTGAATCAGGTCTATGTTTTAACTGGTCGGGATATTACTTTGCTACTATTAATTTTCAGTCTGAACTCACTGTACCGTCTCAAAAAAAAAAAAAAAAAAAGCCCTTTAGCACAGATTGAAGATGTAGAAAGTGAGTGAGTGCTCTGTAATGCCATCTAATGTGTCATATTTCATATGCTGTGATCATAGTGCAAGTTAGTTCTTAGGGGCATGTTTTTTCAGTCATCACAGAAAGCTTGTACTCAGTTGTAAGTTAATTTGTTTGGGATAACTACAATGGAAAAAGGGGTAGATTTTGAACTTGTAAACATAAAATATACAGTTTCAAAACACTTTCTCAAAGTGTGCAGACCTTTCTGTATTTAGATCAACTGATATTTCACTCATACTGTTAACTAATGGGCTTTAATTGCATTGACCCTATGAAACTTACTAGGGTTTTCTTTTAAATACACCGTGTTCTGAGGCTTTAGAGAGCCTAGGAAGAGGGAAATCTATGTCCATAAGACAGAACATTTAAATAACTTATTCATTCAAATATTTAAACTTCCTGTGCCTAACATTTTGTCTACTTTAAAATTTCACCTTATAGTTCTGCCTATACAGTTTAAATAAGGAATAATTGAGGACCTGACTCCTTTATCTCCACGTCATATTCTTTTAGTTCTCGAATGGTGGTAATGTAGGAGGACTGAACCTTTTTGTTTCAAGCACAAATAAATGAAAATCCTGCTCTAAGTCAGTTCCTGGGGATGCATGGTATGAGACTCTGTGCCCTGCTGAGACCTGTACCTCAAGGAAAATCATTAGCACCATGGACAACTTTGATGTCAGAGAGCCTGCAGCCTTCAGATTTTTTCCCTTTTCTCTTCCATTTCAATGAACCTAACTTCTCTCCACAAATCACTATCCATAAAGAACAAATGGCTTGGCAGGCTGAGACTTGGCAGCCATTTAGGCAGGACCCTATCAAAGTGGGATCAGGGAAAAGAAAACAAACTATTGATATCTGTTAGGGGTGGAAAGAGGGGAAGAGAAAATAAGAATGGAAAGAAATATAACACTTCATTATTTATCCTATTGTACAAAATATCTTAACTGTTTTGCATTTAACTTTATTACAGCCCAGTTGTCTTACTGTGGGAACTGCTGGATGTATATTTTGTTCATAGGCATTCTCCAACAGTGAAGGGATGGCAGCCCAGACAGATGCAACTTCCCAGGCTTGGAGGTGTGAGAAGGGAATAAGACAGACAGTCACAGAGTGTTTTTCATCGCTATCATTCTTTTAAAGCTCATCCACACCAGCTGAAAACAAAGATAGTTATATTGTGTGTGTGTGTGTGTATTGAATTATAAACCATGTTTTTAGTAAAAAATTTCAAGCTGGACTAGATTTGTGTCTGAAAATTCAAATACATGGGCATGCCAGTTTCAAACAGAAACTTTGCTTTAAATGTCCAATTGGAGAAGTTATTCTTTATATTTCTCAGTGTATACAAAAAGCCCGATGAACATTTTCAAGTTTTGTTGTTGTCTGAAGAGAGATTAAGACCAAAAAAGATGCCTTAGAAGGCTTGTCCACTAACAAAGTTTATAGGGCTGGAAGAACTGAGTAGCATTTTAATGCATTCTGGTATCAGTGATTCTTGATTCTTAGTCCCTGCTAAACCTTTAAATTGCCTTTTAGGTTTACACATATATAAGGAAAAGGAAACTTACTTTTCCAAAATTTCACAACATGCATAACACAAAAGACTGGTTTTCTATTCTGTTTAGAAATACCTTACATATATGTATGAAATTTTTGCATTAAGTGAAACCTTATTCTGGCATTTGTTATGAAAAAGCAGCTGAGCAACTAAACTATTAAGCCAAAAAATAAAACTGACTTTCTACCTTGAAAAACAAAACAAAAAAAAAAACACAAGTCCTTTCTAAAGATGAACAAAATATATATTTCGGGGAGACATGAGTAAGAAGGTTGGTATGAATAATGTCAAACAAAGAAAAACAACCATCACAGAAATCAGAATGACTATCAATATGTCTGATTGCACTAACATAAAAAGATAGAAAGGGAGCAGTAAAAAAACTTTCTAAAGCGAACTGAAATTGTAGAAGTAGTTTTTTGTATAAAGGTATTACAATGACTGAACACTACTGAACTGTATAGGAAATGAAATGTTTAAATCATTGTTTTGCTTGTTAAAATGATGATTAAAATGTTAATGCAGAGGCATATGTTGATTATGTTTCAATAATGTCAAATCCTCTTATTATGTTTTGTGTATACATGAAAAAAAACAAAGAAAAAAATTCCAAAATCTGAACTTATAATTCTAATTCAAAGTGAGGTATTGTTAGGTAATTCAAGACACCAACAGTAAAGGATTTAAATCAACAAATGTTGGCAATGCATGAGCTGGTAAAGAACATAGTTTGTGTTTAACTTCCACTGTTATGACGTACTAAAAGTTAATGAAAGTGGTAAACACATATTTGTAACACTAAAGCAGTACAGCAGATTATGCATATATGAATAGCTTAATTGACTAGGAAAATGTCATTTTATATAGTCACAACTTGGGAGTTTATTTCTTATTTCCTTCTTTTTGTATAGAAGTTTCTTACAGTAACTTATGTACAAGCATACATTTCAGTGGAGCTGGAAACAGCAGTCATGATTTGTGTTCCTTTTTAGAATGTTAGTATTGATTGTAAAACTAAGAAGCCTTCTGTTGGACAAAAAACTCTCCCTTCCCAATAAGTTTGGACATATTTCAATGTTTCTGATATGTTCACCTCTAACATCTTGTTGTTTTGATTTGGCATTTGAAATTCATGTATGATGATGAACAACTATGCTCATATATGGAAAAGCATGGGCATGAGAAATCGAGCTAGATATAATTACATTCGGGATGATGTTGACATTTTGGTATCCTGTCTTAGGCTAAGAAGGAAACTTTCATCACAGGAAAAAAAAAAGGGATTCTATTTTCTTCTCAATATTTTGTAGCAAAATTATCAGAGCCTATGAATAAAGGTTGTCCTAGACTTGTGGCAACCCAGCCAGAACAGTGAATTCCTCAAATTCTATCTAACACTATCTGTGAGGGAGAGAGATAGCTCACTTAAAATGAAAACCACCTAGATTGAGAGCACAGCTGAAGTAAAAGAGATCTTATTTCTTCTTGACCATGAGCTAAGGACATGTATTGGACTCCTAAACTGATTAGCAGGGACAAGAACACATCTCACAACTTGAGGGTTATCAAAGATGTACCAAGCTGCTTTCTTCTGTGGGGAAATTGTTCTGCGTGTGAGCAAGTGTCATTTTTTAGGCTGAGATAAAGAGCAGAGACTAGAGTCAGACTAGGCAACCGGATGTTTTTTTTGGGGGGATTACTGAAGCTTTCAATTTGAGTAGAGTTCCTGATAGCTGGCTTGTTGGGACTCTTTAGTGGGTCTGGTGGATCAGATACATGTTGATTTACGTATTGATTCTTTCTTAACCTGCTGTCAGCATCCATGAGGATGTTTGAAAAATTCTTGAAAGGAACCATCAAACTGACCCTAATGAATGAAAAAATACATGCAGCTTTTTGCAAGAACTGGCATGATTCTATACCGGCTCCTTTGTGTGTGAACTTTCTTCATATATTTCTCCTCACTCCTCCAGTCTCCTTTTCCCTTGTGTCACAGTGCACAGATGACCAGAAAGCAAAATCTTTCCTTTTGCATAGCGATGATTGCTTTGCATTAAAACACCATCTTGCAGGAAGATATAGCATACTACAAGCTTTTGTAATGATACCACCATATAGTCATGCCATTTAAGAATCTTAGGAGACTTCATGTTCAAAGAGACTTTTGGCAATTACTCCAACAGTATTATCTTCGTCTAGTTACCAATGAAACAAAAATAAGGAAAGGACAGCAACCAGTTTTGCTGCTCAAAGCTAGTCACCCATAGTGGATACTTACTAGGAAAACGATAATAATTGTATTGACTCTGTACATTATGCTTGAGGGGTTCATCTTCACTTTGTATTTTTGTGTTGTAGGAGTGTAAAATTAATCTTAATTGATATAATATATTAAAAAAAAAAAAAAAAAAAAGGAGGGTACCAGGGATTAGTGTCCTTAATCCAAGTACAAGTTTCAATAACAGATCTAATCTTTTATTTCTCTTATGCTTTCTGATTTCTAGGTGGTTTCTCGATGAAGAAATATTTGCAACATGCACCTTTAGACACCAGTCTAAAGTGATTTTAGTCACTGAAATCAGACACTAAATGCAACTCATGAGGCTGCCTGGGGAGTCATTGAAAAGAGGAAGGCTCCTCTAGGAAACAGCTCAGAGAAGACAGTTTAAGACTAAAATTGCAGGGCTCATTTGCCCTCTGGAAGGCAATCTCTCCGTCTCTTTCCAATGGTTAGTCATAGTGACTAAATATAAAATGTATGTAGCTTATAGTAACAGAGTACTTAAGTCAGGCAATATGAACCTTTCTCATATCTTAAGACTGTTTTCCTATAATTCTTTGCTTTCACTCCCCACAATTCTGAATAACTCCTTTTCTATCCCTCATTGTTTGAGAACGAAAAAGTACGTATAAAAGTATGTAGGTATTAAACATCTCAATGTTACTTTCTTATACTGTTACTCAAATATTTGTATGATCTTTTTACCAAAGTTCTTACAAGTAATTTCTAGTCCTTCCATTCCTAATTACAAGCATGTTATGCAATTCATGTATATAAAAAGTGAATGCATTAAGTGCTCCTGAGGAAAAAGAATGAGGGGGGGGGGGGGGGGGGGGAAGAGAGGGAGAGAGAAACAGCTGGTGATGTGATGCAGCTGAACACTAGATGCTAGAGTCTATTTGACAAAAAGCAGAACACCAGGCATACATCCTGGAAGCTTTCCAGTTGCCTGGAGGCCACAGATCCTAATTTCTACATTCAGGCATCAGCATGTTCACTTCACTTCTATCATGGTCTGATTACTTAGCTGGAAAACATTATAGCATTAACAACTTTGCTTCAGTTGGTACACATCAAAATTTGCATACTGCATTTGCAGTGTGTGGCAAGGATAACTTTATACCATGTTATGTGATAGTCTACTCTGCTCTTCTCAGCCATGATTGTTTCTGACGGAGCAGGTAAACAGCAGTGTTTCTGTAAGGCAATAATATACTAGTTAAGAAGAAAGGCTTTCAAAATCCATGGAGCTTGAATTTGCACATGTAACCTGTATGTTTGAATGACCTTGTTCTTTGGAATGTAAGCTGAATTTATATAAGTAGGTCTGTTTTTTAGGTGGTAGATACTCAAAATCTTTCTTTTTTTAATAAGAATTTAATTGTTTTTTATTATTAAAAGTCATAGATAGGACTCAAGTTAGGCATTTCAAACTAAGATTCAAAATAAACATTTTAAAGAATGCAGTCCAGGTAGTATATGGAATATTCACCTAGAACAAAATATATATATATATATTTCTTTCAGAATTATCATAACTAAGTCATAGAATCATAAAGGTTGGAAAAGACCTCCAAGATCATCTGGTCCAACTGTACTCCTACCAACAATATTACTCACTAAACCATGTCCCTAAGAACCATCCAACCTTTCTTTAAACAGGGATGATGACTTCAGCACCTCCCTTGGCAACCTGTTCCAATGCCTGGCTACTCTTTCTGAGAAGAAATTCCTCCTAGTTTCCAACCTGAACCTCCCCTGGCACAACTTGAGGACATTCACTCATGTCCTAAGTCATGTTAGTTCATAAAATAAATAAATAAAAACAAAGATGAGGAGTGGTAGAGAATAAGACTGAATTAAGAACGTTCCAATGCTGTACAGAAAGACTAATATTCTAAAGTTTTCAGTAGTTGATTTAGTCCATGGGATTTGCTATGCAGAATGAGAACACCTGCAGAAGGGAAATATTTCTAAGATTCAGGGAATGCAAATAAATGCTGTGTTCCAACTACACATTTGGATCAAACTTGTTCCCCCAGAAATGTATGAGAAGATGGGATGTATTTTCAAATTTCTACAGAATATACTTGCCCAGACAACCTCTACTTAAGGTCTAGGCTATTGAAAGGGTAAAATAATCTTAATGCATAAAATGGTATGTAGAAAAAGTGTTATTGTGTATCATATATAAAAATTTATATAAATCCACTTCAAAGTAATTCTACTACAAAATTCATGAATATCCATATATGCATATAATTGTCACATTTGAGCAAAATTACAGTTTTGAATGAGATTTTATTTGAAACCTACAGAACTTAGTCATTTATAACCTCCCATAAGTATATAGGATTGAGTAGTTTGATGCCAAGCCTTCGTGTATAGGTAATTCATTTAGCACTTAATTTTCTGCATTCCACAGTTCATGCTCAGAAACAGACTGCAGATATCTTTCTCTACTCTTAATCTTAAAATGTCAACTAATATCAATAATGTCATTTCATGCCATTTTTTTATTGCTCTTAGGAAGGCTTTTGATAAGAGAAGGGTAAAAGGAGATTTATTCTCTCAGTCAGCTCCTAAAATATATTTAAAACAACAATTTAGATTCTCTGAAGACGCCAAATCATTAATGAATGCAATTCATTTATTGGTGGGAAACTCTAAAGGTCAATTTAAAAATACCTCATGAATTTCTTCAGGTAAGTGAGGGAAGTCAAACTTAAGTTTCCAAGTGATTACATACAATCAAGTATTCCCAGTCTAGATTCTTAAAGAGCAATGAAGACAAAGTGTTTTCTTAAACAGCCTACGTGCTATCAGAGCTTTTGTGTTATGAAGATGATCACAGGGTTTTTTTTTTTAACCATGGAAACCAGTCAGAGAAATGCAATAGAAGACTTTGCCCCAGGCTTCTGAATGATATGTTGCTCTTGCTGTTTGAGAGGTCTCTGACAAATGGTCAGATACCACAGGGCTAACAGGTAAATACTGTAATGAGTTCTACTCTGTGCAACTTTTTGTACATTTTCAGGATAATAACAATCTGTAAGCCTTGTGTTTAGACATTCAAAAAGTCATACTCAGAGGAACTGAATTTGTATTCAGGAGCCCAAATTAAATAAATAAATAAATGACTCACAATTCGATTTCCTTTAATGTGGTACAGATCTTACTGCAGGACTCCCACTGGAAGGACTATTCACTTGAAGCAATTATTTAATGAGATATCTGTATGTTATTTCTGTATGTTATTCTGGGTGGGAATTTTATTTATATTGTAGCAAATATAAATCGATTATGCTTTCCCTGTTCAACCTATTTCTTTCTTCCTGTCCTGGAATGTCATTGTCCAATAAAGCCATCACAGGGAAAATCCTTCTCTCTGGCTAGAAGATCCTTTGGTACGTCTCCTTCCTGTCAGTAGCTTGAAAAAACACATTTGACTTTTTTGGGGTCAATCCTGTGATACTGTACTTGCTGTGCATTCTTGCATAGAGGTATCCAACATTCTGCATGCCCTCCCTGTGCTCTCCCAGCCCTGGCCCCTGTCTGGGAGGAGAACTGCAAACTTCTGGACAGTTGTGAGTCCTTCAGCTGGTGGCACAACTCTGCTGTTCTCAGGCCTTGTAATGAGCAGCACATATCATACTGAGTTGCCCTGGCCCACTGGACTCACGCCTGTTCCCTCTGCTTCTCTAAGGATATTTCTGCATCTTGACATTAGGCTCCCAGCTTCTAGAGCCACTGATGTTACCTCCCTGCCCCTTTCATGGCATAAAGATCCACATCTGTCTTTGATTCTTTGCTTAGGCATCCTATAGTTTTCAGGTAAAAATAAATATATATACATAAATATATATATATAAATCTACCCTTCAATCTCCTGCAATCCAAAGGACACGCTACTAGTGATATACAGTGACTGACGGCTTCTGACATATGGACTTCTGTACTTCTCCCTTAACTGGGTCAGGGAGTCTGCCAACCCCTAGCCACAGTGTACATTATTTGATCATCATTTAGTTGAGTAAGTTCTTTAAACTTGTTAAAGAGATCATTTTAGAATATAGAAATTTTTCTACTGCATTGTTTTTATTTGTGCCTCTGATAATAAGACTAGCACTCTTGACATAAGCATTTCACCAGAAACAAAGGTATACTTCCCTTGTCAAAAAGTGCATTGAAAATATGGATCTAATTTATTACATTATTTATTATCTTGTTTATTATTCATCTGGAAAAAATATAGAATAAAATAAAATAAAATAAAATAAAATAAAATAATAGAAAAAAAGTCAATTGAAAAGAAGAAGATAAAAAAGCTTTGCAAAACAATAGATTTCAAAGCTCTCATGCTTACTGAAAACCTTGTTGCCTACTGTTTAGGCAAAAAATATAATTGACTAGAAAATCTGCACTCCCAATCATCTTCCCACATTCTTCTTCAAACTGCTATTGACAAAAATGATGGAGAATGGGATTTTTTCTGTTCACTCACTTTCCAAAGCATTGTGACCAATATGAAGCCTTGCTTGAAATCAACATCTCATTTTTTCAATTTGTATGAAAGGTTGAGAGATATGATTTACTGACAATCAGCCAACTGCAAATTGTGATTGGATTCAGGGACTAAGAATATCTCCTTACTGGCAACTCTTCAATGGTAAATGACTATGAATCATATTGGATTAACATTAAATAAAGTGATTATAAAAGGGCTTTTAACTGAAAAAGAAGGCTTACTTCATGTAAAATTTGTCAAAAAAAATAAAATAAATTGAAATTACCTGTAGAAACAACAGAGATGTCTTGCTTTTCTTTCTTTCTTCTGTCCATTCTTCCTGTGCCATAATTATTAATCAAGAAAATGTTTATTGCAGCATAACTTAAGAGAAAGTGGAGCTCATGGTAGAATTTTTCCCTGTAATTCCTGTAGCAATAGTTGGGTTTTGACAGAATGTTTTTAAGTTGATGAGACAAATTTATTTTTTCCATAAACTCAAGGGTTTTTATCTAATTTGGAATACATGTCATAAGCCAAACTTTATTACATTAATTTCTAACACAATTTCAAGCTAGTTCATAATTATTTATAAAGGATCATAACTTCAAAAGTGGAACTTGTACCACAGGCTGGGAAATACTCAGTATAACTCATTAAAAGAACTCTGAGAGCCACTATCTAGTGACTGTTTCAAAAGTGTATTGTCAAACCAATAGTAGGAATATTTACAGTGCAAATTAAGTCAGTTAGACCAAAATACATTCATTGATTAAAACAACCCCACAGGACAATGAACCAGAAAACAACCAAACAAAAACCACTTATCTAATGAAACACTTTAATATGTTCCCTTGTTCGGCTTACCACATCTGCTAGTAGGAAATGTCTTACATTTGTTCTTGACTTTCGTATTAGTATTTGCATTAAAAATATTTTTAATTAAATGAACAGTTTCTAAATACCATTAATTGTCAATTAATAACAAAATTGTGTATCTTTCGTAACTCAGATAAAAGAACAATTTAAAGAAAAGGTAACTACTGTTAAAACTAAGCAAACAACATTCAAATAGCTGAACAGAATTACAGATCATTTTTTCTGAATGAAAAAATAGTACAAGTTCTGTATTACTAATTTTGTGATTTATGTGAAGGCCAAAAAAGGGAAATCAAGTATCAGTGACCCATATTGCATGCTGAACAGTCTTGCCTCAGGCTAAAGGAAAGCACATGCTCTGAAGACCAATACCAAAGATGGCTATGCAGAAGACAGAGAAGTAAAATGACCTGAAGAACTTCCTTAGGGTCCATTGAGGTTGTCTCTTTTTCCTATTTTCTATCTTTCCCAAATAACCTCAAACATGTTCATATCTTATGAAACTGAAAACAGTTTCTCTCCTACATAAAACCTTTCCAAATCCAGTTTAGGAGAATGGAATTTACTTCAGTGGGACTGAGACACCTTTAGTGTTTTTAAATTATTGAAATGCCATAAAACTACCTACTTTATCAGTCAGAACAACACTAATTCTAAAACTGGCAATAAATAAATAAATAAATAAATTGAAATACTTTAATTCTTTGACATTATCCTTTGCTTTCTTGTTCTGTCATTAAAAGGGAATAAAAGGCAACACCCTAATCTGATGCTTATCAGGGACTGTTAGAAATGAAAACAAACAAAAAATAAAACAAAAAAAACCCACAAGCAAACAAAAAAATCAGTGATGAAATCTTTAAAGTGAAAAATAAGGATGCTTTCTGCCATTCTGCCATTAGTTCTGTTCCTTTTATTTCATTCCCTGTAGTCTGTCAAAGGCACAATGCAGAATCCATTTTATGCAAAGCATTATGTATTCTTTAAAAGTAAAAGGGACTACTTGCATTTCATTGAAGTAATCTGCAATACATCCTCTGGTTTGGGTAATTCATATATCTTGAGAATCCAGGCTTCAGTAAAACTGTTTATGACATCAAATAATGGGGCATAGTACTGATAGATAGGTATTTTCAATTTACTATAGATATTCTCTCACCTTGCATAATAAATAAACATTAACTGAGCTATGACATAGTCCCTTCAGCTTTCCCTGTGCATTTATGTAAATTCCTCTGTAGTCATAAAATTTGGCTTATTACTAAAATACATGCTGTCAAAAATATCTTTGAAATATCAACACTATTTTTTCAGACTGAAATGATGGACCAAGTTGAATATATATATGCCTGACAAATTCATGGAAAGGTATGGAGTATCAACCGTATCAGGGGTAAAAAGTCCTGGAACTGGCTCAGCAGTTAGTAATGAGTTGAACTATTCAGGGTAGTGGATGTGTGCGTAGCTAGTGTGGATGACCACCATTTGATGTCTTTATAGTGTCTTGGTGAAGCTGCATTTCTTAGTAGTGTTCCTAGAACACTAAGATTCCAACAGCAAAGAGAAACAGCAACCTCTGAAAAGAAATCATGTGGATGCAATTACAAGACTTGCATAACAGTGGGCCTGTTTATGAGACAATGTAAATCAGCAATGTTCCTCTAAGGTCAAAGGCGGTATAGCCACATATACTAAAGGAAGAGCAGACATTACAGCTAATGAGATATGCTATCACTATTGTGCCACTGGGAAAAGAAAATGGGCAAAACTAAAAGATTTTCAATTCAGGAATTGATTTTTTTTTTTTCTTCTGGTTGTACAGTTTCTATCACGTTTCTGGGAACTACTGAAATATAAAGAAAAAAAAAAACCTGCCTACATTAAGAGGCTGGCTTCACATTGAAAACAGCAATGGCTTTCCCAGGTCAGATGAGACAGCAGATCATGCAATTGAGTAGATGGTAGCCTTAAAAACAATTTCATTCTCAATGATCTTGTTTATTTAAAATAAGACAAATACTCAACCCCTTCTAACCCTAGTCTTTGAGATTTTTTTGCAAATACGAATCAATTTACACTAAAGATTGAAAAGCAAAAAGGCAAATATAACCACACTAAAAAAAATAATAATAATATTTCTTTCATTTTTTTAACTCATTTCTCTGTTCTTTAGGGAATCTGGCACATTAATGCTGAATACTTGGGGCTGGCAATATTGCATGTCAACCACAATTTTCATATAGGTATTGAAAGTGATGTCTCCTGGCCTATGAAGGGATTTAAATCATTTCGATACCCACAGAAAATCAGTTCTCTCAAGAGTAAAAATCCCAAGTTTACTTATCTAAAAATAGACTGGGATGGTATTAAAACAATACAGGAAGAAGAAGGAAAAAAAGAAAAAAAGAAAAGAAAATTAACTTAATAGCATTTACTTATTTTTACCTAAACCTCAAGTTTTGGTGCATGTCCTGTAACATGTTGAGATGTTTCTGTTATTAATCAGTGTTTACACTTTGTTTAACCGGCATGAGGGATGATCAGTTTTATCGAATGATCAGTTTTAGTTTTTTTTCCTGCAGATAAATATGACCCTATTTTTATACCGACAAAATCAGGCCATTGTTCAGCATTATGACCTTCCCATGCCCAGAAGACCTCTGCTATGAATGCTGGTTCATCCCATTGGCTTCAAGTCTCTGATGCCCCTTGTAGAGTGGATGCAAAAGGGCTTCCTTCCACTGTGGTTCATGGGAGCTGGCTGGACACAATGTCCACATCTGAAAGTCTCACCCAAGGGTCTGAAATGGCCACTTTTCACAAAAGGACCCATGTATAAATGAAAAAGGCATTTCCCTCTATGTCTTCCATATTAAAACTAGAGTACAGTGTGATGATACCTGTTTTTTTGTCTGTTTTTTGTTTGTTTTTAATAGAAGAGAGAAACAGAGAGAGAGGAATCAAAATGGCCTATGCAAACTTTCAAGAACAAACTATAACACTCAATAAACAGCTGCCTAAATTGCAATGGAAGATATTGTCTGGGCTTTGCGAGCACTGCAGGCCTTACCATTCCTCTCCCGTTACCTCGAATTCTTCAACCCTGCCCAGGCTCAGGACCCCACATCAGCCCTGAGGCTGTCAGCCCCTGCCCCAGCAAAGCTGCAGCAGGTCTGGGCTCCAGCTCCCCATGGCCCTGCCCTGCCCAGCCATGGGCTCTGTCCAGCCACAACATCCGCAGGCCTGCCTCAAACAAGAAGTGGTGCAGATCATAGAATCATAGAATATCCCGTTAGACCATTCAACTAAGTGCACAGTCCAATTGCTTCTTAAATTCAGACAGGCTTGGTGCAGTGACTACTTCACTGGGGAGCCTGTTCCAGTGTGCGACCACCCTCTCGGTGAAGAACCTCTTCCTGATGTCCAGCCTAAACTTCCCCTGCCTCAGCTTAACACCATTCCCGCGGGTCCTATCACTGGTGATAATGGAGAATAGGTCACCTGCCTCTCCACTTCCCCTTGCGAGGAAGTTGTAGACTGCGATGAAGTCCCCCCTCAGCCTCCTCTTCTCCAGGCTGAACAGGCCAAGTGACCTCAGCCGCTCCTCATATGTCTTCCCCTCTAGGCCCTTCACCATCTTCGTCGCCCTCCTCTGGACACTCTCCAACAGTTTAATGTCCTTTTTGTACTGCGGTGCCCAGAACTGCACACGGTACTCGAGGTGAGGCCGCACCAGCGCAGAGTAGAGTGGGACAATCACTTTCCTCGACTTGAAGATTATTATTTTTTTTTAGTTGAAACTCGGACCTGTGTCTTACTGTTCTCCTATAAAAGAATCCTTTGGCTGTAGCACAAATGTTGCTCTGAGTAGCTCTTACTTTGGTATTCCCTCTCTGCCAGAAAATATGAAGTCACAGAAGTTTTCTGCAGTAGTATTTTATTGCATCTTCCAACATTGTGCTACTGTTCTTGAATACTGTATAGGCAATGGAGCAGCCCTTAGGCCTCGGTCTTATTGAAGAAGTACCCTTAGAACTTAAATCCCAATACATTAATAATCATAGAGTCAGCAGGGTAAATGCCGATCCAATGCTGCATTTTGTGAGCCATGCCCCATGACGATAGGTCTGAGACATTAACACAGCTGAATGAAACAAATATCTTGTAGAACACAGCTGTGAGTCAATTTGTAATTTACTGAACTCCCTTTGGGCAGGACAGGAGGAGAAACATCCTAAATTCCCTGTGCTTTTTATATGGACACAGTTCCAAATAGGAGGTGCACAGTCCCTCAGGTATTAACAACCTGAATGGACCAGTAACCCTTCATGTAGCCAAGTTGCTAATTTTCCGTTGTCGTGCTATTTCCTCCAGTTTTTATACTGATTTTTAATGTATTGTGAGTATAATGAAAATGTGATTAAAAAACAACAACAACAACAACAAAAAAACATAACTATGTTACTTTCTGTGTCCTATAGCAGATTTTTGTCTGGTTCCCAAGGTCAAACAGAAGTGGCTATAGCCCAGCAGACATCTGTCTTGAGGCTGGCAGTTTTTCCTTGCCCTCTTCATCCTGAGTGGCTTAGCTTGCCCTTTATTCCCACAACCATTGGAGGATAAATGTATACTCCTCTGCATCTGGCTTTTCAGGAGATAAATGTATAGAGGGCTTTGAAAACACCACCTATTATTAAAATTGAGGTGTATGTGTGTATATATATATATAATATGCATATATGTGTTATCATATATCATATTGTAATATATATGAACGGGAAAAGCTCTTTTGCCTCAGTGTTATTTTGTGAAGTAGTCCCTGATCTTCACTGCAGCTTTTAATCCATGGCTATAATTGTGCATCACTGGTCCCTCTCCAGTTCTTTTATTGCCTTTCTACTGGTCCTGGTCCTGAAAACCCTACTGTGGTTCTATTCTGAATCTATATTTTGAAAACAGTCAGGTTTTACTGTCACTGCTGCGTGAAAGCTAAAAGCAGTCAGCAAATTGTCAAGAGAACCAGCCTGCTGCATGACCTCATTTCAGCTGACCAATTTCTCCTTAACAGCAGATATACAGTTTTGTTTTTTTTTTTCTTTCTCCCCCAGCAGTGAAAAATCATTTCTGTACACTCCCTGCTCCATATCCTGCCCTTGTAGGGCTTGATTAAGTGGTGACACAGAAGGCAGGGTCTGCCCTCATTAATGCCTCCCAGGCTGTGAAATATCAGAGCACAAGAGAGAGAAAAAGCCAATCTCTGGCAGGACACAGAGCCTGTGAGATACAAGCTGTACATCCATTTCCATATCTCCATCAAGAATCTACTGCTTCCCACACCATCGTGTGCTGTCATACTTCAGTTTCTTCTTAATCTTCATATGTTTTACCTGCTACTGCACAGGTATAACTTCCACCCTCCAACTTCAAGGGAAAATGAAAAATCTTCTCCCCTGCCATTTCTCTCTCCTCATTATCGTGCTGCATTCATTCTTCTGAGATGACCCAAAACTCTGGCCTACACCAGAACAAGACAGAGTCCGAACCTGGTAAAGTCGTCTTCAATGGTAATGGCAATGGTTCACCCCATCCACAAAGTACACATCTGTTTTATTCTCTATGCAAAAAATTCTTAATTGTTTTTACTGGTTGTATGTATTACTTTACACCCCTGCACTGTTCTACCATGTTTCTATGTTTTAATGACATCAGTATATGACTATCTTAAAAAGCTGTCCTCTCAGATGAATGCATAAAATCTCCAGTGACTTCCAGCTACTGACCACCAAAGAAATGTGAATAGCAAGCATTAGTGTTGTTTTTTTGTTTGCGTTTTTTTTTTTTAAGGGCAATGCAAAAATGACACATTAACAATATACTATGAGCAAATGACGACAGAGAGAGAAAAAGAAGTGAACAGCGTAAGTGAAAAGATCTAACATAAGTAGAAAAGATTGCTTGTACAAGAAATTTTTAGAGTTTAAGACATCCAACAGTTAATTAAATTTTTCAGTTTTGTGCTGCAAAATTGTCAGATTTATGAACATATGATTATATATTGTGTCTTCAAGTATAACAATATATTGTAAGAGTTGATTTTTTTCTTATCTTTTGACACTTTTCCTCCATAAAGCAGAGCTAACATAGTTCCCTCTGTATGAGGCTTTCAGTCCCCAAACAGTCCCAAATTGTATACCATACCTCAAAAGAGCTTTCATGTTCCAGAAAGAAGTTTCTAATCAGTGCGTCAATTACTGCAATGAATTCACAAATTCTCAATTTCTCAGCAGGCTTAGAAAGGATTTTTGTCTTGAATCGATAGAACAGACCAAAAAAAAAAAAAAAAAAAAAAAAGACTCCTTTATATATTATCAAACCGCACTACTTATAGACTTCTACAAAGAGAAAACAAACAAAAATACCCACAGATTTCCCTTTCTTTCTTTTATTCATTAGTGTTTTCCTAAATTCAGAATAAATAATAATTGAACAAAGAGGAACCTTTCTACTTTTCACATATCAATGTCTTCTCACAGGGAAGTGTTTCTTTTCAACACTCCATGTATCCTCCAAATACACAAATCCACAATATAAATAAGTAAATAAATAAACAGTTAAATAAAAATACCCCTCCAAAGACAGCATGTGAAAACTTTTACCATTCTGAAATACTTTTCAGTGAGAAAAGGAGAGGCTTAAGCTAAGAGATCTATGGAAAGAGAAGACCTGTGTTGTGGGAGAAAGGATTCAAAAGTTATTTCATTCAGTATACTGAGTTTTATCAAGTTGCTTTCTGCATCCTATATTAAACTTTGGAGAGTATTTATAACAAACATTGCAAATGAAGAAAAGTAAAACTTACAGCTCCTGATATAACCTATCATATCAAAAGAACTTGCTGCAACTAGTAGGAAGAGTTGGGCTGTTTTAAACACATTGTAGATGGTCTGCATTTGCTGTCTCCTGACATTTTAACATTGATTCTGTTGAATTTGAATGGAGTCTTTCCTGAATCATTACTTTAAAAATTCTGAACACTAGTTACTTGTAATGGTCTGTTAGCAAAATACATCCCTTTTCAAAGTGACATTTTAGTTACACATACATAAAAATGATATTAAAAGCCCTTTCTCCCCATGAAGGTACACCATTCTAAACTTCCTGATTGATTATTTATTTAAGTATCATTTCCCCAGGGACTGCTCTATAAGTGACCTCTGAGACCCCAGAATGTTACGTGACAAAAGTGACATGTTTCATAAATAACCAGTGGCAACTGAAGGACTGTAAACCAGGAAGAAGGTCCTGGTCCAAGGTAAAGCAGAGCTTTTGTCACTTACTGCATAACAGTATCTAAGTAGGATCTGAAAACAAACAAACAAACATACGAAAAAAAACCAATGGTCAGAATCAACCTGCAAATTAGTATGATTAATTTGCAATTAAATATTAGAAATATAATTGTTCCCTCATATTAAATAATTTGTATAATTTTTCAAATTGACTGTGTGGAAGGGTTCAACAAGCACTACATAATACAAATACATTTGAGAATGAAAAAATTAAAGTTTATGTACACACAAGAGTTGTTCAGAATGTGCTGTGTCCAAAAAAAAAAAATCATTTTCCAATGCCACCCTTGAACGTAAATACATAGAATTGATGGTCTAGCAAAAAGCATTCAAGTTGTGACATACAGCAACCCCTCAAATAACCTTGCCACATTTCTCCAGGAGACTGGAAACACAATATATCTGAAGATGTCTTGGCAGATCATGATGATAGTATCTACACATTCCCAGGGTAAGAATTGCCACTACATCATTTGGTGGTGAAAATTGTTTAAAAACAACATGTTCAAATATACATGTCATCAGAAGTTGCTGAGATTGCTGCTGGTGATGATGAAGCACAGAGTCAGATATGGCAGCTTCTTGCAGAGATCTGCAGCTCAGATCTACTATTAAGTGCTGTCAACACAAGTTGCAGAGTTCTTTCTTCCTTATTTGCAGGGCTCTTGCACTGCTTGAGCTGGAAGAAAAAAAGAAGATACTAGAGAGAAATGATGCAGGCATTTCTGGTAGATTCAGCTTACGGTCATTGTCTACCCTTTACACAATATATAGCAATTAAAATAGCCAGTTGAAACATGCTAACAAAGATCCTTTAATAAGGTCCCCCATGTGTGCACAGCTCTGAGGATATATTAGTCATAAAAATAGAATGACCCATCTATCTTACAGCTGTTCTAATTCGAGACTGCAGGCTTTGAGCTGAGAACAGTTTTTCTCTTAAAAATGATTTGCTCATGCAGTGGTCGGTCCATGAAACCTAGTATCATTGTTGACACACACACACACACACACACACACACAAAAGATGCTTATTTTTGAGTATGTAATTAGAGAGGAAACTTTCTGCATTGTGTTGAACTTGAACTGCAAGTGTTCAAGAGGTCATCCTTTGTTCTAAAATTATTTTATGCCCATCAGTGTTCATCTTTATTGAACGTGCAGTGTTTTGAGCTTATTTATTCATTCAGTAAAATCAAGTAAATCTACTTGGCTGCAGCTGACTGAGTTCAAAATAGGTGCAATTACTTTTTTATGTAGTGGTTATCTAAAGGTACCTGCTTCATAAAAAGGGAGTTGTGATATATATCATTTGAGAAAGCACACTTTTTCATCCCAAGTCCTTACTGCCCCATGCGCAGCTAGATATGAGCTGCTCATTATTTTCCTAAGGGCTATTTGGTAGGAACCAACTTTTAGGTTTGTTAGAGTGGCGAAGATATATATAACATCTTCAGGGCTGTGAATCTTAAGATCAAAAAATTAGCATCTCCTTGAGGGAAAGTAGTAATTTTGAGACATAAGGGAGACATAATTTATCTCTGAATTTCTCATGTCTGAACAGAGTATATTAGTTGCTAGTGTTTGTGCTGGTAGGCAATTTGATAAAAAGATTCCTATGAGTTAAAACTGAAGTCTGCAAGTCTTAAGTCTGACCCAAGATCTCCCAATTTACTTGAATGCAAGTGTGTTTGATCACCTGCTATGTCATGAGGCAGAAAGGCAACTGAAATACTTGCTTGTGGGGAATGTCTTTGGTCCACCTGAGTCCTAATCCGTCCTGTGCTGAGTGCTGCTGTACAATAGCCTGTTGCATGGGAAAGGTCCAACAAGCCAGCTCACAGCTGTAACATCTCAGTTGCACAGGGGAGATATAATCACAGAGCAGGAAAGCTGGGGTGAGGCAGAGCAGCACTGAGCCCCAGAGACTGAGTAGGGAGAAGAGTCTGCTGGTCAGTAAAGCTTACTCATGTCCATCAGGATGGTCTTCTGCAAAAGGAGTCTCTGCAGGAGCTCTTGGTGTAATATCTGGAGCTCTTGGAACAGGTCCAGAGGAGGGCCACTAAGATGATCAGAGGGCTGGAGCACCTCTCCTATGCAGAAAGGTTGAGGGAACTGGGCTTGTTTAGCTTGGAGAAGAGAAGGCTCTGGGGAGATCTCATTGCGGTCTTCCAGTACTTGAAGGGAGCGTATAAACAGGAGGGGGAATGCCTGTTTATATGTGTTGATAGTGGTAGGACAAGGGGGAGTGGTTTTAAACTAAGACAGGGGAGATTTAGGTTAGAAATTAGGAGAAAGTTTTTCACTCAGAGGGTGGTGAGGCACTGGAACAGGTTGCCCAGAGAGGCTGTGGATGCCCCATCCATGGATGTGTTCAAGGCCAGGCTGGATGGGGCTCTGGGCAGCCTGCTCTAGTGGTTGGCAACCTTGCCCAGAGCAGGGAGGTTGAAACTAGATGATCTTTAAGATCCCTTTCAACCCATGCCATTCTATGATTCTATGATCTGTCACTGGATTTTAGCCCTTTCAGTCACTTGAAATTGAAGAAACAATAAACTAGCTTGAAAATCAAGCACTGTCTATTTAGAAGAACAGTTTACATTACTGTATTTTACCTATGACTACTACTTGTTCTAATTCTTTGCATTATAAGACTAATGAGGAAAGTCTTACACAAGCACATGACTTCCACTTTCTGTTTGTTCCTATACAATATGGTATTTAAGCCTTTTTATGGGTATATGGAGCTCAGAACTTCATCCACCATACAATATCATGTATATCATACCACATTACAAAATTTGGTGAAGCATTTCTAGCAGCCAGAAAATTGCCTGTTTCTGTGTACAAATAAATAAAAATACAACAAGTCAATTTCTAGTGGAAGATGTATTGGGAAGAAAAACACCAGTGGCTTCACTTTCACAGTTCTGTGCATTTTAGAATTCAACATACCATAATAGCTAGAGTTTAGCTGAAACGTATGAACTTAAGTAGTACCGAGTTTTCTCAGGGATTGACAGCAGTAATTGTCATTACCTGATTGAATTACTGGAATTGTTTCAAGCTCTGCAAAACAGTACCAAAAAAGAAAACAAGTTTGAATTCTGCTTTTTGTGCCAGAAGCATTATATAATGAGATAAACATTGGTAATTGTGTTTAGCTCAATAGCACTTTTAATTATAGTTGAGATCTCCTTTAAACTGTATGGATTTTACTGACACAAAGTAAACAGCTGAAAGCCAAATGAAGGCAGCCTCAGATTTCTACTGTCTAATTAAAGCACAGAAACATTGCTCAACCTATTCAGGCATTTAGAGCGAAAGTGGCGGAAAAAAAAGTAAAAAGGTGGTTAAAAGGTGTTTATATATTTGATACATGTTTTAATTATTGCAGGATCTCAGGTAATAAAGTGTGTTTTACATCAAAACAAAATATCTGTAGTCTGGGAATTTAACCTCTCTTTCTTGTTAAGTGGGGCAAACAAATCATGAAAAGTCTACAATATTTGTATATATAAAGGTAGATAAGCAATGAAGTCCTATCTCAGCCCTTGCGGACCTCTTTCAACAATGTACTAATGCATAATCCTAAACTTTAATAATGTCAGAATTCCTATTAAGATGTAAAAAAAATCTACCTACACATATTTTTTTGTTGAATTAAGGTTTAATTTCTGATGATCAAACTGCTGAAGTGAGGCAGAATTCTCATCTTACTCTGTGTAAAATTTCTTATGGCTTTCTTGCTATGATGAAGATATTCTGTAGCAGTTTGTATGCAGAAACTTCATGTTTGGGACCTTATACAATGTCTATACTAAACAGGGCTTTGAAATAACAAATTACTTATAAAATCATTATGAGCCTTTAACACAAAAGAGAAGAGTAATATCCAAGGTATTCATTAGTATGATGGATATTCACAAAAACACATTTTAAATTCAAAACAACATGTAATTATTGTTTTTAGCAGGTGACAAGACATTTAATATGTGATACCATATGATTTGTCTCACTAGTCACCATCATGTTACAGTAACAAAGAATATCAAATATTCAGAGAAAATTATATATAATTTACTACCTCAGGCTCTTCCTAAACTAGTAAATTAACAGCATTCAGTTCCAAGGTATTAGAAATACAACTGTCTATATGCTAAACTGTTAGAAAAACCCCTAGCCTGTTTGATGCAACTGAATGCTCCAAAACAATTCCCAGTCATGTGCCAAAGAATATTTCCATTTAGCAGTTTGGCTAATGCTGTACCATGGTTGCCTCTTCTAGCTCAGTCCCAAGCACTAAGTCAGCAGTTTCATGACCATGTTCACTCCATATCACTTTCAAGTCTATGGCCTGCACTACCTGATGCCATGCTAAGAAAAAAAAAAGATCTTATTGTGGGTTGCAAAGGCCTCTTGATTTGACAGTAAGGTGAAGTATAGCATGTTTTCAGCGTGAGAAAACAAAGAACTACATCTCATAACCTGAAAGAGCCAAGAGCTAGGGAGATTTGGGAGATCATAAATACAGCCTAACTAAAAAGACAGAACTTGTAGAGCTTACAAAATGGGAAAACTTATCAAAAGGCAAAGCTTTAAAAAAGTTTTTGCTCAGATGGTGTCCTAAACAGCCACACAACAGTCAGTGTTCACCATCTCCCAGTTTTGTAGCTAAGCCATTAACTTTGCAATTTTTGGTCAGTGTCTGCTCCCTTAGTCTTTTATATTCTCTGTTTGATGGTCTGCTAAAGATGTTTTCAGAGTGGTTGCTTTCAGTTACCAGTCTTTTGCAAGGGTTTTATGTAGTGAAATGTTCTTTGTTAAGTACATCTTTGTCCTTTCCAGGATGACTTTGGTTTGAACCTGTCTGCTTCAATCAATATTTGTCCTTGCTTTTTCTAAATTTCATCATCATATTCTTTTCAGTAGAATTTCAGTGTAGTTGAATGGAAACTCTTGCATCATTGTTAATGACAGCCATGATACTACTGGAGCTAAAACTGTGATCTTTTTCTTCTTACTGTTTTGCATGCAAATGCACATAAATGGCAATTCTATTTCATAGCTATGGTCAAGGATAGACAGGAATGATCACAGGATCAAACTGCATTGCAGCTTCTGTAGCACTGTAAGCATACCGATTATATAAGAATTAATTCTACGTGTTTTAATTATTGGTGGTTATAATGTCAAATGCAGATAGTCAATTTTATGAATAATCTTAGGATTATTCAAAGGCAAAAAGAGAGGCTGGTTCTGTGCTGGATTCACAGGGGAGCTCTTAATCAGGAGTGCCACACTGAGAAATGTAAAAAAAAAACTTGGGGGATGGAAAATGAAGGAGTAGTCAGAAGGAAAGAAACCTCAGGGAAACTGAAGCTGTGTTAGAAGAAACTGTCTCCTGCTTCAGTGAGAATCCTGTTTATGATTTATAGGGCAAACTGCTGAGGGGCTAAATCCAAACACAGAACTGGTATTGAGTGTTCAGGGTGCCTCTAAGAACTAGCTGAAAGAGAAGGTACAGTGACCAGATATCTTTGGTCATTCAAACATTCGAGTATCCCCCTTCCAGCTTCTCAAGCTACCTTTATACTTTTCTGGGTTCCTCCAATCATTCTGCTGTCAGAAAGTTAGAGTCAAGGGTGGAGTCAATATTTGCCATAGACAAACATTTAAAAAACTGTAATGCTGAAGACACCATCAAAACAAGCATCAGTGATTGGCAATAATTAGTTAATAATCCTAAAGTGATTAGTAGTTCTAAATGTGATTATTGCACTATATCAAGCCATATTTCAGGACAAAACATGGGCAAAATAACTCAGGATGAAGAATTCTGCACCTTCTCGTGAGGAAAAAAAAAAAAAAAGTCTGGTCTTTTTTAAATTGGAGAGATGCTTTGGCATTATATTTCAAAGTAGAAAAAAGCCTCAGTGAACACTATTAAATCAATTGAAAAATTGAATAAGTATTTCAATAATTTTGTGCTTGCTTTAGCTGCTTGCAGGAAACATAATGGGGAAACCAGTATGGACACATGAAAGGCTAGTAGTCACATTCAATTCTCCTCCAGATTGTACATCATCTACAAGAGAGGAAAATTTAATCTCTGAACTATTATGTTATTTCACCCTAAGTGAACCGAAAAGTACTGCAGATTTCCCTACATCAGTGTTTCTTAAAACAAACAAAATCATAATAATCTACCCTCCTTAAAGAGTGAAGTCAGGTATTTTCATTACTCCTGTAAACACAACTGGTGATTACAGGTGTAATGAACTGGTGATTCCTTTGCTTCCAGACCTTGAAAAGTTCTGCTTTCCATTTCAAATTTTTGTAGGCTGTCCCAAAACGTGCAATGAAAACTTTAGGGAAAAAAAAAAAAAAAAAAAAAAAAAACAGCTTTGCTGTAATAAAACAATAATGTGTATGTATGTGTATGGAGAAACTAGAAATTATAAAAATGAAATACCATACATGACAATATGAAGAAACAGTAAGGCCCAGACAGGCCATTTCCTATGTTTGCCAAATCTTTTTGATGCATGGTTCCACTGCTGATGTAAAAGAAACTGTTCAAATCTTTGAGCTTAAAAGCTGATGTCTATAATCAAACTGGTGAGATGTCTTGGAAGGAAAACCCACCTGATTTTTGAAGGAGGTGAAAAAATAATATGGGTACTTCAGAAAACAAAACAAAACAAAAGAAACCCTCCATTATCCATCTTAGACCTCAGCTGTAGAACAATTAGAAGAATTATGGACCATATACAGAGAGCCTCTTTTGAAGCTTTTGTATTAAGCATGCATTTTAGGTTTTTGCCCTCATCCTTAAGAGAAATAAAAATATAATTTTAAATTACAGCGATGAACAGGAAACCTTGAAATACTGTGAAAGCTATTCAGCTGCAGGAGGGAGAATCCTAGAAGAATCATGCTGTGTCAAGATAATTACGGCATTAATCAACTCCCTGGATAGGGTGAAGCTAACATTCATAAATCCCTAATTCTGGTTCTCACTTCCCTTTGCTTTAATGTTCGGAAAGCCATATCATGATGATACTAGCACCTTCTCCCCCCAGCTTAGCTGCCACCTACAACATCTGAGTGCAATGACAGATGGGCATCAAAGGTTAAGCAATTGCAAGCTGTTGGACAGGCACATTGAGGCTTGGAGCCTGAAGAATGGCTGAGTGCAAAGCTCAGCTCTGGCGGACTATACTAGTGCTCATGATTTATTGTTTTTTGCTACCCTGTTAGTGCTCTGTGTCTAACCTAGCAACTTTGTCTGGAACTAGCTTGATTCAAATCTCTGGGCTGTCCCCAGCTGCCCCATACTGTTTCAGGTCTTGGTCTTGGCAGAGGAGAAATGATCTGGTTCCAGACAACAGTGAAGCAGGTGTCCTGCTCTCACTGTACTTGCTTTCTAATGAGAACACACTGTGCTCAACCCACAGGTGGCTTCTTTCAGGAACAGTGATTAAGGACCATCTCCCTCCACCTTTTTCTGTTAGCTCCAGCAGATTATCTATCTTATTGGCCATACTGCTTCTTGTATCCTTTTTCTTCTTGCTGCTTGTGCTGGTTTCACCTTGTGTCTCATCTTGAGTGCTGCAAGCTGCAGTTCTAAAATTCAAGTTTGTTGTGTTATGGATGTTTCCTGGTCCAAAACTGAATGGATAAAGACATGTCTCTACTACTGTTTCCTGGTGTCTGCTTAGAGCTGCAGGATAATATAGCAGGTGAGTGGGGTTGGGGGAAATGAGGAGAGGAAAACCTGAACCGAGGGGTTAATCTCTAGACAGAAGAATGAGCAGCTGGTCACCTCAGTCTGGAAATTTCCTGGGGAAGTGGTACAAAGCACTACTTGCCTCCCAAAAGATATCAGCGTACTTACTGACAAGTGATTAAAGAATAAGACTGTGTGCCACTGAGCTCACTGTCAAGTATGAACAAAGAAAGAGGGTCCTGACACTAATACAATCTTGTTGAGCAGTTCTCTGTGAGGCATGGAGGTCTGTTAGAGGGATGCTGAAAGAAAGGCAGCTGTGAAGGGAAGATGTACCTTGAAAACTGTGAATAAGAAAGAAAAAGGAAAGAGGAAAATCAGTGTCTGGATGAGGCAAAAGCCCCAAGCCACAGTGTGGGGCAGGGAATGAGGTGATGAAGGGAGGTGACTGCTGAATGCTTTTAAGGCAGTAACCAGAAGCTAAACTATTACTAAACTATTAATGGACTGTAAGTCCTGGTGCAGGAGATAAGCAGCATCTCCCATTTGCTGATCTGCACTCTGAAAATTGTCCTGTATTTCCTGAAAAGAAGGTGCCTATCTCTCATACAATACAGCACAGAGCCCTGAATTCTGCAGACTGTTTAAAGACTGCCCAGAGAGTCCCTGGTCTACAACGACAGCAGATTAGCAGCCCTGGGAGGTAAAAGGGCTGCTTTTAAGTAGTCGTAAGTAGTTACAGTAGTCAAAAGTAGTCACAGAATATGCAGTAGATGGGGAAATGCCAGTGCCCTCTACCCTTTAACTGCCATACCTTGAAGATAATGGGGAGTACCAGGTCCCAGGTGAGGGCTTGGAACCACTCCTCCTCATCTGAAAGCTTTTCACACCCACTCTGTGGTGTTCTGTGCCACAGATGCAGTGTAATCTCCATTAGTCACTGCTCAGACGACATTATTCTCAGTAATAAAAGCTGAGGTAAAGGAGAAAGGGGTGACATTTGGAGTGATGGCATTTGTGTTCCCAATAAACCGTTACGCATGGTGAGCCTTGTTTTCCTGGAAGTGGCTGAACACCTGCCTGCCCATGGGAAGTAGCAAATGAATTATTTGTTTTACTTTGCTTGCATGTGTGGCTTTTGCTTTACCTAGTGTAAACAGTCTTTATCTCAACCCATGAGTTCTCACACTCTTACCTTGCTAATTCTCTCCCCCATCCCACCTGTGTAGAGTGAGCAAGCAGCTAGGTGGTGCTGAGCTGCCTGCTGGGGTTAAACCACAATGGTCTTTCTTCTTTTTTTCTCCACTTCTTTTTTATTTTTCCTTGATAAAGACAGTTTAATAGGACAGAAAAGGAAGGGAGAATAACAAAAATTATAAAAGGAAATACAAAGCAAGTATTGCACAATGCAACTGCTCACCATCTGCTGAATGATGCCCAGTCAGACCCCAGGTAGCGGCCTACCGTCCCTGGCAAACTCCCCCATTTTATTGTTCAGCATGATGTCATATAATATGGGAAATCCCTTTGGCCAGGCTGAGTCAGCTGTCCTAGCCGTGTCCCCTCCCAACTTTCTTGTGTACCCCCAGCATCCTTGCTGGCAGAGCAGTATAAGAAGCAAAAATATTCCTTGGCTCTATATAAACACTGCTCTGCAACAACTAAAAATGTCAATGTATTATCACCACTATTTTCATTAAAAATCCAAAACACAGCATTGAGTGAACCTCTAAGAAGAAAACTTACTTTGTCCCAGCCAAATCCATGACAAGGTTAAACAACCCCAACTCGTTCAATCTTTCTTCATAGCAGAGCTGCTCCAGCCCTCTGATAAGTTTTGTAGTCCTTCTCTGGGCCTGCTTTAACAGGTCTAAGGTGACTTTTTTTTTTTTTTTTTTTTTTTTTTTTTTTTTTGTTCCTTGTGCACTGGGGCCTCCAGAACTGGTTGTAGTACTGGAAGTGAGAGCAGAGCAGAGGAAGACAATCACCTCCCTCAGCTTGCTGACCACAATTTCTTTTATGCAGCCCAGGATATGATTGGCTTTCTGGGTTGCAGGTGCACATTGCTGGCTCATATCCTATTTTTCATCCACTGGTATCTCCAAGTCCATCTCTGCAGGGCTTTTTGCAATCAATTCATCACCCAGTCTGTAGTGATATTGAGGATTGCCCAGACTCAGGACAAACTGGGTAGATGTTGATTCCTCTCCTCTCTTCTGCTGAGACATCAGTCAAAGATGAGCCTGAGACATGGATCAGAGGAATAATTTTCCCCTGCCCATTGTGCTGTAGTATGTCAGCACTGATCTGACTGTTCCACAGCAAGGTCCCCATCCCCCCTTGGAGCCCAGGGCATGGAAAGAGCCTCCCTGACACTTCAGGGAGTGCCATGCTCTGAAATAGGAACAGGAAGGCATCTGGTATGTCCTGAGACATCTGTGTGGTGCTAATGAGTAAAGTAGGCAAAAATGTGGAGTTGGACACTGCCCAGGGGAAATCTGAAGGACAGAGTGTTTCCAAAACCTTTTGATACTTCCATCCACTCTCACTACAATATGTCAAGTGTCTACAGGTTGCTCACCTATTTCTATATAATCACCCAAGTTCATAATAGATAAGTTCTCCTAGGACAAAGGAGTGAGAGACTGTCATTACGTACTGCTTATGCTGAAGGGAATAAGACACTGCTAGCAGCTAAAGGTAGTTAAGAGTTCTGTTGGTAGAATAAATACCTGCAGTCAGTATTTAATGTTTTTCTCATTTTCCACTCCTGGAAAAAAGATCTACTGCAGACTTAGGGAACTGAACTGCTGCTGACTGTTGCTGTCTAGCAGTTGGCAATCCCCTTTGAGTTCTTTTACAGCCCACAGTTTGAGAAACATTGATCTATAGGACCTAACTAGAGGCTGCCATGGAGCAGTTAATGACAGGGGAAGAGGGAACATTTAAGTGCACTTCGTTTAACTCAGCTGAAGGCTCAACTGCAATGAATAATCACATAATACCTAGGTTGAATAGCAGCACTTATTGAAATCTCTAGTCAAAATAGGATTTCCAAAGACTTTATTTCTAATGAGGGATGAAAGTTTTGAGTAATACAGAGAGAAACTGTGGCTATTAAACAGTCTTGGTGTTTTCCATGTTCTTTGTAGAAGACATAGAAATTAAATTGCTACCTTCTCAGCTCTTATTTTTGTTACTAATGCTATACTATTTCATACTTGTCAGATCACAGTCAAAGCAAACACAAACAATAAAAAACCAAGTAAGTAAACAAATAAACAAACACTTTACATATCTGACCCCTTGCCCCAATCTCCCTGCCCTGCCCCACTGTTTTCTGGTCGCTGAAAATCTACTCATGTTAGGATTAGAGTAAAGCAAGAAGCATCA
This sequence comes from Anser cygnoides, assembly GCF_040182565.1. Taxonomy (NCBI): domain Eukaryota; kingdom Metazoa; phylum Chordata; class Aves; order Anseriformes; family Anatidae; genus Anser; species Anser cygnoides. The sequence goes on from NC_089874.1 coordinate 91,089,441, forward strand.
TAACTATCAGAATAAGTCTGTCTTTCCTGATTCTATCTGTATTTATGATGCACATCTATTTCACTGAAATGGTTTGGAAATTTTCTCACTGCTAATAGGTCATTCAATTTACAAAGCTCTGTCAACCTCAAAATACACAGTTTATCTTATTTCCATAACTATATCACTTTCCTTAAGAAAATGGGCTTAAGCACTATCAGTTACTAACGTACATTATGCAGTAGAGTACATGGAGAGAATGTATGAAATTTACCAACAACCACTTTCTTGAAGACACTAATGAACACTCAAAATGTGATTGCCAAGGAGTTGTCCGAAAAAGACCCCTTCCTGCTCTTTGCCTTAGTGAGGAGTGACAAACATGGAAAAAGGACTGAAGAGCAGTTTCCACCATATCTATCACTGCACATTCTACCACTTTCTTTATTGACAATATATGAAAACTTGGAATAGGTATCTGTTAACAGATTTACTGGTTTGGAAAAGTGTTTACAAGTGACAGATAGGGAGGTAGAAACATAGAAATCAATTAGAATCTTCCAGGACCCTGTTAATGTTTGTGGTGGTTTTACTTGGGTGGGAAGCTGAGCTCTGCCACAGCCACCACTCTTTCACTCCCCCTCCTCAAAGGGAAAGGGGGAGAAAATGAATGAAAAGGGCTCAAGGGTTGAGATAAGGACAGAGCGATCGCTCAACAATTATCGACAGGCAAAACAGACTCCAAGTAGGGAGATAGTAAAATTTATTGCCTATTACTAACAAGCTAGAAAAGTGAAAAACAAAGGAAAGAAACCAAAACCACTTTCCCCCCATCCACCCTCTTCCACCTCCTTCCCCTGAGTGGCGCAGGGGAACGGGGGCTGCAGTCACACTGTAGCATTTCATCTTCACCGCTCCTTCTCGGTCATTCTAGTCCCTGCTCCACGTGGAGTCCCTCCCATGGGATGCCGTGCTTCCCAAACTGATCCCGCGTGGGCTACCCACAGGCAGCAGCTCTTCCAGAACTGCTCCCACACGGCTCCGTACCACGGGGTCCATCCATCAGGAGCAAACTGCTCCAGCACTGGTCCCCCACGGGTGGCAGCTCCCCCCAGACCCCCTGCTCCTGCGTGGGCTCCTCTCCAGGGGCTGCAGCTCCGGCCCGGGGCCTGCTCCTGCGGGGGCTCTCCATGGGCCGCAGCCTCCTCCAGGCCACATCCACCTGCTCCACCGGGGGCTCCTCCACGGGGGGGCTGCAGCGTGGAGATCTGCTCCGTGTGGGACCCGTGGGCTGCAGGGGGACAGCCTGCTCCACCAGGGGCCTCTGCACAGGCCGCAGGGGAACTTCTGCTGTGTGCCTGGAGCACCTCCTGCCCTCCTGCTGCACTCACCTTGGGGGCTGCAGGGATGCTTCTCACTCCTCTCTCTCTCCCAGCTGCTGTTCCACAGACTTTTTTTTCCCTTTTTTTTTTTTTTTTTTCCCCCTTTCTTAAATATGCTCTCAGAGAGGCACAAACAACATCGCTTATTGGCTCGGCTCTGGCCAGCAGCGGGGCCCTTATCTAACATGGGGCAGCTTCTGGATTCTTCTCACAAAAGCCACCCCTGCAGCCTCCCACTTCCAAAGCCTTGATATGGAAACCTAGTACAGTTTTTGTTTGTTTGTTTTTGCTTTAATAGCAAACATGAGTATAACAGAAAAAGCTTTTAATAGTTTGATGTAAACATGGGAGAAATGGTTTATGAAGTAACAAAATGTAATGAAGTAATGAAGTAACAAAAACAAATAACTTTTAAAGGTATTCATTTGTTAGTCTGAAGTCCACACAGGACAACAATAAAGTCACACTGTGCCAGCATGGCACATTTAAAGCTACATAAAAATATAAGTTCTCAAATGATAATGCATTATGACATGCTAATGCTCCAGTATCCCAGAAGTGATATACATGCAGTGGTAGCCAATGCACTAAATTATCTCTATTACACATTATGGGAAAAACGAGTATCACATATTTCAGGTTACGTAGATGTAAAAAGGTCTTGTTGTAACATATTAAACTATACATATATATTAAGCTAACATATTAAGCAATACATATGTACGTATATTAAGCTATACAGAACACAGCTAGTAACAGAATGCCTCCAAATGCAAAAGGAATTCATGGAACACAGTATGACCTTCAGGAAGCAGGAGCCAGACTTTTGAGAGCATGGATGCAAACAAACTCCACCTGCTTTGGTGTACCTTGTTCAGCAAGCTGAGGAAAGTGCAGCTCTGAAAACAAAAGCTTAAAAACTTGTCAGGCACCTGGGAGAAGAAATCCCTTCTTGGTAATGAAGGGGGTTGTATTGGGTTTATGTGGCAAGGTTTTGGTAGCAGGGAGGCTGCAGGGGTGGCCTCTGAGAGCAGAGCCCAGCAGCTTCCCCATGATCAGTTCGGGAAGGACGGCATCCTGTGGGAGAGACCTCACATTGGAGCAAGGGCAGAGAGTAACCGTGAAGGAGCAGCGGAGACGAAGCGTCAGGGACTGATCACAGCCCCCATTCCCCTGCGCCACACAGGGAAGGTGGTGGAAGAGGGTGGATGTGGGGGAAGGCATTTTTAGTTTTCTTTTAGTTTGTCACCCTTCAAGTCCACTAGTGACAGGCAATAAATTATATTCTCTAGTAATCAATCTGTTCTGGCTTAAAATTAGCTGCATCTTTCTGGTCTGGCATGCTTTGGCTGGGGAGGAGGTCCTGTAAGCAATCCTTGATTTCAAGTATGTGGACAGCCCCAGAAGATGAGACAGCTGGGAGGGTACAACCCACAGGCTGTTCATGTCAGCCCATCCGCTTTATGGGCATAGTATAGTGGCAGCAAATTTTTATTTGCTGTTCCAAAAGTATTGCAGTCATAGTGACTGATAATATACTCTTTCACTTAGAGGTGTTAGCAAAAATTTCAAATGCTGTTTGTGTTGGAGATATACTTATTCTCCAGGTTTGGCACTAGCAAAGTTATTTATCTGTTTAAAAATGCTTTGTATTTCCATGTTTCTGAAATGTGGCAACATTTGTTTTTAGAAGTTGAATAATTAAATAATAAAACTGGTTTCTATTACACTCTACTGTGGAAGTTTTTGTAAGCGAGATAAGGAAGGAATGGGAAACGGCTTGTTGAGATGAGGCATGCATGTTGTCTCAATTTACACCTTTGATAGCTTTGATAGCTTTATTTAAGCCTTGACAACCTTATCCTTATGATGGCAGTAATAAGTGTTCAATTAATCCTTCATGACACCATCAATAGAGTGAGCAAATACTATGGGAAATTCCTATTTTTTTTTTTTTTTCTCAAGTTGAGTTGAAAGTAAATAAATATTCAGGGAATAGCTTATAGTCACTGGTGGGCTACTTGCAAATATTTCATTAATTACTTATAAGTTCAGTTACCAATGTGCATTAAATATTTGAAGGAAACATACATTTGCTGCAGAAGGAGTTGGAGGATACCTAGCAGAGAGAGTTTCAGTCGCCTTTTTGTAGTCGCTATGAGCCATAACCAAATCTTTATTTATTTATTTATTTATTTATTTATTTATTTATTTATTTATTTATTTTTCACTTTAACACTTCAGTGAAGAGACCTTCCTGAAGTTTTGGAAATAAGTCTTTATATCATATACTGCTCATTTCCAGATATGCCTGATATTGTAGTCCCTCTGTAATGGCAAATTTGATAACCTTGTTAAGAAGTTGAAGAAAACATCATCAGAAAAGGAAGTAACAAAGACAAAGCATTCTTAGAGCTTACTTACATTCCTAAGGCATGGCACTAAGGAGAAACAACCCACCTCCACCTCTCCCTTCTTCAGTTTTCAATGGCTGGACAGAGGCAAATAGAGCTAGAAACCATCCAATGGAAACTATTCATGGCTCAACCTGCCTTCCCAGTCTACTCACCTGAAGACATTATATCTGTTAACGCTTGGGATTTGTGACATCTAGCAATTCATATTACATATTTAACTGAATACCACATAGATATTGAAAAGTTGCATTCTCCTCTATCACATTGGTTGCCCTGACATTAGAAGTTTTCGTAAGCTTACGGTATGTGCCTGCATTAACATTTAAGTATAACTGTATATGATGTGATGTACAACTTAAGAAATCAGTGCTTCTTCTATGGGAACTTTCTCAGAATAGTTCCATACAGACTTGTTTTCACTCTGCATAAACATTTTTTGGTTACCTTTAAGTTTTTCTATCTCCTAAAGAAACATGCTAGTTACCAGTGGTCTTTGCTGAATTAATTAATAAAGGTTTGGCTCCCGGTGGTTTGATATATTTTCATTAGCCTCGTAGGCGGCTGAATGGGCATCTCTACTGAAAATAATTTAATATCACCAACCTAACAATCCTCTTGAGATAAATGTGTGCTAGCAACAATCAGCAGCTCCCAAATGGCCTGGAAAAGCTAACTACACATATCCCTCCCTTGTACCAGATGAGAAGCACAGCAGGCTGGTTGGAATTTGCATGTGTGAAGAGCAGGTAACATCAGGTGCCCTTGCTGTGTGCCTGGGCACAGCACAGCTTGTCTCACAGTTCTGCATGCCCACTCACAAAGATCCTCAGCAGCACAGCTCAGCCCAATCTGAGCAACTGAACAACCAGGCTGAGTTCAGTTGTCAGCACTTTACAACACTGTTGCAACATGAATTGTTCTTTGGAATCAAGATGACCATGAAAGACAGAGACAAGGGCACTAGAAACTCTTGCTAATGATCATATATTATATAAAGGTATAGAAAAACGTAATAATCTGTAAGAGGTTCAGCATTTTCAATTGGTGATAAATATGTCCACTTACCGATTTGACCCACAAATCCAATGAACAATCTCTTGGCTAGATGCTCTTCTATTTATTTGGAGAGAAAAGAGCTTGATGGACATTTCTTCACTCTGTATGCTCTGGAGGGGGCTATTGTCTTTTATAGTTTTAATGCTATCCTATTCACCTGATAATTCATTTTATCTTCTGCATACACGTGTAACTCATGACAAGCCTTATCATGATAAGTATATTTGGCAAGACGATGAAACCATCATAGCTTCAGGTCACCTTTCCTAGCTTCATTTCAAAGTTTTCATATCAACAGCACTTTATTTCAAGAAGCTAATAAGATACATAGAAATCATATAAATCAACAACAACAACAACAACAAATACTTTGTAGCTGCAACATACAGAAAAAGGAAAGTTTCAAAGTTTATGCTGTAAATGTACAAGGCATGAAGTGTGTCTGTTATCCTGCACAAAGGTAAGAAGTTGCGTTACCCTGAACAGTTTTGCCATAGGATTTTGACAATGTTACAGCATTTATAGTGAAAATGTCAGCATAAATGCTATACAGATTTTGTGCAGAAGCAGTAAGAGATTTCTTCTGCACTGCTTTCTATGCAGAATGGAAAGAGTTGTTGGTATTTATGACATCAACTTATATGGTTGCCCCTTGTTTCAGGAGCCACAAGCCATACAAAAAGTTTGGAATATTATTAAACTGCTGTAAAGGACATGTCTAACAAATGATTGAGTTTTCTAGTACAGCCTATGGTTCACTAAGAGGGAAGTGCAACAAGACTTTATGGCATCCTGGGTGCTGTGGCTGCCAGAAGAAGATAGTGGAGGGATAAAAACTTGCTTAAGTACTTGCTCTTTATCAGTCTGGATAGAAAATTTAACTTCTTCATAGGGTGAAAAGGCGAAAGATTAATATTTTCTTGCTGTCATTGGACTTGATGGTACATAATGCCGTTGAAAGTCCTTGACCATGCAGTGAGATGAGCAATTCCACATTCCATCTCCACCCACACTTAAGCAGATGATGCAAGGCTAAACAACCCACATGACAGGTGTCCAGGCTTTATTCCTCCAACTTGGGGTTCTCAGGACTCATACGGGGACTCAGACTTGTTAAAAGATGTGATTCCTATGTGGGGATGAGGTGGCTAACTTCCCTCATATTGTCAGATTCCCAGTTTCCACATAACATAGGATTCATGAGATCAGCCATTAAAGTTATCAATGGAGTCAGTAAATCTCCCTCAGTGGTCCACGAGGCCTTGCAAGCCAGCAGAGCAGTAGTATCTCTTTAAGTAAATACAGTGAAAACTCACAGGGTAGGAATAGAAAACCTGTAAATGGCTCTAGACAGGGTGGGTGATGTTTGAGTGACTCAATACTACTCAGGGGTACAATTTGAAAGAGAAAGGACTTACTCACAGCCTCAGAGGCCTCAATTACCAGCTTGCCAACAGTAGGTTTCTGCACCCCAAACTGATTATCTACTGATTGGCAGATTCAGCATAGCTGCACAAAACGAGGCTGCAGAACATAATTATCACAGTCCTCATGACAGGCTCAGGTGCCTGGAACATGATAAGCTGATGACACTGGGAGAATATTAGTTCTTGGCAGAGAGCTCTGGATGACAGTGCTCCACTTCAGAAAAATTTGTGCTCACAGCTGTTTATAGCAGGCCCATGTAACAGTGTGGTCCTCCACAATGCTGCTGTCTGCACTCCAGATCTGTCTATTTTCCTGCTTCTTTGTGTAACTTCATCACAGCTGGAGAAAGTGAGGCCTTCCAGAGGGTTGAGGTTCTGGTGAAGTTTTTGTGAATACTTCAGAATGACTTTATCTTGAAAACTTACACATAGCGGACACATGGTCTCCCCTGGGAGATACTATTCAGTACTGAATTAGCAGGATGAATTCAGTAAAGGAATTCAGAAACAAGCATCTTGGTTCAGTTGGAAAAAAATAAACATTTACAATGAAGCTCTGCATTTCTCTTCCTAGGGGTCTTTGTTTATGAATTATTCATCTTAACTATAAAAAAAAGGGGGGGGGGGGTGGGAACAGAAAAGGTATTCATTTCAGGACATGAGAGAATTGCTTATTTATATTGATAACTTATTAAACTAGTAGTAGTTTTGTGTGGTGTGATGGACCACACAGACACCAGGGTTCCTTTAGGATCAGTAAATGCTATACTTTATTGATGACATAACTTCAACTCCCTCTTATTGAAGACAGGCCCCCTTCTTACACCATTCGCCCCACAGCAGTACTTTTCCACTAACTATTCATTGGACAACAACTTTGCCCAGCAACAGCAAACACCCAGCAACTTCCATGCCTTAAAGGCTGGAGAACAAGCAGTCCAAGACAGCAAGGCATCTCCTTAATCACCCTTCTTTGTTCCTTCTAAACACTTTACATTCCTCCTGGCCTCATCGTTAAAGAGTCCAATGTTATCACCAACCATGGGGCTTGTCGACCCCCATAGCCGCACTCCCACAAGAAGTTGCATAGATTTGGGCATCCCCCCCCAGATCTCTGCTTCATCCAGGCTTCTTTTGTCAGGCCTCCTGCCCTGCGCTGGCTGCGAGAGGAGCATGGTGGGACGGGGCTGAAAGCAGCAGTGCAACAGCTCCTGCACCCCCTGGCATAGGCACTTTGTGGGTGTGCTCCCAGGTGCTGCTGTGGGAGCACGCAGGCACTCGGTGCTGGCTGGCACCAAGAGGAAGGGGCATGGAGGCACCAGCACCCTGCTGGGCAGGATGCAGGTGGCACGTCTGCAATGGGAGAAGGGGAGGCTGAGCCAGCACCCGCGAGCGGTGCTGGGGGCAACCAGTGAGGGGTGCTGGGGGCGACCCACGGGGCACTGGGCCTCACACCCAGCTCACATGCACATGGAGCCCCCTGCCCACGGAGCTGGGGCTATGCCCGGGAAGCACTGGGGGATTTTTGGTAGTTGTAGGGGATTAAGTCAGAGGTGCAGCCTGAGCAGCTGCAGCCCTCGGGCACTTTTGGTAAGCACGAAGAGGAGCAGCTGCCCCTGCGTGCTCTCACCCCACACTGCAGCCTCGCAGCAGGCAGGTGCTGAGCACACAGGTACCGGCAGGATGGGTCCAAAGTTCCTTTATGAACATGTCTCCTGCAGGCATCTGCACACGAGATGGACCTTTTGCTCCATTCCCGCCCTGAAAGGTGGAGACGCCCTGGCAGAGTGAGGTGGGGGGGGGGAGGAGAGGGGCTCCCCCCTGCCAGCCGCAGCGCAGGGGCATGGGGCTCAGCGCGCACACAGGAGGCAGCTCAGTGCCAAGGCCTGGGAAGGAGGTCCCTGCCCCTCCGAGGTGTGCACCAGGAGGCATGCAAGCACACACCCCAAAAGCCAGGGTGGCTCCAGTCCAGCTCAACTCAGGACCTCCACGGAGGGTGGAAGTGACATTAACTGAATGTGGTCAAAGTGCATCAGTGCCAAGATGATTCCCCATATACGCCAACCGTCTCATTGAGGGACCCCTGAAATATAGGATAGGCCGTGAGGCAGGTGTGTCCAGGCTTAGATTGTGGGACCCCCGAGATCACTGGGAAGGGCCACCTGTGAGGTAACCCCGGAAAAAATAAGAGGAACCAGAGGCGCCAAAAAGCTGGAACATGCCGCGATTACGCATTGAGAAGGTGAAAGTACTCACAGATGCCACTTTGAAGGGCAAGGAGAGGTGAGTGAACCCAATGGATGGCCCTGACCGAGGAACCAGAGGCGCAAAAATGTGAGGAGGGCGAGGGGTTTAGGGGGAACGTATGGGCCTGAAGCTAGTCATACCGGACATTATATGCAACGGGTTGCTGATTTCACGTGAGGAGTACGATTAATAAATCCATCTGATACGAACTGCATGAGATATGTGGTGGAGAGGTGTTGAGTATCCTACATCTTGGCAGCAGCACAGACCCCATGGTCTAGGCCCAGCCCCCTCTAACCCTCTGCCAATGAGAGCTGCAGAGAGCTGCGATGACTAGAGCTTTGGTGCCTCAGCCTGGCCGGAGCTGCCTGGGGAAAGTGAGGGTGCCAGCCCCCTGTATCCTCCTACCAGCCTGGCTGTGCTGCAGGGCTCACAGGAGCCCTGCTTGGGGTGGGATCAGAGATGCTGGGCACAGAGAACACCAGCTGTCCCCTGTAAACATGGCTTTGGGCACCACAGGTGTCAGGGAAGCAGGGTGACTCCAGCAGTTCTGCCCCTCACCCTCCTGGGTCCGGGGCAGCTGACCTCAATCAGCATCCAGGAGGTTGTAGGACAGGGAGTAACTCCTGTGGTCTGTGTCAAAGGAGTCATCTTCCTCCTCCTCAGAGAGCTGCTCCTCAAAGAAGCTGCCACCCAGGCCATACTCCTGCTTGTGGAAAGAGATCTCACTGGAGGTGAGGTGGGACGCGTCGCCCATGAAGTCAGCAAACCTCTTGGGAGACTGGATGCGGGAGACTGTGGTCCAGGCAGAGAAATCTGGGCTTCTGCAGTAGTTTCGAAGCTTCTCGAGGGCCTTGCACGTCTCCACCTTGCCCTGGATGCGGTACTCCTCCTCAGTCAGCAGGCGAGGGGGCTCGGCCCCAGCCGGGCGCTCTATGCTCTCCTGTCGGCAGCACAGCACCAGTTACTGCTCTCCCAGCCTGGCGTGGGTCCAGATCCCAGGGAGCTGGGCCAAGAGCCAGCAGTAGGATGGAGCAGAGTTTGTGGCTCCTCACTCCCAAGAGAGGTTCCCTCATGAGAGGAGCACGGTGCTGCCCTACACCAGCCTGGGGAGGAGGGACACATCTCCCCCTTCTTTATTAACAAAGAAAGCGCGATTAACACAGATTAAGAAAGCATGATTAACACAAATTAAAACACAGAGAAAAACTACCAGGCATACTAATCCTATCTTTAACAAACTTTGTAACCACATCCCTGGGAGAGGCAGGCACTGAATGCTGCCCAGCCGGGGGGGCTCTGGCTGCCCCTCCAGCTCCTGGAATCCTTGTTTGTGGTCCTGCATGCCAGCGGGACCCTCCCATACGTTGTTTTTTGTTTGAGCCGGAGTCCAAACCACAGAGGAGAGTGCTGTGGTCATGTTAAGCAGACCATGAGGTGGATGGATGGACTCATCATGCTAACACCCATCTTGGACCGGCTCCTGTTAAAACACAAGCACAACTTCGGCCCCAAGTTGTTAGAGAGTAGGGCCCTTCCCATTAATCGGTGCTTAAATTTTTTACCATGACTTGTGCCCTTTCTTTAACTGAGTTTAAGGTATTATGATTAAAATGTTTGTGAATTGGAGGACCTTCCTCTGTCCATTGATTTAAAAATTTAAGAAAGTAGCATGCTTTAGCTATCTTTTCCTGGGGGTCACACCCCTATTCCCCCTTTTTTGTTTTTGAATCATAGCTTTTAGGGTACCATGGGCCTGTTCAATAGTTGCTTGACCTGTGGGGAGAATGAGGTATACCCATCAGATGTTGAATACCCCACTGTTGAAAAAAAAGTGGGTTGCATGGGTCACATGTCCTGCCCATTACCTGTTTTTATCATTTTGGGGATTTCTAATGTTGCAAAAAATGACACAAAATGTTTACACACACCCTTTGCCTTTTCTCCTGCATGGACAGATGCAAAAATACAATCAGAAAAGGTATCAATTGAAACATAAACATAATGATGTTTTATGAATTCTGGCAAATGTGTAACAAACAATCCTTTAAAATCTATTACTATTAATGTCCATGACTGGGGGAGCATAGTTGGAGATGGCAATCCCGGTTGAAGTGCTCCCATATCTTCTGTGACTTCATTAATTTTTCTCAGATCATGTAACACTCTCCACTTTCCATTCCTTTTCTTGATTACAAGCACTGGTGAGTTTCAGGGCTAGTCGTGGGAACAATATGTCTTGCTTTAAGTTGTTAAGCAACTCGGCCTTCGGGCCCTAGGTATCCTATTCCTCCTGGATCAAAGGGAAACAGATCCGGCTCCTTTTCAGGGCCTATAGGGCCTGGATCAAAAGGAACGTCCAGGTCATCAGGGGGTATAACAGCAAAAGCCTGCGATAGCAGTAGTGGCGGGGGAGGCGATGGCGTAGCAGGAGGATCAGTGGATGAGCCCCACAGCTCCCTTACTATCTGGGAAACCACATGTTTCTGACTGTGATCCCACATGGCTCTTTAAGGCCTCAGAGACTGCTCACCAGGTGCCGAGCAATCCAGCCGCAACCTTGTCGTTTTTAGTAGCAGAGTCCCACACCTTGACCTCAATTTGGTCCCATGTTTCAGGATCATGAACTGTCTGATTCGTAATAAAGGGAATAAACTGGAAGGTTACCAGGACATTCTTTGGTTCTAAGGACATATGATTCCCCATAGCGCGCAACTGCTTACCTTCGGCCAGTGAGGGGCAGTTGTGTGCGCGGGTCCGCTTCTCTCAGCTTGAGCTTCCTTCCAGCTTGGGTACGCTTCCTTTCAGCGACTTTCAGTAGGAGCTTCCTCTGAGTGGTTTGCTGAGTTTGGACGAACCTAACTTCATGAAGCGATCAGTGTCCCTGTTCCTGTCCTGGTCCCTGTTCTGTTAGCCTGTCCCTGCTCCTGTTCTTCAGGTCCCTGTTCATTTTCTTCAAGTCCCTGTTCAGGCTCCATTTGTGGCGTAATGGACCACACGGACACCAGGGTTCTTTTAGGATTAGTAACTGCTACTACTTTATTGATGACATAACTTCAACTCCCTTTTATTATAATTTACAAGATCTAAGGGCCATGAGTACACCAGAGCCCATCCAGGCTAACCCTCTAATCTGAATGTAGTGTGTGTACATTTGCAGAAAATAAATTGTTTTACACTCACTATATCCATCCTGCCAATAAACTAACTTTTGCTTGCATGTCAGTGGGTGGTGTGGTTTTGTTCTAGTGGCCACCCCACCCAACATCCCAATGCCTTAGAATTTTGCAGTGTATCTTCCCTCATAAAATGAAATGTATTTAACCACAGAAAACTGTAATTCTTACTCGAAACAAGATTTTTCATTTTACCACCAGTCCTATTTGTGGAAGAAGTACATTTACTGACAGAATCCTACACTGAATATGCAGCTGGGTGTACAGGTACTATGACTCTCTCTGCCCTCAGAAGTACAAATTTCTTCCTGACAAATTTACATGATAGAAAGAATTTAACTGCTGACAACTGTATACACGTGTGAAGATGAACAGTTTAACTAATCTTACGATTTGCAAAAGGTAATCTAAATAGTGACTTGTTGTCTTTAAATAGGAGACAAATAATATGTGTTCTGCAAGGTAGTCACACCTTACTTTTCACACAGGACTTTCATCCTGAAAGATTCCAGAACCAGGATTGTTTAGTTCCTAATGAGACAGCAAATTCAAAGTGTTTCAAAGTCCTTTGTTCCTTACAATAAAAATAAATAAATAAATAAATAAATAAATAAATAAATTAATAAATAAATAAATACTGCAGACCTGGCATTCAAATAACGGTATTTACTAATTGTGCACATAGTTGGCCAGGTAAATACATATTGATATTTTGACTTATGTCTGGCCCCTTCTCAGAGATCATAAAGCTGTAAATAAAATACTCACTCAGTCAAGAGATAATAGCTTATTAACCAGTGAAGCTAGCTAATTCTAAAGCCCAGGGAAAACAAGGATTGCTTTTTTGCCTATTACACTTTCTATTACATCTTGAGTAAGACTGCTATTATGTAAGAGATGAGAACAAAAATCCATCCATCCTTGGGAGGAATTGTTCAGAACCCTAACTGAATTGGTTCTACAGAGAACACTTTTCTTACCGTTATTCCTAAATGCTAGGATTTTCTAGCATTTCCAGACAAAGATTTTCTAGCATTTACATGAATGTCATCTTAAGAGCTGCCTGGAAGATTGGGGTCTACCTGCTGCTCTTGAATATACCTGTAATAACCCTTATCCTCTGTGCCACTTAGGTAAAACAAATCACATGTAAAACCTCCATTTCACATATGCTCTAGTGTGAATTCATTTCCTGCTTGATGTTAACTAATCAAAGTGACTGTAATAAATCAAGTTACGTGTAAAGAAACAAAGAGGAAGAAAAAAAACACATTTATGAATGAAACAAAATGTCACATAGAAGAGGAAGAAAGCTCTGTTGTGTCAAGTCCTTATGAAGACCTCACCCACACAGCTGCTTGTGGAGTGTCAGGATACATACTCAGACTCTGCCTGATCACTGAAGCTCAGCAGAAATGACAGACATCAGTGCACAGCCATAAGAGAAGCACATCAGGTAAGCATCAGTCATGGATGGCAACTTCATGTTTCCTGAACAAAGTGTACTTGCACAAAAGTACCTTGTCTGTTGAAACAGTTCCATCTGTGAAAAAAGTGGTGGCCAGTGGGACCCCAATAGTGGGAAATTAGACTTTTGAACTGGTTTTGTCCTAAGAGAATGTGGGAAAGGCAATCACTACCTGGTTCTCCTGAACCGGTCATGGCCATTGCTTGAATAAGGATCTCACTGGGAATAAAATCCCTGGATCACCGATTGCTAACAGGGAATTCAGCTTGATACAGGAGGCACCGTGAGCATGGAAGATTTTTAAGTGCAACCACATGAACTCTTTGGATTGTAGCCACAGCACTGAGAGCAAGCCATCAGGACCTAGAGGTCTACTGTTGAATTCAGATGGGCAGTAGCCAAGGGAGTGTTGGAGCAAGACAGAAAGACAGATGAGGATGTAGACAGTGCAATTGCATTTTAAAAGTCTAGGTCAGACATTCTGCCTTGGTATAGATGTGTTAATGCAGACAAAAAGCAACCCAGGAAGGAGTGGATGTGTATCTCCTCTAGAAAAATAATTCTCCTTTTTCTTAAGTAAAGTATATTTTGCTTGTGTTCCATATAAACTACAGTTCTCTTTTATCAGAATTCCTGCAAATAATCCTACTTGCAATTTATTTTAGCGGTAGAAAGGTAAAAAAAGTTAAAGAAAATGTGGAAGTTAGATAACTTAATTGTCAAAATTGGCAAGTAAATCAAAGAATCTAGATTCTGAGATATCTCAGTTTTATAATGGATCTCAGGAAACATTCTGTGATTATGTAGTCTTAAACTGAGAAAACAAGGAAACCTTGAAGAAAACAGGAAGATTAGAAGCTTTGACCTAGCAGAAGCAAGGGAAATAAGGGATGAAAGCTAGAAAACAAGGAGAAAAACAGCTGAAGGAAGATTCCAGACTGACCTATGGTAACCTTTTGCTCATTAAGGACCATTAATGTAATTAAAAAAAAAACTATCAAAATGCTAATGTATGCAAATGTGAGATTTGGTGTTCCCTCCTGCTGGTCCTCTGTAATGCGCAAACTCAGTAGAGATAAGTTAGGGGAGCTGAAACAGCCGATTAAAAATAGCCAGAGAGATAGTTTCACAACTTCACTCTATATAAATAGCAGTGATTCAAGTCAGAGGTGTGTTTGCTTTGTGAAAGATTGCCTAGCACCTGACTCTGCAGAGTTATGTAACTAATTATTTAATTAAAAGACCTTCGTGTGGATTTCAACTCTGTGTGCTTATTGGCAGGATGCACCAGTCATGAACCTATGGATAACAATTACTCAGACACATAAAAACTAAGATGACTTCTCTTGCTCTAGCAAAGCCACTATATGGTAGCGCTATGTGCCACTATAAATACGTTTTAGAGACAGAGATAAATATCACCATGATCTAACCCCTTTTCAGACAACTTTAAGACAAAATAATTGTGAGGCTAGGGCTGTCACATTTGTTTTCTGACTGTCAGCTTTGCACAATAACAAAAGAATAAAAAGAAAACAGCAGTTTAAAAACGATGCTCTGGACATTTGAAATGGAACATCCAAAGCAAGATGTTTAAAGTTTTAAATAGAAAGGTTCTTTCTTGTTATAGAAAAGCTACTGCTCTTCATTGTAAGTTTAAAGTAAAAGTCCTGCACTTTAATGCAAAAAAAAAAAAAAAAAAAAAAAAAAAGACTTTTCTGGTTCCTTTTAAAGAAGCATTCAGTAAAGTGAAGTGCCAATTTGTATCACCCAAATTAACTGGTAACCATCAGGTTGACCCAACAACAGATGAGAATTAGAGCTTTAATTGCTGGTCCATGCGTAAACATCCTTAGTGAAGCATTCAATTTTAACATGGCACATATGTTCAAGCTGAATTTATTCCTTGAAAAAGAGCAGTAGCAGCATGTAAAGGAATTTCTATAGGAAGCCAGATATAATTGCCATGAATCTCCAAATATTACATCTATCTTTTGATATTGTATTAGCAGATGCAAAATACTTGAGAAAATATTTCTGCCTTACCTAAAAATAGTGTTTTTTTTTGTTTTGTTTTGTTTTTTTCCGGCTTGAGTAAAAGCAGCTGTTTCCTCTCAACTATAACTTTTATACTTTTTGCCATACCACTTTTTTCGTGGAATAAACCAAACTATAATACTACAAAGTCATAGTGCACGTAGAACACACAAAATCACCATCTATTTTACTAAATCAAATCTGACAGTAACCTTGTAGCCTCTTTGAAAGTTAACATAGCCAACAGGCAAACTCAGAATAATGACACAAGCATCTTTGTGTAAGAGAATAGCAGTTGTAATTGGAAGAGGATACAAAGACATCTCTGTTGTTTCTGATGCAAAAGAAACCTTCCACCTCTCACACTTCTCAGATTCCTTGAGCCTGTTTTATTTTCCTTTAGAAAATGTTGTACTTCTGAGCTGTCTACAGATGTGAAACATACTATAACCTATGTTTGCATAAGATTACGGTTTGTGTCACTTTATGCACCATAGATGTTTTAAACAAATTCATAGCAAAGCACAAGTGATGTTTCAGTGTCTCGCTTTAATATAAGAAAGAAATATGAGGCTCAAAATTAAATCCCTCACTCCTACAGATAGCATCCGTACTCAATGACATTTGAGTCTTCTTTAATCAGGACTATGACAGAAACCAGGAAGCTTATGTTTCTGTTGTCTGACTCAGAAGTGCACAGATGTTTTCAGAGCAGAAAACTAAAATGAGGACTCTTTACTACATTAGGCAGTATCATTATGTAATGAGTAGAATCCCTTTATTCCTGAAAAAGCAAGGGATCCCACTGCCCAGCTGCCTTGCCGTACCCTCTTCTCCTCTAGGACACTCTGAATAGACTGAAGTGGTTGCACAACTTATTTAAGAAAGAAAATAAATCAATTAATGCTTTTGATCACACAGCAGGGTTAAATCAATAAACACCCTTAAAACTGTTGGTATTAATCACTATTCCTCACTCCTCTGTTTGAGAAAGGCAGCTGATGCTTACACCATTTTAATATGAAGGGTGCTGGACCTGGTGCTCATCAATGCAGAGGAGCTCATTAAAGAAGTTAAGATTAGAGGAATCCTGGGTTCCAGTGACCATGCCCTGGTTGAGTTTGTGATCTCGAGAGATATGGGCCTGGCTAAAAGCAAAGTCAAGACCTTGAATTTCAGAAGAGCCAACTTCCAGCTGTTCAAAGAATTAGTGAATGAGATCCCATGGGACACGGTCCTTAGGGACAGAGGATCTGATCAGAGCTGGCAACTCTTTAAGGATATTTTCCTTGGAGCACAAGAGCTATCTATTCCCATGAGTAATAAATGAAACAGGGAAGGTAGGAAACTGGCATGGTTGAATAAGGATCTACTGGTCAAACTTAGGCAGAAGAAGGAAATGCACAGATGGTGAAAACAGGGCTATGTGCCCTGGGAAGAGTACAGAAATGCTGTCTGAATGTGCAGGGATGGGATCAGGAAAGCCAAGACACTGACAGAACTAAACTTTGTGAGGGATGCAAAGTATAACAAGAAGAAGTTCTACAGGTACATTGGCCTCAAAAGAAAGACTAGGAAGAGTGTAGAGCCTCTGACAAATGAAGACCTCCATCTTCAACTGGTAACAACAGGTGGGGAGAAGGCAGAGGTACTTAACAACTTCTTTGCCTTGGTCTTCAGTAGTGGTCAGGCTTCCCACAACTCTTGTGTCCCTGAAACTCTAGATGGGGCTAGGGGAGCAGAGTCCCTCCCACTGTAAGCAAAGAGCAAGTTCGGAACCTCCTGACTTAACAACTACAGATCTATGGGCCCTGATGACAAGCATCCCAGGGTACTGAGGGAATTTGCTGATGTAATTGCCAATCCTCTCTCCCTCATATCTGAAAACTCATGGCAGTCAGGTGAAGCCCTCGGTGACTGAAAAAAGGGAAACATCACTCCCATTTTTAAAAAGGGTAGAAAGGAAGACCCAGGGAACTACAGACCAGTGAGCCTCACCTCCTGCCTGGGAAGATCATGGAACAAATCCTCCCAGAGGCAATGTTAAGGCAGATGCAGGACAAGGAGGTGATCCGGGACAGCCAGCATGGCTTCCCCAAGGGAAAATCGTGCCTGACCAGTCTGGTGGACTTCTATAATGGAGTATGTGCATCAGTTGACAAGGGAAGACAGACTGATGTCATCTACTTGGACTTCTGTAAGGCCTTTGACAAAGTCCCATATGACCTCCTAATCTCTATATTGGAAAGATATGGATTTGAAGGGTGGACCATCCAGTGGCTAAGGAATTAGCTTGATGGCTACACCCAGAAAGTAGTGGTCAATGACTCTCTGTCCAGGTGGAGACCAGTGACAAGTGGTGTCCCTCAGGGATCTGTCTTGGGACCGGTGTTTTTTAATATCTTCATCAATGACATAGATGATGGGATTGAGTGCAAGTTTGCAAATGACACCAAGCTGAGACATGCGGTTGATACCAAAGAAGGAAGAGACGTCATTCAAAGGGACCTGGACAGGTTGGAGAGGTGGGCCCATGTGAACTGCATGAGATTCAACAAGTCCAAGTGCAAGGTGCTGCACTTGGGTCAGGGCAATCCCAGACAGGAGTACAGACCAGGAGAAGAACACATTGAGAGCAACCCTGCGCAGAAGGACTTGGGGATTCTGGTTGATGAAAGGCTTGGCATGAGCCAGCAGTGTGCACTTGCAGTCCAGAAAGCCAACTGCACCCTGGGCTGCCTCAAAAGAGGAGAGTCCAGCAGGTCGATGGAGATGATTGTCCCCCTCTACTCTGCCCTCATGAGGTCCCACCTGGAGTCCAGGTTTGTGGCCCTAATCACAAGAAGGACGTGGACCTGCAAGAGTGAGTCCAGAAGAGGACTACAAAGATGATCAGAGGGCTGGAGCACCTCTCCTACGAAGAAAGGCCAAGAGAGCTAGGGATGTTCAGCCTGGAGAAGAGAAGGCTCTGGGAAGACCTCATTGTGGCCTTCAATACTTAAAGTGGTCTTATAAAAAGGATGGAGAAGGACTCTTTACTTGGGTAGATAATGATAGGACAAGGGCGAATGGTCTTAAACTAAAGAAGTATAGATTTAGATTATACATTAGGAGGAAGTTCTTCACTGTAGGGGTAGTGAGGCACTGGAACAGGTTTCCAAGAGAAGTTGTGGATGCCCCATTCCTGGAGGTGTTCAAGGCCAGGCTGGATGGAGTCTTGGTCAACCCGATCTAGGGGGGTTGGAGTTGGAGTTAGATGATCTTTAAGGTCCCTTCCAACCTGAGCCATTCTATGATTCTATGATAAAATAAGGAAGTTGTTCAGACTTGGGTGGGCATAGGACTGTTGGAGATTTTTAAGGCAAGTTCAAAGTAATAGCAATATATTATGCAGAAAAGATGTGGTCAGGCAACTTTTAAAACCAAAACAATGCTGTCACAATCCTAACTGAGGAATGAGGAGCTCACTCTAAACTGTTTTTAGACCATGCTTTGCCTCAATTATTATTAACAAAATGCTGGTACCGGTACTAGAAAGTGTCATGCTGTGTCCTGTACATGTTTTTTTCTGAGTAGAAGATACTACCATCAGCAATGCATGCCACAGTCCAGCTGTAAAGACAAGCTAGGTTTATTTTCTTCAAGCCTTATTCTCACTTAGCATGTTATTTCTTAAAAATGTTTTCAAATAATTATGCAAATCATGGGCTGACAACATATAGCAAATAAACTTAGTTATAGGACAACCTCAAGAAACTGGTGGCTTTTATTATGCTGCACAAAGAGCTGTAGCAATGTTGACATGGGTGACAAAAACATTCAGGGAAGTAGATGGGGGAAAACAATACATTTTTCTGAACTGGCCATTCTGAAAACAAACAAAGAAACAAAAAGATTTACAATTCTGCAGCAGCTGAAGTGAAGTGATTTTTTATTTCCATTTGAAAGACAACATTCTTGAACACCACTGTATTTCTAGGTGAATAAAACCACATTTCACTGAGGACAGCTATTGAGACTGAGGTATTGCTTTCCATTTTCCTTGTAAAACATAATTTTCCATTTACAGGTACTTGATCACTTCACAAAGTAATGATCTCTGACAGTAGCATTGCCAATTATTCTGCATCTGGACAAAATGTTTTGTCAACTGCCCTAATAGAATCATTCTTGCCCATTTCAAGAAGCACCAATTTGTTCTTATCAGTGATCGATGCAATGATCCAGATGATGAAAAGGAAATAATTATAGTGGCTAAAGATAGATGGAGATATTGGAATTCTAGTAACTATACTTTCACAAGTAATTTCTGAACTGGTCAAAAACAGTGAGGTATGATGATGATGATGATGATGATGATGATGATAATAATAAAAGAAGGGTTACCTATTACCTTATTGAAAATAAAATAAAATAAAATAAAATAAAATAAAATAAAATAAAATAAAATAAAATAAAATATCAAGAGGAACACCTCTAATGATTATTATTATTATTATTATTTACTTCTATAGTGTTTGCGTTTCAAGAGAGCTTCAATAAGCATATTATGAAGGTGTTGTGAAAACAAAGTGTGAAATCTTCCCACAAGATCCCAAGTATTTTCCTGAGTCAATTTGTAAATTCCATGATGTATAGCATTGACAGAAAAGTTCTGCTTTATAAGCATAAATTTCACACTAAAAATGTTGCCTGAGAAATGGAAATTAGAAGGTTCAATCAAGCCTAGAACTAATTCAAATTTACAAGCAATTTTATGTGGATGTCATCAAATGACTACTGCAGGCTCTTGTTTAGATCAAAGCACCCTTAAATGCTTACCCAGCTGCAAAACCAGTCTCAGTGTAAGTAGTGTTCAGAAAAGGGAAAAAAAATCACCTATTTTTGCATTAAATATTAGTTTGATCTTTGTTGTGGCAAGGAAATTGCTATTTTTTTTTCTTTTTCTTCTTTTGTTTTTCAAGAGGATTAAGATGATTGCATATTTTTTAATTAGTATTTCACAGTTCAAATAAGGGTTTTGTTTGTTTGTTTGTTTCTTTGCTAAACAGGAGTGATCCTGATTCTTTAGCCTCTCTGAGAAGATCCCAATTGAAAAGATGTTCCAGGTGGTAACCATTCCACACACTTGACATTAGTCAGATTTGATAAATGATTTTAGCCCCAGTAAACATATCATATACATTTGAGATTTCTGTGTCTGTCCCCATCGGGTCTTCAACCTGCACAAAATTTCTGATGCATATAATCAGCATTATGTGATAAATTATTAGGAAGAACTAGGAAATTGTTTCCCATAATACTGCTAAATGCTGTGCTCTATGGTCACTTATGCAATTTGGAACACATAAGTTGGGATTTTTTCCTGAAGTCTGCAAGTAAAATTCTTACTGCATTTCTCAAACCAGACAAGTTGGTGATAATCAAAATGCACTAAACTTGATATCTGTTCAATCCCTTGACTGGCAAATTACTTACTCTTGACAGAAAGGTATGCCAGCATTTTTATTATTATTATTTTCTATTTTTATTTTTTGCAAAGCGTACTAAATGAGACAGTATAAGTAGCATAACAACATTTACAGAATTTGTGTTCTAATCAGTATGTACGTCTCCAGAATCTGGCAGAACTACAACAGTATCCTCTGCAATTAACATACTCTTTGCTTCCTTTCCTGGAGGATCAATCTGTATATCTGTTTCAGCAGACTGACTCCTTTGATATGAATCCCAGTCATCTCCAATTGTCTCATATAGCTTCAGGTCTCAGCAATTTTACTTCACACAGTTGAATCCCTTTACAAGAAGGTACACCTGAAGTATCGATGCTAATACATATCCACTAAGGTAAAACTTTATGTGGGGTTGCAGTACCAGAAATCATTTGTTAGGCACATAGGCACATAGTATGTATGCATGAACCATGTGAAAACTACAGCACCCACAGGAGCTACTCGTGCAAACCCTTCAGCTGATCTGGGGGCTATACAGGAGAACAAATGCTGTGAGTAACATTCTATTTACCCTCTTTTAACTTGCTTCTTTGACAATCCAGACCTTGCAGCTCCTTGTACATGTTCTGATATTTTTAATTTTTAACCACTTTCATTTGAGACCAAAGAATAATTTCTCATATAAATGTGAAATTACTCATATACTCCTTTAAACAAACATATTTTACAGAATTAAAACTGGAGAAAAATAAAAAATGAAGTACTTTAACAATCATACTCACTTTAAATAAAACATAGTACATACGTATATTAATAAGTTTTAAGCACTTTTAAATTTATAATTTTCTATTTTTGTTCCTGCATCCTCTAAGAATTTTAATGACTAATATACATCAGTGATCTGAGAAGAATGTAATCACCAACTGTATGGTTAGTGTTCTTCATCTTTGACTTATCTTCAGTTTAAAGTACAAAGAATTTGAAGTTTTTATATAATAGCTTTGTAAATAAGTAGTAATGAATGTTTATTTTAATTAGAAAAGACTGTTGTACAGATACACCAATGATTAGATCATGCTGTTAAACTCTCAGTCATCAATTAGTTATAAAAATAGATACAGAGACCTAACTGATGTTTTCTGCAATTGTGTTTATAAACAATATCCAGATCATCTACTCAGTATCCACAAAATCTGGAAGCAGCCTAGAATCTAATGTTGACTTCAATATATTTGAATGCTGTAAGTGTGTCAAAGTTTGCCAAGACTAATATACTGAAATAGGTTGAGATACTTAGCTTTCATTTCAGACCACATTCACCAATGTTGCACAAAAGGCTTGGTATGATGGTTGTTTCCCAAAACTTGTTCCAAAAAAGATAATCTGTCTGACAGAACAATCTCTCTAGATCCTCCCATAGGAAATGATTTGAATTCAGTGATGCTTTATACCATTGGGCAATACAAATTTCACTCCCTCTCTCTTTCCAAAGTGTCCCTCAAACTCTTGCATGATTAAAAACAAAGACAGAATTATTTGCATATTTCCTTGTCTCTAACATCTCCCATTCATTACATCTACTTCTCACTACTTGCTGCTTTTCAAAAACCATTTAAATAATCTCGTCTCATGCAAACAACCTTCAAGTTCTTCTGTTTGTTTTTTTTGTTTGTTTGTTTGTTTTTAATTATTATTCTCAATTTCAGGATCTTTATTTAAAATAACCATTTCTGACAGGAAAAGGGCTAAAATTTTGCTTAGAAATACTTAACAATTACTGCTGCATCAGTTCATATACCTGTGCGTACCCAAACAAACAGTTCTTAAATAATTCAGAACAAAGAAGAATCATACATAGTTTCCAATATTTATTCCTTGTAATTGCCAAAACTGAGCTCTACCTGCTATGCTAGTGCTTCCAATTCACACATCCTGAAGAGGTTAATTCACAGTTTCTTATAGTTTGATTCTCTCTCTTTTTTTTTTTTTTTTCTAAAGCACATTTCAATTCAAAGGAAAAGGAAGTTTCTTGTGTGAGTTGAGAATTTTTATTCTTTATTCAAAGTTATTGATAATTGTAGCATTATAAAACACAATTGTAATCTGAAGCAATACTACTTACAGCAGGAGGGAAAATGCTTATATGCCTGTGCAATTGAAGTCATGGGAGACTGATCAACAGATGAAATAGAAAAAAAACAAACAAAGAAACAAACAAAATAACAACAACAACAAAAAACACACTGTGTTTTATCAAAGGGCAAAGTAAAAGCTAAAATAAAATAAAGTAGAATAATAACACGCAGAAGTGGGAAAATAGATCCTTAACTAAACGAGCTTACAGATGAACAATAAGCTTGCATTTAACTACAGATAAACTAGCTAGCTATCTGGGATAAATAAACAGATTATAGATGCTAGTCAATAAATAAATAAACAAATAAATAAAATAAAATTAATCACATCCTTAGTTTTGTCTTAAGAATTCTATTTATTTTGATAAAACTAAAATATATTAAGTTCTGTATGTTTCAAACTTACTTTTTTATTGTATTTTTTCAATCCAGAAAACAGAGAAAAGAGCTAATATAGACAAAGATGACCCAAACTAGCACTTTGAGTTGTTCAGCTGTCTAGTCTATAAGTGTCTTGGCAGTTATCACAAATCTTAACAAATTCTCCTAGAATATGGTCTATTCAGCACAGAGAACAGAATAAGAGAGTACTCTAATTGTTGTGCATGTGAGAAAGTATACAAATATTTATAGATTTAGGGAAAAAAAATGGTCTTGTAAGTCCTCCAGACTCTAGATAATGCTGAGGGTAGAAATCCTTTTTAAATGCATAACTTTGTCATACGTTTAAAGGAGAACCTTAAAATAATACCTGGCAGCTTGAAAGCTTAGTTCTCAAGTACTGCACAGACCACAAAGCAAGATGTAACACAGATAAGAATACTTACTCAGCACCTAAGTATCAGCATCACTTCACTTGTACTCTAATAACATAATATTCCTAGTTTTTTGTTTGTTTGTTTTTTCTCCCCTGTGATTTGCCCTCATGAACAGAGAGAAGGGACTACCGCCTCCGCCCCGACCCCCACCAAAAAAAGGGATAGTCCTAGCCAAATACAATCTCTAAACTCCAACACTCTGTTTCCAAACCCTGCCTGGAAAAAATAATAATAATAATAAAAAAGCAACCATTGTCTCTATGCCTGGACATTGACACGTGGAAGGCAGCCAGGACCATTAGCAAACACAATGGCAGCCACAAGATCTTTGTAGTCCACAAAAAAGTTGCCTTGAGGAACCTATTACACTGTGATCTATATCCATCTTTCAGATGATTTTGGGTGCTTATTTAATCCTACTGAATTATGTACTTTCCTGGAAGTTTTATGGAACTGATGCACTGAACTGTTGAAAATGAGGAATGCATACTGGAGAGAAGTCAAGTATAGAAAAATGTTTGGAAGAAAGCCTAGATGTTGCCAAGCATGTCCCCAAGAACATAGAAACAATCAAAAGCTATTTACATTAAGTGTTTTTAACTCCCAGATTTCTCAGCCTGTGCATTAATTTGTCATGGCTAGAGGTATAGAACTGGCTTACAGTTGCAGTTGCTGAATGTTGATTGTATGGCCTGGTTTATGTTTTGAGTTAAATTAAAATGGAAGATTCTTCCTTGGAAGTGTTAAACTAAAACTTTTGTACATGTCCTGCCAGTTATTTATACAGGGCATTGCAAATTTGCAATGGATTAAAGGGAAAATTATAAAACACTAATAGGCTTAATCAAGTCATGTCAATATTGCATCTTTATTGGATGCAAAGGATATTTTGAGGATTTTGATGACAGATGAAAAAAGAAAGCTGCAGCTGTCATCATGAATCTGTAGTACCTGCTTGAAATCTGTATTTTAAAGCATAACAGATACCATAAACAGGAAAAGGTTCAAGCTACTGAAGGAAATCAAGGGAAAAATATCATATGCTAACAGGGGAAAGGAAAGTAACACGAAATAATGTGACATGATAAGTTCTATTAATTAAGTGGAAAAAATGAGGGCTGCCAGGAAAATCTGCTCATACATTTCCACTCATGTTCGCACACATAGGGATCACAATCTGAGCCATCACCTGAGCCCTGCCCTGATTCCTTTGAGATGGTAGAGTACAACAGGGTGGGGAAGGGGGGGGGGGGGCAAGGGGAAGAGGGACGGATGGACAGATGGATGGATGAGCGGATGGACACATGATAACACACAGACCCTTGGCAGTGGACCAGCCCAGGAGATAGTGGGCCCACCTCAGACTCTCTTCCACATGGTGGCAAACAGCCCTGTCACAATGTTCTCCCAAACTCTGCTTGAGGTGTGTGTGTGTGTGTGTGTGTGCATGTGCATGTGAGCATGTGTGCATGTGTTCAGCCAGACCTGTGAATTAGATCCGTCCATGATGAAATCACAATTTGCTCTTTCAGGTATCATTCTTCTACTGGCTGTTGATCTCCAGGTGTTGTCAAGGATCATGGCACTCAATTTGTTTGTAAATTTGAAGTAAGCAGATTATTTTCAAGGACATATCTCTATAATCTCTATAAAAGACGTGGAATTTAAGACTTCTGCACTCCAAAGTTGTACTTAAGTTGGAAATGAGCAGACGTGGTAAAATAGGGCAAACTATAAATCAATACTCAGGTCAGACAGTCCAAATGTATAATGGGAAATGGAAAATCTTATGAGGTAACAGGTCACTCTATTTGGGAATGGTACCCACATTTATCAGAAATTCAGTATGCTATATATTGATACTTTTAAAGTTAGTTTATGCTGTTCTCAAACTGAAGCATTAAATAAAAGAAATTAGAAAAGGCATAATATACCAACAGACACCTGAAGGCAGGAAGAGCTTCTGAAGAGAATGGGGATTATAATTCATTAGGTCTGGAGTGTAATTCATGTAAAAACAATGCTCTTGTTCTTTAGGTTGATATAGGACATTACAATAAAAAAAAAAAAAAAAAACAAAAAAACTACTACTTGCAATTCACTTGTTACCTGAATACTCTAAGGAGTTTGGAAATAAGTTCACCTTTGTGATAATTTTTTTTCAAAACTTACATTCAACACCATACCATAAACTTGATTATTAAAAAGTGATTTAAGTTTCTTGTTTGTAAATAGAACTTGGGACAGAATTTTAGTTTGGAAGAAAAAAAAAGATAACAGTCTATTTTACATTACAGATATTTACTCTCATTTTACTTTTATGCTGATCTTTCTGAATTCATGCTGGACTCATTTTAAGGTAATAGCAACATGGAACTCTAATTCCTAGGAACTATGATAGTAAAAAGAAATAACAGCGGGAGAAGGCCGAAAGAACCTCTATTTTTTTTTTAAAATGGCAATTATATGTATGTATGTATTTGCGTGTTCCTGCTGCAGGTAAGAAATAGCCAAACTATTTATGATTAAAAGATGATTAGATGATAATGTGTATTGCTGACATAGGTTCTGATGTTATTTAGATTGACTACTAAAAATCACTTCTGAAAGCTTTCCATTTACCTTGATTCTAGGCCTCTTATTGCAAATTATTCACATCAGGTACAAACTCATACATTTTGAATGCTGATGTGAATAGGATTTGAAAAGTCTCATCAGTGTTTTCCATGCGGGGAACATCTGTGACAACATGAACATAAGAGCCTTTGCTGTACCTTAAATAGTACACAGGTTTCAAAGGGAAATTATATTCCAGACAGAGTGGAATTTCAGTATTTCTTCTAAAGAAAATATCATCCTATAGGTTTCAAATTGTTTAAAAAAACTTCAATTTAGAAGCTTCAAAAGAGAATATTTAATACCATCAGAGTCAATATTATTGTAAACAATTGATACTAAAATTCAGTGGCATTGCCACAATACTTCAGGAAACTAAAATTATATTTTAAATGAGCAATATAAATACATTTAAACTTTATAAAATATTTTGAATAGTTCAAAAGTTAAATAAAAATGAATGTGGTGAATTTAAGGAGTGTTTTATAATTTTATTCACTCTGTAGCATTTAAGCATATTTGTCCTTCATTCCCCACTCATAAAAGCATAGCTGACTTCTAAACTTTATTCTGATAAATGGGTCTTTTATGAAATTTTTATATGCATCATTAAAGATTTAAATTAATTTCAATGGACTATTCAGATGTATTGATTTCTCTATCATGACTGACATGACATTGCAAAATTTATGCTGTTCTACATTTGTTTGTGTCATTGGCCCTCCAGATGTACTTTGGATTTTCTTTTACTGTTTTATTGTACACTTAGTATTAAATATATCCAGAACATTTTTTCATACACTTGCATGATACTCATGTACAGATTGTGTGTATGTGGGGGGTGGGGTGTAAAACTGGCTTTAAAAATAGTTTATTGTTGCTAAAATACTCTTCCATGTGAACATGCTTATGCTTTTAACAGCAAGATTTCAAGCACCGGTTCTTACATTTTTCAGTATGAACCAATTGGTGGTGTTTGGGTGTTTGTTAGCTTGTTTCAGCCTTGATTCAGCCTTTTTTTTTTTTTTTTTTAACAAAAATAGAGGGTCTTCTCTGAAACACAAAGTCTGCCTAATGCTTTATCTCACAGCTCTCAATACAGCATTTGCTCCTTTTTTTTTTTTTTTTTCACTGCTTGCGTTAGCTTCATGCATTTTCCAGGTTTAAGTGTGTTAAATGAAACGCTCTAGGCACCAGTTTAATAAATTGGGTATGTATTTCTGCTACTTCACTACAATCAGAATCACAGAATGCATTGGGTCGGAAGGAACCTTAAAGATCGAGTTCCACCTCCACTCTCCAGCCATGGGCAGGGACACCTTCTACTAGACTAGGTTGCTCAAAGCCCCATCCAACATGGCTTTGAACACCTTGGGGCATCCACAGGTTCTCTGAGCAATCTGTTCCAATGTCTCACCACCCTCATCATGAAGAATTTCTTCGCTATATCTAATTTAAATTTACCATCTTTCAGTTTAAAGTTGTTACTCCTTGTCCTATCACTACACTCCCCAAAAAGTCCCTCCCCATCTTTCCTGTAGGCCCCCTTTAAGTACTCGAAGGCCACAACAAGAATTCCCTGAAGCCTTCTATTCAGCCTTCTCTACGCTGAACGACCCCAGCTCTCTCAGCCTCTCCTTCATAAGAGAGCTGATTATTTTTGTGGCCTTCCTCTGGACCTGCTCTAACTGGTCCACGTCTTTTTTACACTGTTTTTATTGATATGTGAAAAACTAGTGTATGTAAGCACCAACATAACACAGTAAATGGTTATGTTCTTAATTGTAAACTTTTCTGAAGAAGATGGTGTCAGGCATTAAACCAGATAAGGATCTGTGCAGCAAAACATTGTATTTTTGTTTGTTTGGTTGGTTGGTTTCATATGGCCCAATTTCAAATTCTGCTGCTGAAAATCCACGTTTGCTTTCAAAGGCATGGCACATACAAGGGAAATTAACTTTTGTTTTCAAATAGTAACCTGTTCTTTTCCTCCTGCCCTCATTTGTAATGTGATTTCCAGAGTTCATTATCAAAAGAATATATTTGCATACATATATTCAAACACAAGATTGATATTATCTCAATCTGTATACTTTTTTTTGGGGGGAGTACATAGACATAAATCCTTACCAAGCTAAAGACTCTTTGAAAACATTTTAAAGATCAAATAATTTTCTTTATAACCTTTCACAAAATTAAACATGAAAAGCTTTTTAATTTTAAGTATTTGCCTTCTTTTTTGTACCAATTAGACATCAGGGACCTGTGGGCACTAATTAGCCTTAATTGTCCTGACCACTATCACCTGGGATTCTCACCCACCACTCAGTCTGCCCATCAGGCTAGTGGCTCCATTTAATATCTGGCCTGGGCTTCCTTACTTTGTTTTTAACTCTACTGTAGGTAGGGTTCTTTCCTGCTGGTCTTGATCCTTAGCTAACCTATGGGTCTGATTCATTGTTTTGCCTGATGAACATTGAAAAAGTAGTGAAGGTAATACAATATTTGTTTTGATTTTCTTGAAATATTTCATAGAAAGTATGAGAGGGTAATTGATGTTACTTGCTCTGATTTTAGTGTGTTGCCCTGAGATTTTTCTTTTTTGAATTGCTGAATAGAAGCACCCTTCTATGGTAATTGTCTCTGAAAACATTCAGAACTTAAAAAGTCACAGCAACTCTGCTTCTCTCATCTTCTGAAATGCTAGTAGACTCGATTAACGATATAATAATTAGCTAATTTCTCTTCTAAAACTCTATGGGAGGTTATAGCTGGATTTATCTGCTGTAGCCAAGTGATTCAGCTGGGAAAAATTAACCTTGTACTGCTCCATATTAACTCCTACTTCTGACGAGTAGGATACCTGGAAGCAATATTGGGTATTCTTGGTGAGTCCTGAGTGTTGTAAAAGTAGTTTTAACTGTAAAGGAACTCTTTTGAAAGGTGAGTGCATTGGAACCCTTAGTGGGACGTGAGGATACACACAGGGCAGTATGTGGTTGATGACAGTAAACAGGTTTTCTATCAGAATAGCACTACCAAGTTATTTTGGGCAGTTACACAAAAGGGAAAAGACACTCCATGATGTTTTCACATGTGCTCTGCACCCCCTGTCCTCTGTGAGGAGCCCAATGGGGTCATAAGGGAGTGGATTTTTCTGTCCAGTTATTCTGTCTGCTGGTTGACGGATCATAATGTTGTGATTTACCTTGTCCTAATTGGCTCTTTTAGAGGGAGTCTGTCCTCCTGCTAACTAAAAAATGTATTTAAATGGTGAGAGGTAATGGCATGCTTTAATTTAAAGTGCTTCAATGTAGCACTGTGTACACAATATTCCAAATAACAGCTGATGTTGTTTCTCTTCTAAAAAATGTCTACATATTGTAGTTATGTTGTGTGAAGTTATATGGTGTATAGCCAGTTGCTAGCTTTCACCCTGAGATGGTTAATTGCTCATAAGACTGATTTTATGCTGGTAATGAATGACGTGTACTGGGTATGTCTATGTACAGATTATGCCAGCACATTCGTTTCCATGTTAGAGGTGTGTGATGCGGGAGTATGCATACATGGAGGAATGTACTGGCTTGTCCATTAGTCTTATGGAGGCAACCCAGTCCCTGAGGCCAGCACGAGTACTTTATCAA
Organism: Anser cygnoides; assembly: GCF_040182565.1. NCBI lineage: Eukaryota > Metazoa > Chordata > Aves > Anseriformes > Anatidae > Anser > Anser cygnoides. Next base: position 91,119,299 of record NC_089874.1, read on the forward strand.
CAGGAAGGCCTTTTCCTGTGGTGTGCTCGAGGTGATTGCAGTATCCTTACTGTGGTTGATGCCAACACTGCAGCACTGCAAGGAGCCTTTGTGTCCTGTAATTCTAGTCTGGCTGGGGCTAACATAAGGCCTGCTTGCATTTGGTGCAGAGCCTAATGAGATCAGCCACCTCTTTCCCTTGATGATCCTGCTCACTTCCTGCCAAGTTGTCTCATTAAGCCTTTAACTGGCAACTTCTCCTTTCTCCCAGAAGTCTACTTCTGGTGTCTGAGCTGCTCACCACATTTGAATGCCTACATCAAAGGATGATGGAGAGTCATTGCACTATGAGTCTAGGCTAAACCTCAGTTACCTAGGAAGATGCTGATTTCCTTTTGTAACCTGTACTACTGCTGCTAGGGAGCAAGGGAAAAGAGATGGCAAGATGGGATGTTTATGACTGGGATATGCCTGCATACAGGCACAATTGTATGACATAATGTGTTGTGTTTTGTTTTGTTTTTTTTTTTTCCTCCCCGCAGAGGTAAATATAAAATAAATTTTGTACTGTTAACCTTCATGGGAAGTGCTACTATAAGATACATAGGGACTAATCTACTTCTCAGATCTAAAGACTGATAGGAAAATTCCAGGCAGCTACTGGGCTGACCAGAGACCTGGAATAATGCAAGCTATGACTCACCAGCACCAGGACTGTGAAATCAATGTTACTAGCACATGTCCACACTGTACTGCAGTGTACACTGTACTAAATTTTGTTTTATCTTTATTTCTAGGTTGAAATTCTGTGTTGGTGAGGCTTCACCTGTAGTACCATGTCCAGTTCTGGGCCCTCTATAACGAGAGAGACACGGACGTACTGGAGAGAGTGCAATATAGGGCTGCCAAGGTGATGAAGGCACCGGAGAACCTCACCTATGAGGAGAGGCTGAGGGAGCTGGGACTGTTCAGCCTGGAGAAGAGGCTTGGGGGGTTGGATCTTATCAGTGTTTATAAATACCTGAAGGGATGGTGTAAAGAGAACGGAGCCAGGCTCTTCTCAGTGGTGGCCAGTGACAGGACAAGAGGCAATGGGTATTAATGGGAACACAAGAGGTTCTCTCTAAACATTGGGAAGCACCTTCCTGTGCAAGTGACAGAGCACTGACACAGGTTGTCCAGAGAGGCTGTGGAGTCACTCCCCCCGGAGATTCTCAAAAGCCATCTGGACATGGTCCTGGGCAACCTGCTCTAGGTGTCCCTGCTTAAGGAGGGATGTTGGACCAGAGTTCCACAGGTCATTACTTCAACCATTTTGTGAAAACAGTCCTGCATGGTATTTGCGGTTACTATTTTTTTCTCACTGCTATGAAAATGTTGGTTCAGTACAGGTGTGTTCATCTCTTAGTCTTATAGCTACATAGATTTGTGAAATAAACCCTGCCTACCTGTTTTCCAGATATAGCAGAAGTCTGTCTGATTTAAAGCAAAAACATGAAATATTCTCATTGCAGTGGTGCCAAGGCATACAAGACAGGTTTAGGGTAGGAAATGAAATATTTTATAATAAGTCTGACACAAATGGGTCAAAAGTTAAAATAATATTATGAAGTCAGAAGTGGATCCCTTGATGTTGTGTTGCTATGTTTCACTGAATTCATCAAAGAAGATTAAAGTAATTATTTTCCATGTAGGATTTTTTATATTTCCATGTTAGTGTTTATCTTCAGTCTTTGAGGTACATATGACCACTATCTCAATTTAAGTTTGTGACTTTACCTTTTCTATCATGTGACTGCTTTGGACTTCTCACAGCTTTTCAGTTTCCTCTGTAATCTGAGATGAGGTTATGCAGCTAGGCTTCACAGGGGCTAGATTTTAGATCCTTGGAGCAGGCAGATGAGCTTTGGGAATGAATCATATTAGAAAGAATGAGTTACTCTAGACAAGATGTAGGCCAGAACCTGTGATACCTCTGGAGTATGTCATTCACTTTTCTCTTTAAAATTAGGTATGTCTCTGAAGGTCTACTTGTGCCAGACAGAGACCCTTTAAGCAAGTGGAGAGCGGTCATTGTTTTCCTTAGTCAGGGAGATCATACACCTTAGTTTAGAGCTACTTACTTCAGTTCTTTTCTCAGTAGGGAACAATTGTGCCAAACATGACAATGTAGGGTAACTTTGTGTGATTTGGAGGAAAAAAGGGTTTAGAATGTAGCCTGCGTTAGACTTGACTGCTTTGGTTGATGGACAACTGTCTCAGAAGCTTTTTTAGTTGTGCCTAGGGGATTAGCAGTGTTTCTTTCTAAATTCAGATTTGAAGGCACCTTAGTGTGATTATGAATGAGGGAAAACAATGTTGTCTCATTCTGCTTGCAATGTCTCGTGACTTTGGTTACTATGAAACATGGAATAGACTACAAAACATTGCTTTGTTGACATCACAATCAATTGACTGAATAAATTCTAATATGGCTTTAATTTTCCAAAAAAAAAAAAAGTAATAAACACCTCAGGGCAGCAATTCAACATAAAATCAGTTTATATATCAGTGTTCAGCATGACTGCTGCTTTCATTAAGCAGAGGAGCAAAGTGTGTGTACTATTAGCACTGTAGGCTGTTGCAGTTTGGTAACTTAGCTGTAGAATCCAGTAATGTCTAGTGTCCCTTTAGTTATCTCAAATATTGATGTGGGCAGTATTTATAGCGATCTTCCATTCACAATCACATGGTCATCAACTATCTCATAATGGACCACTATAGAACCTACACTGCCTGCTTCCATTTAACAGTTGTTGCATACTATCACATTTAACCTTCAGTGCTGGGAGACCTAAAGAGAAACTCAAAGCTGAGCTCCTTAACTGTTAAATTCTGTAGGCACACTGCAGGGGTTACATTCAATTTCAAAAAGTTCATTCTGTTATCCGGAGTTGTGGTCTTGCTTTTGAAAAGCTTAAACAGCTTGGTTCTAGTAACGTGCCTGGGTATATTGTCAAAATGAAACAACAGTTTTGAAGGGAGTGACCTGAATGATATGCTCATAATCTGGAGGAAACTAGCCAGTGATTTTTTTTTTCAGGCATTCTTTGATCTTTAAAGAATGCAATTGCACAATTTATTTTGACATGCCACCTTGTCTAGTTTCCCAAAGCCAAATGTACTGAAAATACAGACAGATCCTCATTTTCGAGCATTGAACATATCATGGTCCCTGCTGCATAGCCTCAGGCACTTTCTTGCTGTTGATGCAACAGTATTCTCAGTTGTGAGACTTGAGTAGAGCAGGTGTTGTGGCTAGGTCAGGCTATCTAAAATAGACATGGGAGGTGTTAGAAAGGTCTAGAAGCAAGCTTTGGGCAAAGTATGTTAATTCTGTAGCTTGCCAAGTGTGAGAGTAGATGTACCTGAAAGAATAATTTTTCTCTTTTAGTGTGTGGCCTCCCCTTTGCTACATTGCTATGTATTTTGCATTATCACACAGAAATTTCTTAAATGGTGTGCTGCATCACTATAACTAAAGCATGTGTTCTACTATACTTCTTCAGAAGAAACTACTGATGAAATTTATATATATATATATAAATATAAAATATTTACATAGAATAAAATGGACATCATATTTTCTCAAGCTTCATTGTAACCTAGACATTTCTGTGCCTATGTTTCTGTAACATTTGGTGGTCTTTGTCTTTCTTGGCTTTTCTATTTTGTAAGGTGAAATTGCTTTCTTGGTTTAAAAAAAAAAAATGCTTATTTGCCTGGTCTTTCCCTGGCTGAAGTACTTCTGCAGAGAAATTTAATATTTTATAGTGAAAGTAAGGTTGTCTGTTTTCATCCTTGTTAATGCTAAGTTCTGATGACTGTTATCCACAGGCACTGTACAGGAGTCTACCTTCCTGACAATGCTACTTTTCCACTGAAGACCAAGGTCAACTTTCCTGACTTCTCACAATCTCTCAGAAACAATAACCGCTTGAGATACTGTGGGAGGAACTTGGATGTTGTCAGTGCTGAATGTCACTGAATGTGCTAAGGTATTTAACCTCCAAGAAAACATACCTTTATCTTTAGTAGCACTTCTCAAAAGTTTCTAACTTCTGGAACTTACTTCTAACTTTCTGTAACTTAAGCTCACTCAAGCTACTACTCATATTAGTAGCATCAAAGGGTAGCAGCTGTGAATGTATATTCAGGTAAGTAGTGGTGGAAAATGGATACTATAGGTGATACTATCCTTGAGTTGATTTTTTTTTTTTGTTAGCACAGGCAGCTGGCTGCACTGAGTTGGTGTCTTTAGGGGATGAGGGGAAAAGCTCAACAATCACTTATCCCTTGATAAAGTATGTTTATGCCTTGTATCAGTTGCTCTTGCATTAAGCAATTTGAACTTCACTATATTCCTTTCCGTGCTATACTTCTATAACAGCAAGTAACAAAAGAAAACAGTAGATATTAGTCTGTAGTATTCAAGTTCACTAATATGTCTTTACTTGTTACCCAATGTATAAGTGTTTTATTTGAGACTTCATGTGGAAGTTGCTTTCTTATTTGAATTAAGACAGTTTGTTTGTTTGAGATTTACTGTGGCCAACTTTGAATGAAAAACCTGCTCAAGCAGGGACTTTTAATTATTTTTTTTTTGACAGCACAACTTATTTGTAAATATGGTAATAAACTAGTGGTTGAATTTGGTGTCTCAATTAATATATCTTGCCTTTGAATCACTGTCCCAGACAGCTGTTCATGATTTCCAATAATCTATTGTGTTTGCATATGCAAGAGTAACTTGCATGCCATTGAGCTTCATATTGAAGACTTCATGCAGTAACATTGAACAAGTAAAGAAAGCTCATCTGTGACAACACTTTAACCAGTTTTGTTTAAAGGAAGAAAACCAAGGTAGTGGAGAAGGGAAGTACAGAAAGACCACAACTAGTCTTAGTCTCCTAAATATTTATATTACTTTTCTTAAATATAGAAATCTGAATAAAATTCCTTAATTGGCTTTTACTTTACAATAGAATGTTATGAATGACTATAACCACAAGACCTTTAAATTTTATATAACTTATTCTCAAACTTGGGACAAACTACCATAATACTAATAACAAATGATGCCTATTTTTGTTCAATTCTAAAGAAATTTTGGCTAAGATGATATCACAGTGATTTAGTGGCAGTAAGTGTTGTCTGCTGTAACATCAATGAGGGAAAGAGCTGGACTCCCACACAAGTAGAGCTAGCACAGAGAATGCAGCATGCATGTGAGCATTTGAAAATAGGTATCTTTTCATCCAAAAATGTGGAAAACAAATATTCTGCAAATCCTGATTTAAGAACAACATGACTTTTATTTTTTAAGTAGTGTAGTAGACCTGTGTATCGTTGTGGCTGTTTTACTCAGGTTGGCAGCTGAGCTCTACCACAACCACTATTTCACTCCACCTCCTCAAAGGGAAAAAGGGAGAAAATATGATGCAAAGGGCTTAAGGGTAAAGATAAGGACAAGGAGATCATTCAAGAGTTATCATCGGGGCAAAACAAACTCAGTAAAGGGAGATTAATAAAGCTTATTGCTAAAAAGCTAGAGAAGAGAGAAACAAAAACACAAACAAAAAAAAAAAAACCACTCAAAACATCTTCCCCCTATCCACCCTCTTCCACCTCCGCCTCTGAGCGGTACAGGGGAAGGGGGCTTGTGACCAGCCTATAGCACTTCGTCTCCATGGCTCCTTCATGGTCACTCTCTGCCCTTGTTCCATGTAGGGCCCTTCCCATGGGATGCCATCCTTCCCAAACTGTTCCCACATGGGCTTCCCACAGGCAGCAGCTCTTCCAGAACTGCTCCCACATGGCTCTGTACTATGGGGTCCATCCATCAGGAGCAAACTGTTCCAGCACGGGTCCCCTATGGGCGGCAACTCCCCCCAGACCCCCTGCTCCTGCGTGGGCTCCTCTCCACGGGCTGCAGCTCCGGCCCGGGGCCTGCTCCTGCGGGGGCTCTCCATGGGCCGCAGCCTCCTCCAGGCCACATCCACCTGCTCCACCGGGGGCTCCTCCACGGGCTGCAGCGTGGAGATCTGCTCCGTGTGGGACCCATGGGCTGCAGGGGGACAGCCTGCTTCACCAGGGGCCTCTCTCCACAGGCCACAGGGGAACTTCAGCCTGGAGTCCCTCAACTTCCTGTGAAGTTTTGAGGGGAAACAAAAAACAAACAAACAAAAAAACAACAACAACAAAACATAACTTTTTCAGTCCTGGTTATAACACTACAGGAAATCTACTTTAGTGGTTTTTTTTTGTTTGGTTTGGTTTGTTTTTTTAATTCTCACTCAGGGCTCCAGCAGCTCTTCACTTTTGTTTATATTTCAGCAGTATAGTCTGAATTAATTGTTTTTCTGCTGGTGTTATCAATAACTTCATCTTCTGTGAGTCCCATACCACTGAGGGACACATAGTAATAATGTTATTTATTTCCTCTTCTAACTGATATTAAAAGGAGAACTTCATATTCCCCTGGTTCTCAGTGGAGGCTGAATGACGTTGCTACCATGCCACTTGTATTTGCTGTGTCTACGCTGTTGCTGTTCAGATTACAGCATGGTGCAATCTTGCATGGGTCTATGATCATTGTGTTTCTTTCTTTAGTATTCAAATACTAGAGTACTTGTGCTGCACTATTTGTAGTGCAAAATCCTTATAGCTTACTATGTTTGGGCTGTTTGTATGACCTTGCATGGATGTTCCTGAAGACTGGAAAGGCAGTGATGTACCACTGTTGGATATGGGAAATTTAGTTGTTGTAGACCTGGGCAATAACATAGCTTGGCTATTGTGTAGGAGCAATTACCAGCTGTTCTGGGATTCAAAATAGTATTTAAAGATACTTCAGCCTCCTGTTTTTTGTCTGACATAAAATGTTTTCCAGTCACTGGTGAAGGAAGAAACACAAGTGTTTGTAGTGATGGAGGTTTTCTCAAAGCATAAGAGATTTTCAGTAATATCTGGAGGACTGGAGCTGAATCCAGGAAAGGGTTTTCCATGTAAGATATGTCCAAAATGGAGAAGGGAATGGTATATTTTTTTTTTCCATAGCATGATTGTCTGGAATAAAGCGGGTTTTTCTTCTTCAAAAAGACCTAGGACTAGCATTAAAACTGTTTCCACTGGAAATTGTTCTCATGCACAGCCAGCAGTCCTGTGAAGCTGAGGAGAAAGAATATGCTTTTCCATTAACAACAACAATGAAATGCTTTCTCTATAACCGCACTTATAGTGAGTCCACTGGAGAGTGCAGTTATAATTTTAATTAATACAAAACTAGGTTACTTGATCCTTAAGATAAAAGCCTACTGATTCTCTAACATTTTGAACATTGTCTTCTTTCAAGAATTGGAAGAGCTTGGACTTTCGGAATTATATCCATCACTAATTAGATAACATTCACCATGCTCTTCATAGTTCAGAGTCTAAATTCTCTAATGTTTTATAACTTTATAGTTAACCTAACATAGCATGCTTTTGATTGTGAACAGTTTCTAATTGAGAGAATTATTATCACAGTTCATATTCAGAAGACTCAATGCTTTTGTTCCCTGCTGTTTTCAATTTTCTTTATATTTCTTTCTCAGCTGGCTAGTTTACTGAATAATATTATTCCAGATATATTCTCTGCCTCCCTGAAATCATTTGAAAACCTTAAAATCCAAGCTCAATTTAGCTTACTAAGACACTTTGAAAAACTATCTGTTCATGACCCTCCTGCCTTGAGGATGGTGACAGCTGTCAGAGGTGAGGATGGAAGCCAGGGGTTGGTTATTGCTTCATCTATCTCTTTTTAATTTAATAAAATCTGTGAGAGACCAAATTCAAATTATTGTTGTAACCTGCTCAGAACAGAAGGACTCTATCATTTGTGTAGCCCAGCAATCACAGGAGTCTGTGAATTGCTAGCAGGACATACTGGGAACAAAACACTTGCTTTTATAGCTGTCTGAAGAAGAGCAAGCAAATTGCAGTATCTGCTCATTCCTATAAGAAGGAGGAGACAAATGAAATGAAGGAGTATAGGGTCAGATAAAAACTGAGAAGCCAGAAAAGGAAGACTGTCATAAAGGGAAATGTAGAATAGAGGTTGGCGGAGATGCTGATGAGGAGTCTGTAGTCCTAGGGAAACCTGTGTCTTGGTTTTGGCTGGGATGATTTTCTTCCTAGTAGCTGGTATGGTTCTGTTTTTGGATTTTTGATGAGAATAAAGTTGATAACACACTGATGTTTTGGTTGTCACAGAGTCAAGGACTTGCTTGCTTCTCGTGCTGCCCTGCCAGCAAGGAGACTGAGGGTACACCAGGAGCTGGGAGGGGACACAGGACAGGTGACTCAGACTGACCAAAGGGATGTCACATACCATATGGCATCATGCTCAGTGTTGTACATAATTTGATAATTCTTACCCCTCCCCCTTTTTTTCTTTATTAAACTGTCCTTACTTCAGCACTGAAGTTCTTGCTTTTTTCTGTCCAGTTCTCTTCCCACATGCCAGGGTAGTAGGGTGGGGACATCAGTGAGCTGTGTGATGCTTAGCTGCCTGATGGATTAAACCATAACAACCTTTTATTTCCTCACATTGCATTTAGTTTAGAAAGGAGGTCTTTTAAAGCACCAGGGGGCTAAAACTGAAAAAAGGTAATGCAGTTAGTTTTCTACCGATATTTACTGTGTTTGTTCTACCTTGGATTTGCTAGGCTTTCCTGTTGGACTCTTTGCCTTCTTCCTGAGTGAAGAGTGTACATCTAGAAAAAATTTAGTGTTCTTATTCTGAGAAAATCTTTCATTTTCACTGCTTTTGCTGCACCTATAGGAATACAAGGGTTAAATAATCAGACTGAATTCCTGACTACCTTGTTTTAAACAGGGAGGTATTTAGCTGAGAAAACCTCAGCAGTGCTATGAAATTACGAAAGAACAAACTCTTCAATTGTCTGACATTGCCAACTGTTGCACAATCATTCTTCAGAGCATTTTGGAAGAGTCTTTTGCATGCTCTTGGCTTATTTGCTAAGGAAAGCTGTCTTCTAGTTAATATATTTAGACTAGTTGTATTATTTGCCTGATCCCATGTACCATAAGGTATGAGCTTTAAAGTAATACTGTTTGGGTACCAAAAGATGTCTGGTTGCAGCAGCATTGAAATATGTGTATTGATTTACTCTGCCCTTTGGCTGGTGTTTTCCAATGAATAAGAGTTATGAATAATGACAAATAAGCATCTGATTTCTCTTAGGGTGAGACCACTCTGAATAGAGCAGCATGTGCATGATAGTGCACTGGAAAGCATTTGTCTTATAAATGAAATCCAAATGAACACATACACATTCATCAGCAGAGATATGTAAAACAGACTGGCAATGTTTCAGAGCACAAGCAAGGCTGGAAAATGATTAGCTCTTTTTTTCATAGTAAGATTAACAATGCAAACAAAGGCTGTATTATTTGGATCTTTCATTGTCGTGTAAGCATGTTTATTGATGATCTCTGTAAGTGGAGAAATCTTAAAGAACAGAAACATCTATTTATGCTCTGGGATGAGCTTTCATTTTCAGTTGGGTCTTGAGGAATATATGAGAAGTGACAAAGGTAGATTGGAATTTTCTCCTGATACAAAACTGTTACTGTAGAATCAAAACATCTTAATGAATACCTATGCACACCTGTAAATGGTCCATAAACTCTGGAAGTTATGTAAACCAGGCAAAACTTAGTTGTTTTCAAATTAATAAGCAGTTAGTATCCAACACATTGGATGGCTGTTCAGTGATTTATGCTCAATAAAGCTGTGGGAGAACTTAGGCTTGCTGTGGTGTGTATTTTTTTCCCTCGCTATAATGAACTTTAACCTAATTCCAATCGTTTAACCTGAACGTTGTTGTAGCAGCATTACTTTGGGTATATTGCTGAAAAGTGAAATAAAGCTTACATCACTGATGAAAAAAGTTTCAGTAGACAGTTTACTATATGATAAGCTTTCTAATGAAAAGTTCTCATTTGAAATTATTTTTCCTTCTACGTGTTTTTTCTATTCTCAATAATTCTTACCATTTTGTTTTCACAATTGTTACCTCATTGGGATATTTTTCCCTTATGAAGACCTGACTACCTTCTAGAATTTATTGCCTTTAAAAGACTGTTTCAAATAGGCCATGAAGAAACTGGAGTTAAAGGAACATATGGAAAACTTACCGATTTTACTAATATGTCTTCTGTAACTATTTCTTGCAACTGGATTTTTCACCATGTGGTGTGTGAAGCTAAGGACAATATAAAAGACCCCTATTTCTTGTCCTTACTTAGTACCACTGTGATAATATCTTGTTTTGTTATATACTAGAAACACTGAACGTATGGAGAAAAAATGTTCTTTGTTTATAAATTTAAAAAGTTGAGCACTTCTCTTCATTTGGAGAGAAAAAAAAAAAAAACTTTCATAAAATGCTACTTAAATCCCAGGTTGGGGAGTGAGGACCTTGGAATTTTTTTTTTTTTTTACTTGCTACAAATTTTTTTTTTCTCATGCTAAAAATCAGAATGAAAAGAGGTATGTGGAATGTGGATGGAGGTATGTTGGTATGAGGAAAAAATTATTTTAACTAGTCCTAACATCAAAGAGTCCTGTCTTTATTTCCTCACCATGAGAAAGAGTTCTGTCAAGTAGGTTAAATCAGTATTTTTTTTTTTTTTAACATGTGAGAATTTATAGATAAATTTAATTGACTCAGGAAAGTATGTATAATATATTTAAACAATTGGCAATAGCTGGTTCTAGCCAATTGCAGGTAAATTTTAAATCTTTAACTTAGGTGTTCATGTAATTATCCAGAGGCTAATCTCATATGTCAGAAATGATATCCTGATTTTGGTGTATCATATGTATTAGATGATATTTTCTTGTGAGTAAAGTTCTGTCATGACCACTGAAATCTGTTTTAACAGGTCACTACGACGTCAAATCTGTTTTTTCTTGGTAGTTCCATTTCTTTTCATGGATTTGAATAGTTATTCCTCTTGGGAAAACTTGCCTTTGGAACAGTGTTAGACTAAAAAAAAAGAAAAAGATATGTAAAGACAGCTTACGGCCACCTGCTGTCAGGCAGCATTTTACTAACTACAGTTTCTCATTTCCTGTCATGATCATTTGCATCTGCTTTCTTCCCTTTTTGGAAGCTGATATGGCTCTGCATGATGAACTATCTGGTCAGCTCTGCCCATGTGGTCCTGTTTGTTAAGACAAGCCAGCACTAAAATGTGGAACTGTAAAAGTTCTTTAATTTCTTCCTGAGCAAGGCTTTCCATTCTTGTTTTTCTACCTCACTTTCAGTCTCACTTTAAAATGTTCAAGAGCACTGGTGCATTTTTGCAGACCTTGGCACATATCAGTCTGTCTGTGAGGAAAACAGGGAATATATGCTAATTTGAGAACCACTTGATGCTGCTCTCTATTCCCAGGAGTCTATATATAGAGTTTTTGTTATTATTATTATTATTTTTCTCCTGAGCTTGTGTCTATAATATTGCATTGGGTTTATTTGGCAAGGTTTTGGTAGCAGGGGGGCTGCAGGGGTGGCCTCTGTGAGCAGAGCGCAGCAGCTGCCCCATGTCACATCAGAGCCAGTTTCAGCCAGCTCCAAAGGGACCTGCTGCTGGCCAGAGCTGAGCCAAAAAGTGAGGTTATTTGCACCTTTGTGAGAGCAGATTTAAGAAGGAGGTGGGGGTGGGAAACAGGACTGCTGTACAACAGCAGTTGGGAGAGAGGAGTGAGAACCAGCTCTGCAGCCCCCACGGTTGGTGAAAAAGGAGGGTAGGAGGTACTCCAGGCTGAAGTTCCCCCGTGGCCTGTGGAGAGGCCCCTGGTGGAGCAGGCTGCCCCCTGCAGCCCATGGGTCCCACACGGAGCAGATCTCCACGCTGCAGCCCCCCCGTGGAGGAGCCCCCGGTGGAGCAGGTGGATGTGGCCTGGAGGAGGCTGCGGCCCATGGAGAGCCCCCGCAGAAGCAGGCCCCGGGCCGGAGCTGCAGCCCGTGGAGAGGAGCCCACGCAGGAGCAGGGGCTCTGGGGGGAGCTGCCGCCCGTGGGGGATCCAGTGCTGGAGCAGTTTGCTCCTGATGGATGGACCCCGTGGTATGGAGCCATGTTGGAGCAGTTCTGGAAGAGCTGCTGCCTGTGGGCAGCCCCTACAGGATCAGTTTGGGACTGATGGCATTCTGTGGGAGGGACCCCACATAGAACAGGGGCAGAGAGTGACTGTGAAGGAGCGGTGGAGACAAAGCATTATGGACTGACTGCAGCCCCCATTCCCCTATGCTGCTTGGGGGGAGGACATAGAAGTATGGGGTGGGAGGTTGAGGGGGAGCAGTGTTTTTAGTTTGAGTTTCTGACTGTTCTAATTGGCTGTTGTGCGTACTTCTCTGCTGGGGTGGGTGGGTCAGGAATGTTCTTACAAACTCATTGTGCCTCTCTACTATGGCTAATAAATGATATTCAACAATGCTCTACTTTCACAAGCTGCAGTCTAAGAAGGCTCATGTTCTCCTTTTGTCAGTCTTATACAAATTAGATGAACACAATCAGTGTCCAGGGGAGAGGCTATAGTAGAACAGTTTTCAAAAGCTCTTGTTTCTGTTGTTGTTAACAGCAACACTGGGGGAAGAAAGGGTTTAAAAATATATATTTATAAACCTTTCATACAGTACCTTCAGTACTTCCATGCTTGAAATGTATGCATGGATAAGGGCAAGTTTTCAAAAGAACATGCTCCTTCTTTAGAGGCTGGTTTAACCAATATTAATTAAGGAAAAATATTTATATATCCAGTTTCAGAAAAGCAATATGCTTTTTAATTGATCTTGTCAAAATAAACAGGCAAAAGGTTGTACTACTACTGGTACTAACAGAAGAAAAAGAAAGTACAAATAGCAGAAGTATAAATAATTACATTCTGGCCAATGTTGAAAGTATTTATGTTGAAAGGTTTCCTGTGAGATAGCATTTGATAGCTTGCTAAAAGCAGATGTCACTTGCTAAAGTCAAGTAAATGTTTTCTAGCTTAGTGTGATGCAAAATGTATCCCCAGAACTTTAATCTGTTATTTCATTACATACCTTATTTGAAAATAACCCTGAGGATTAAGTTTCATTTGACTGCATAGAAATATCAATTTCTTTATCTTTACTATTTACTGTAGTGCTTCTGCGGTATTCGTTTTCTTGTATGTAAACTTTTATTCTTCCTAAAGAGATAAAAACCAGTTCTACTGCATACCTTTATGATGTTAGCCAGTGGTACGCTTAGACTAGTATTAGCTAGAGCATTAACTGGAGTGCTAGACTATCTGTTGAATGCTCTGCTCATTTATCTTTGAAGAACATTATTATTTGTGTTGCTATAGTATCTAGAAGAACTAGTCATGGATTTAAGTCTTATTACAACAGCAACAGCTATGCAAACACCAGAATAAAGAACATATTTTTCTCTTCTGAAGTTTCTAACAAAACAAAATAGTGTGAATTTGAAAACATACACTGTATTATGAAATTATGAATGCTAATACAATATATTAGCACAAAAAGCCCTGCTATCACCAGGTGTTTAAATGAGATGACCTTCAGGGTTTCATCCTACAATAAATTATTCTATGATTTAGAAAAGACTGTGTTCCCATGTGGCTCCAGTAAGTGTTTATTCTCAATAAAGATAGATATTAATGGCTTGAATCTGTTGCCTAAGCATTATTATATCTAAATTGTAACCAAGACTCAAGGGTAGAGTGCTGGATCAAACACAAGCAATAAATGTATTTTCCTTTAATATTTAAGTAATACTACATTGTAGCATCAGTGTTTCAGGATATAAGTGTGAACAGATCTATACTCTTAAATCTGAAGTAATATGTCAGTGCAACTAGGTATTTTTCTGTGTATGAACCTTCATACACAGTTGGAAAACAGCTTTGCCATTGCTATCAGTTATAGTCAGTCAGGCAGTCTTCACAATTTTTTAATTATTATTATTATTATTATTATTTCAATTCTATATTTGTTATTATGTAACCCCTGCAATACTGCTAAGAATTGCTAAAATGGAAGGTTCCTCAGTTTCCTTACCTTTCAGGATGCTTTTTTTTTTTTTTTTTTCTCCAACTGATTATTCCTACCTCTCTGAACACTCCTCAGGATATATCTTTTTAGTATTGTATCTAATTGCTTCACCAGTGCACCTATGTCATGAATACGTTATGCCCTAAAACCAGTTTCTTTGTAGGCTGCACTCCAGATTGATTAATAAATGCCCACACACTTCCGACATTCATATTTACAGTGGGCACAGGCTAGGCCAGAATGAAGTTCATCATCTTATCTTGTGCACAGGGCTTTAAGTGCTTCACATTAAACAGATATTCTTTGCATCCTCAGCGTTGTGTATTCATCATCTCTTTATGGACACAGATGTTTTCATGCAATCTAGCTCTTCCTTTCTGTGTCAAGGATGGTCAAGATATTGTTTCATATAGAAAAGCAGATTTTTTTTTTTTTTGGTAGTTTCCTTTGAATTTAGATGTGTCCTAGTCTTCATGATGAAGCGCTGGGATTTTGCTTCAGAGATATGTAGTAGTGGGACAAAAAGCACCAGACTGATATGGATGAAGTAGGTTTTCATGTGATGCCCACTGTAAGGGCCACTGGGGGAAAGCTGCTGATCCTTCTATACCATAAAACTGGTACCTGAGCAGTGGTCCCACAGTATGTCTTACTGAGGTGTCTTTGTTACATGTATCTGCATCTGACTTGTCACCACAGTATAACATCCTTATTATTCTGACCAGTGGGAGCGATGTCTTCTCCTATGTTCATTCATTCCCTCCAGTTACTACTATATGGCCATGAGTATGACCTGCACAACTGATTTACATTGTTCCAACCTTGACTGACACTGAAAAGCTTAAAATTGTCTCATGCTCTGATTCTGAATCCTCCTGACTTTCAGAAGGATTTTCCAGCTACTAGATTTAAGATTATAAGGGATTTAACAAATCAATATTCTACATAGTCTGCCCTCCAGTAGGCTGAAATTTCAGTCATACTACCTTTCTTTGAAGTTAGCTTCTGATACTACTTAACTTGAAACAAAGGTTCTTTTTGACTTATTACAGATAGTACTCATCTCTTTTCAATCTGTTTTGTTATTGTTGTTTGAAGGGTAGGTTTCATGTCATGTCCTTTTGGTGGTCTTATGTTAGTAAAGGAAATGAGATGTGGTGGGATCTCTTATTAGTTATTTCTAATTCTTTCCCACTTTAGAACATTCTAAAATAATGCTTTAGAAACTATTATAGTCTTTCTACATCTTCAGGGAAATCCTTTATTCACATATTCTGTCTTCTTTCACAGCTTTTATTATCCCTTGATTTTTCTGCACGGTCTCTCTCTCCTCCCCCTCCTGACCCAAGCAATTTAATTTTATTGTGTTAAGAGTTCCTAATTTCACTCTTTTGTACATGTCTGTTTCCAGGTCAATCATTCTGCTCCCAGTTTCTTCAAAGCCTGCCTAAATTTTACGGCCCTTACTATCCGAGGGTTTAAATTCAATAGTCATCTGCCTATATAGAACACTTTTAAAAAGGTACCTCTTCTTTCTCTTCAGCCTTTTGTACACAAAACTTGCCCTCTACAGGAGTGGAAATCTTGGGTAACTGAAAGGAATCTACTGGTGCAGTCTTCTCATGACCAAATGACATTAATTTAAAGAAACGAATTTGCCTTATTTTTATTGTTGTTACTGCAAGA
Source organism: Anser cygnoides (assembly GCF_040182565.1). Taxonomy (NCBI): domain Eukaryota; kingdom Metazoa; phylum Chordata; class Aves; order Anseriformes; family Anatidae; genus Anser; species Anser cygnoides. The sequence goes on from NC_089874.1 coordinate 91,135,117, forward strand.
AATTCTTATCAGGCATATATTCTAGGGGATAATGCTAAGTCTAGAGTAGGCAATATAGATTACATCAATGAACTTGAAGCTCTAATGGCTAGAGTTGCCATTTTAGTCTTAATAGATTACCCCTGCACCCACAGTTCTTTCTGCATCTTTGTCAAAAGGTAATGTTGGAGCAGTGCCTTCCCATTAAGAGTGTACTCAGCCTAATTTGTCAAAAGATGTGTTTATTACAATGCTAGGAAAGTTTTCATAAAATCTGATGTATTTCAAACCATATTATTTTGCTTTTTAATTATTTTAAAACAATATTTTAATTGAGACTAAGTGACTATAATTACTTTTTAATCCTTCTAGTTAGAAGGGCTTGGGAGAAAGAGCCTTTGTTTTTGAATCATTGCTCTGGACTGCGAATGAAGATTGAAAAGACAAAAACCTGTCAGTCCATGTAATGTAAAATTCAGTTCACTAAAATTCATACACAAGTCAATCCAACAGAAAATCTTTATAGATAGACTTCTTTCTCAGATCAACTACACATGCAAAACTAAAATGAGCAGGAAAGTTTAAGGCCATAACTTTACTGAAATTAAATATGCTTTTATAAAATAAAACAATGGTAATGATTAGTTTAACATATGGCCAATATTATAGGAAATTCATAACTATTTAAATGCAAAAACAGGGTTTAACAGAAGTAAATGAGGTATTGAAATAGTCATTGTTCAGTGAATATTTGCAGCCTACATGCTTGTTTGATTAAAAACTATTTAAGTTCACGTGAGTTCTGTTATAGAGTGAGTGGTTGTCTGTAATTCTGATTTCTGTCATGTTGTTCATGAGATGTGAAAGTTGCAAAATCTTAAAACTCAAATTTGTTGTTATGCATTGATAGTTTCCAGTAAAGTGACTTCTGCTCATGAAAGGTTTTGTCTTGTTTTGACAAGCAATGCATCCTCACTTGTAGAAAATTAGAGTGTTTCTGTGAGGTATGGACTTATAAAAGAATAGTATGTAAATCTTAAACAAAAGATCCTACAGATATGGGATGGGAAATCTAATTTATTGTAGCCATTTTTGACATAGCAATAATTATACATATTCAGATAAACATCTAATGAATTTGGGAGGAGCTACAAAGTATTTCTCTTTTGTCAAATTATTTTTGTTTTCCTCAAAATCAGAGCAGAAAATAAGATCTGAACCTTGACATTTCAGAAAAACTGTGTAAAGGGAAGCCTTCATCAAAGCTAATAGATAAGAGTGGAGGATGAACATAGTAGATGCGATAACAAAAGTGGAGCTGTACTAACAGCTGTCTGAAAAATTAATTGTTGATGTCTGTAGGAGCTGTTTACAGTATTAGTGTCTATTCCATGTATTTCATATGCCATGGTAACTTGAAATATCCAGAATTATAGAAGAGAGTTCCCTAATTTCTGCTAGGGAGGTTTGCTGTCTTCTCTGTGAGGCAGTCAGATGAAGTCATCAAATGTAAGAAAAGACAGAGCTGTTGGAACTATTGGTCTTGTCTTCGGCCCCACAAATTTGACAGGTCCAAATTTAAAATTGTCTCCTGCTGCCCTGTTATCTGCCCTGTTCATCAGTAGTACAGGATCTCCTCCCCTATCTAGATATAAAAAGAGTGCCATAAAGAAAGCTAACGTATCTTTCATTAAGCCCTGAACTCAAGAAGTCATGAAATCAAATGAGCTAAATAAGCATGAAGTGCTGTATATTTTAAGTGATGAAATGTTTTACGAAAAGGATAGATGACTGTGATCTGTGAACCACAGTAGTGCTAGCCCAGCCAATTATGCCTTTCTACTTGATCAAATATCTGTAATTCTGTAATTTTGGACAATCCAAATTGCTTTGAGAAAATGTTACAAAGGACTAACTGATTAGTCAGATTAATTGAATTGATCTCTACTTCAAGATAGCTACTTCAAACTTGGTAAATAACTGTTCACTATAGCCATTTATTGAGTGAAAATATCTTTATAGCTAAAACTAATTATGAAAACTTATGAAACAAAAAACTTTAATTTGTCCTACAGTTTAAAGTTGGACCAGGTTATTCTCTTAAACTATCAAGATGGGAGACATTGCACATAGCTGCTTTCCAGCCATGTCTGCTGGGGTAGTTTCTGCAAGAGTTGATCGGTTTTACTCTTTAATAATAGTCTACTAGCACTGAGATATTGAAACAAAACATTTGGTGAGTGCAATTTTTGAGATGTGTCTTGTTACAGCTGAACACCATTTTGATGGGCACTCTTTGAAAGCTGATTAGATTTCAAAAATAAGCAAAGTTCATCTTTCAGTTGAAGACCATCAAGGTTTTTCCATAAAATAGCTGTTACATAACACAAATTATTTTTTTTATCACACATTTAAATAAAGAATAAAAATAAATCCATGAATCAAGAGGGGCTGTTAATAATTCTCTGTGGTTTCTTATCTGTTATACACCTATTCTTGTGCTGCACCAATACAGCATACCTAACCACAGCCATTTGTTATGCATGAAAGTTTCACTGTGGCGCAGTATTTCTTACTCAAGACAATAGTCTTTCCTTGAAGTGAATTGTAGCCATCTCCCACAGAAGTAGCAGAAACATCAGTTGAGTTAGATGTGGCTGCAGACTTAGAGAAGCAACAAATCTTTTGGAATTAGTCTGAGAACATTAAATCATGTGAATGTTTATACATCTAACAAAGTTTTTAATGTATGTTAACACCAGAACATTGTGAAGGGATTCTACAAATACATCCCCATTCTTAATGTGACCCATTGCAACCACAGCAGGAACAATTACAGTATTTGTTATTATGTATTTAGTTTTACATAATGCTCAAATCATTAAGAAACTTAATAGGAAAGCATTAGTGATTTTGTGAAGGTGTTTGTTTTTCTGTTCATTATATTCTGTTGACTTTCTACTCTTGTTCTTTCTGCTGGATTAAATTTGCTGGCTATTCAACATTCACAGTAAGCTTAGTTTGCAGAAAGTTCTTTCATATTATAGGTTTCATGCTATTTTGTCAAACAACTGTTTATAGAACACTCTGGATAGTCTTCATTTTTAGTCATTAAGTGTAGCTGTGCTGTATGCAGTTCTCTTGGTATTTCCTCTTGACCTTTTTCTGTAAGGCCTTACCTTTGAACTTCATTGCTTGCTTATCTCCTCACAGCCCATTTTGTATTTAATCAGTATGTAACTGAGTACCATTCTCACTTCTGCTGTTTTGTTTTTGCTTGAAATATTTATTTATTTATTTTAAGGGGAGCTCATTCAAAAGTGTCTTGTGAATTGTGTCTATGCATAAACGTGCATGCTGTGTAGGAAGCAGATTAGTGAACAGATGACAACTGGCTTTATACAGAACTAGATGAGCTTAAAAAGAAACCTGTCAAATGTCAGTGTCATTGCTACAGTCCAAATTTTGAGATAATGGTCTGAGGATTAATGTCTCAGAAGTAGCTTTCTGTCTCGCCATATCTCATTCTAAAATATCTCATTCTAAACATAGAACAATCAAGGATGCTATTCCTCAGAAGCCTGAGGAATCTGAAATTGTGTGAATGATTGCAGGACATAATCTGCTAACAAGATGAAAACACAAAAAAATAAAAGAGTTTTCATCCACATGTGATAGGCATCTGATTAACAAGATAGTACACCAGCTTTGGTCCTCATTCTTACACTACTGAAATGTCATTTCCTTAGCTGGAAGATACAATGAAAGACCGTCTGAAAAATTATCACTGAAGGTCTGAAAACATGAAATCTAGGCATTTCTGACATTTTTCTTTAAAAGAATAGGAGTGGTAATAGGACGATGTTGCAGCAATCCTGGGTTGTTCTTTGTCAAGAAAACAAAAGATGAACTGAAACAGAAAATTGCAGCTTGCACTAAATGTTTTAAATATTCCACCCCCATGTGTCAGTCCAAAAACCAGGGATGTATTTACCAGTTCAAGACAGAACAGTGAAACCTGAAATCTGCAAAAGCTGTGACAGTTGAGTGCGGGCTGATACAATATTTCCTTCTCCAGTATCCAGGCAAGCTTAATATTGTTTGTAGGAGTGTGAATGTATGTCTCCTCCATTCCCCAAGTGTCTTATCTTTTGTAAAGTGAATGTGTATTTCACATCACTGTTCCAAGGAAGAGGTCAAAAATTATTCTGCCTGAAGAATGACTGTTTGGGGGCTACTTTTAGTCAGCAAGGTTTTCTGGTCAAGTTTATAGCTCAGCCTCACAGATATGAAGAGGATATGGTGGAAGGTACACTTATGCAGAACAATTCCTAGGTGTATAACTACAACTGTATCCTGCATGCTATATGGTATAGCCAGATGCCTTTGTCAGGTCATCAGTTTTACTTCTGTTTGTTAGTAATGTAGTTTCTGAGTCCTTGGGACAACAGGCTAACTCATGGGCAATACGGAATTTGAACCTAATTGTGCAACAAAATTGATCATGAGCACAAAGCAGTTAGTATTTGGTTATGTGTTCAGTCTCATCTCTGCCACCACCAAATAATCAGAATACTAATCAGAAACACAGTCCATTTTTTTTCCCCTGTCCTATCTTTTTCTCACACTTCTCAGGAAGCCTCTGATTCCTACATCTGTTTCACACAAGCTGGTGGGCATGGCACCACTCGACAAGCCACTGATGTCTTCCATGTGCATTGGCACCACCTGACCCACTTTCAGAGACCTGGAAGGTATTATATGGCTTTGTAGCATGCTTTTCTAGATATTATTTGAGTGTTCCATATGTCTATAGTCCATCCATGTGAGACATCCTGACACTTTCATGGATGTTTTCATAGTAAATACCTGCCTTTTAATTGAATCAGTTGTAGACAGGAAGACTTAAAACGTCTTGTTGCTTTTAACCACATCTTTCCATGAATAGCCCTGTCCCATTACTTGAAGCTGCTACCTAACTATGTGTCCCTAACCTGAACCACTGTGTGTGTATTTTTAAGGAAAAGATTCTATAATATCTGCCACTGAGCAAAACCAGAACTACTACTACTACTACTACTACTACTCTACTTTGGAACACAGATGCTCAGAAACACAGATATCTTCTTAGGAAAAGCATGCAGACTGAAGTAGACACATACTTAGTTAACTTGGCCAGTCATAGATTATCCTTAAGGTCTTGCTTCAAAGTGGTTTTTTAATCAGTTAGCATTTTTGCCATGCCTCCTTTCCTTTAGACTTTCTTGGAACAGTTCCTGGGTGAACTAACTTAGGGGAAAATCTTTAAGCATTTATTTAAAATTGTTTTACTTTACTGCATATTGCCTTTTAGGAAAAAATGTATTAAATAAAATTATTTGAAGAATTTGTTGTGGCAGAATGAGTGATTTATAATCACTTAAAATTAACTGCTTTTAAAAATGAAATTCAGGAACCAATGTTTACACTTAAACAACTGTCTGTCATGACTTTAATGAAGCAAAACATTGTTCAGTTATTAATGATGTGGCATTGGTTCTTGTTGAAAAGATTTCCTGGAAGCCCTGTTAATATCACTCTGTGTTAAAGCTTTGGTGATTTGTCTTCTTGCTTGACTGCCAATCTGAGTAAAAATGAACATCTCTGATACAGAGGCAAGAAAGAAGGAAAAAAATGCCTTTTTTTTTTTTTTTTCTCCCCAGACATTCTTTGGTATATTAAAATACATCATGGTTCCTCACATAGAGGAGAATGAGGAATGTTGAGACATGCTTTAGATGTTAACTTTTGCATGTGTTGTTTGTGTATGGTTTTAGAGTGCATAAATTTGGAAATTTTTAAAAATAAAAAAAAAGCAAAAAGCAGAATAGTATATTAAGTTCAAGAATACTGTATATGGATCAGCAAGTGCAGTACAGGGACAGTGTGAAAAGCTTTGCCAAGTACTCTTCTGAACGTCATTAAAAATAAGACACTTTCCTCTGGAGTTGAGCAATATGTGCAAAACAGAACTTGAAGTAGATGCAGCAAGTAGATGGAAGAGAATATGATTCTATTTGGGAGAGCTGTGAAGAGTTTTAGGAGCTATGAGTGGGACTGGAGTATCACTGTCTTTCCGGCCTGTTCCATGACTCTGCTTCCTCACTCTGCTAAAGGAGATTCCCGAGACTTTTTCCTCCCAGGGCACAAAAATACTGTGGGGGAGTGTACTGATTTTCAGGTTCTCCTTTATTCAGCTTCCTTCATTCTGCACATAAATGTAGAAACACAACTCAGGAAACACCTGCAGATCTTACCCCTTTATCTTATTTCAAGAAGGTTTAAGCATATATAGTTTGGAACCCTGGTCTGAGAAGAGCACTGCTGATAGTCTCATTCTAGCATGCGTTAGACTATCTGTAGCTACGCTTTCAAGGTTTAGAATCACAGGAAGCCTCATTCCAAAGGGAAGGGGGAAAAAACAACTTCCCAGGCCCCCTCGAAACAATTTGAACTTTTGCTTCCACTATCAGCCAGGACTGACTGAAGGAAATCAGTGGAGAATGTCCTTGCCCTGGGTACTCTGTTCTTCCCTCTTGCTTGCCAGAGTTCAGCTGCTCTGGTCTGAGTAGTCCTGTCTTGGTTATGTCTGCAGAGCAGGGGAGGTGGAGACTTTGACTGAAGCAGTCTCTCTAAAACTGCCTGTCTCACTATCTTCTTTGGTAAACATTTTGAACCCGATCAATGATCATGGACCAACAAAAGCTCAATTCTGGTCTCTTAACCAGAAAGTAAAATACATTTTGCCAATCAAAAATTGGGCATATATGTCCTTGAAAGACAGTTTTCTTCTTTGATATGAACATAGATTGCTTTTAGTTTGTACTTTAAAACAAGTGCTACTTTTCTGTTGAATCTAGCCAAATATTTAACCAGAAGAGTATCATCTTCATGTCCCGTGTCACTCATTTCTTGCATGTTCACTGCAGGTAAACATTGGTCAGAGGGCCCCTTCAGTCTACTGGATGTTGTTTTTCTTGTACAATGAATTTGAAGATGGAAAAGGTTGTGGAGGTGCTGTGAAGAACTAATCAGGAACAGACAGGTCTTAGACTTGAGCTTGGACTGTATGTGAAGATACAGACATCCTCTGTTCTGTAGTATAAAACTGGGGTATCTGTACATACTACTGTTGCAAGCAGCCAAAAAAGCAATCTTTCTCATACGTGATGACCTAGTTTGGATCCACAATATAAGTCAGCATGAATAGGGGTCTGGGATTTTAGGGTAAAGTCCGTGTTGTTCCATGGTCACAATACAAATAGGTAATCCAGTGACCATGCAAATGGTACTAGAGTTCAGCCTCTCTCGTCTGTGCCATGCTAAAAAAACAAACAAACAAACAAACAACAAAAAAAAAACTAGACAAAATTCAACAAGCAAATATTAGGTACATATTCTATTTTCTTATTGCTCCTGCATAAATCTGTCACTGCTAGAAACTCTCACAGACTTCATTGACCTTGAATGGCTGTTGAAATGCAAGCAATAGAAGCTAGATTTTTGCCTTATGGTTTATTTTATTCATCCCATTTTTAAATGCAGTACAACTAGACAAGCTTTGGTTTCATTAAGCCTATATGTTTGCAAAATTTATATAAATGAGATATTAATGGAAAACTCAATTTAAAATCCACACATAAACAAGACAGTGGCTGGGAGAATTATAGAGAAACAGCTGTACCTCTAATTTTTATGATCTATTATTTAAAAAAAAAGTAACCTCTGTTGTTACTTCATTTCTCTGTTTATCTGAAATGAATATTTAATATGGAAAATGTAGAGTTTGTACCTGCTGATTTGAGAAGTTTGTCACACAGTAAGATCAGGAATGTTGACACAAATTTGTTGAGATTCCAGATGAGCAAATTCACAACACTGAGCTTAAGATAAGAGAACTCTTCATTAGACACATGCTCTCCTAGTTAGTACTTATAATAATAGACCCAAATCCTTCAGAAATTTCACAGAAAAAAAAAAGAAAAATCTTCTTTGGAAGAACAATTACATTTCTCCTGTTGTTTTCTCTGGGAATTGATTAATTATTGATTTGTTTCCAAATTGAGAATGTTATCTATTTGGGACCTCTTGATCCTTGGATGAAGCTACCATCACAGGTGTTACAGATGATATCTACCCTGCAGTGAGTAATCAGTCAAGTTAAACACCAAGATCCGTGCATATAAAGCAGAAGATATCTATGTTGGCAGAAGCTTTTAAAAATAAAAAAAAAAAAAGAGAAAAAAAAAGGAAAAAAAAAGGAGAAAAAAAGAGCCATATTTACCTGGAACAGGCAGGAATAATTGCTAATATCTTAACTAAGATCATCTACTAAGATGTCTTGGTAGCTTCCTGAATTGTTTTATAGTAGTTGGTGGTTTTTTTTGTTTGTTTATTTAATTATTTATTTATTTTTAATGTCAAGATACTTGTTAGAATGAGATTTGCACTAGTATGTAACAGTAGAAAGAAACTAATATCTAAGTTACAGCTGACTTGTTGAATATCTTTACGTATGTAATGGTCAATGGAACCAGGCTTTGGAGACACCACTTAAAATCACACCTGAAAAATATATGGAGTGTGGGGTCACTGACACAGATGTGTGAGGCATCTTTTTTGTTTTTCATTCATTTTGAAGAGGCCAGTTACTGTTGTTATAAATTACTCTTTTAGCCAGAAAGAATTAGTTTATTGAGTAAGCGATCAGCAAGCAAAACAGCGCTGCGCGGCCGGGGAGTCCATGCTCCTCCAAACGGCCTGCACCCCCCCCCCTTTTCACAGTCCTTATATCACCGAGTTCTTCCGGGGTTACGTAGCCCCCTTCCTGGTACTGCGGCTGCGTCAATTGTTGCTAGGGGGTCGTCTCCGGTCCCTCTGGTGGTCGCACGGTTGAAGGCAGTAGTCTTCCTCTGCTTGGTATGTGGTGTTTTTCCCTCCTTAACTGGTCATGTTGGTTTGTCTTAAGATAGGACAGTGGGTTATCAGTTTTGCAGTTATAGTATTTACACAAAGTTCTCTCAACTTTCCGTCCGAGACAGCAACAGGCAGGGAGCCTCAAGGTCCTTACAGCCACCTGGCGACTCCTTTTGTTCCTTCTTAATATAGCCATGGGAAATAATGAACAAACATGCTTCATACATCACAACTGTCATTCTTACTTTCCCCACTCTGCAGCACAAGTTTGCGATTGTTTTGAGATTGTAAGTGACATTTTTTATCATGTAGGATGGTCAGAAATTGCTCTTTTTTTTTTTTTTCCACTGCTTGAAAGTTTTGTTATTCATATTTCATAAGATTTTTTTTTTTTTCCCCACACATTCTAAATTATTTTTGATTTTTTCTTTTTTGAGAATGAATCAAAAGCTATTGTGAAGATAATTGCTTTGAAATCTAGGTCTGTCAGCTGTTGAGTTCCACTTGCAACATTCAAAAACAGCAACTGTCTGTACATTTTGTAACTGTTGTTGTTGTTGTTTGTTTCTTTAGTATCAAATCTTCAATTTCATTCTTTGGATTTTCACGATTAACAATCTAATTAAATGAGTATTTCTACATTTCAACTTCAAGTATGTGAAATCTTATTCTCAATGTTATTTTGTATTAAAGAGTTTCCAAGGATCATTATTCATTAATAATCCAATCCTAGATATAAAAAACATGTATTTAACACTAAAATATTTGAGAGTATTAATTAATATATGTGCAAAAAAAATATGATAATAGTATTGTTTTTTAACAATGATACAGTTGCTTAAACATTAAACTAAATACAAGTATTGCATATATATATGTATCAACTTATTTAAATTTATCTCTTGAATATGTATTTCTGAAACTGTGAAAACAACTAGAATTATCAACATTATATTATAGTAGAACATTATTTACTAAAAAACTTTAACTTATAACTCCATACGCTGACATTTGAGTGTCTGTATTCTAAAGGAATACGTAATTCCACACCACAGTTTATGATGCTAGGCCTCCCTCTCTGACAAACTGATGTTATCTCTCTTTACCCATCATATATCTCTCCAATCCCCCTCATTCTGGAAGAGCAAGGCAAACCACAGAAAGCGTGTATTGGATACTCTGTGGCTGCTTGGCTATCGTGTTTGCAGGCAAATGCCCTTAGGATCTCTTTTCCATCACTGATTTCCAGAGTTTTTCAAAAGTCTGTGTGTGCTCCTGGGCCATTCATTCATCATTTGATCCCTAATGAATATTCTGTAATGTTTTCATTTGGGATACCTTTAATTTCTTAAATGTATCCTCATTTATAACCTCCTTTAAACTACACCTTTATTTCCTCAACCATATTGTGTTCTGAAAGATTTTTTAAAAGTAATGAATGGCAAATTCTCCCTCCCCTTCTCTTACCATAACAAAATACAGAAAGGAATGTTCTCACTGTGACTGACTTAGAGACGGAGTGGAGAGTGTTACCCCTGCTGTACAGAGTTATGCCTTTCATCTTTGCACACCAAAATTTTAATTGCTTTCTGTTGTGGCAACAGAAAGATGTTCTAGGATGGTAAATTAAGCATATGTTAAAAACTTACATTTTTAGGAGATACCACAGTAATACCAGACTGCAGTGCTACTGAAGACTTTACAAGGATACACTTTAATAAGACATACAGCATTTTAACAGCTTCTCTTAAATGATTTCCTTCCTCCTTCCTCCACCACTGCCAGAAGAAAATGATTCCCTATCAATATTATCTGTTTCTTTAAGTATTTTTTTAGATGTCTTTGGATCATCATAATGTCATAGATGAATAAATCCTATAATGCATTATCTAGTATTGAATAACAAAATAAAAATTTATCCCTTACTAAGTTATTCTGTCAAGCTCTTTTGGAAACATACAGAAAAAAAGTTGCAAGCATTGAAAACTTCTTGTTTACCTGTTTTGAATTAGTGAACCAGACTTCTTTCGTTATCAGAAGTTGTGAATATGGATATTTATCCATATTTAGTTTTACAGGGTAATTTCAGTTATTTTTTTGGAATATTGTTAAAGTTGATTATTTTACCTGTATGGGCTGAATTTGTACTCACAAATAGACAGTTGGTTTTCAGACATAGGATTTTGATTACGTTCCTTGTCTTGATCAAATGATTAAAATGGAAAAATATGTCCCAAGAATTTCTTACATTGAAAGGAATGCCTTGATGTAACTGAGAATTCAGTTAAAACTTCAGTAGATGATGTGGTGTAAGGGTACAGTCTAGTCTCCAGATCATTGATCAGTGATCGAGATCATTGCTTACAGTTGGATGTGGTTGTATTTGGCAAGGATGTATATTTCAAATCCAGTGTTGTATACTGTTCAAAAGAAGAGCCTTTTGTCAAGATGTGGATTTACTGCCTGATCTAATTCCATTCTTTCACAACATTCTCTTTCTTTCCTCTTCCCCCCCCCCCCCCCCCCCCCCCCCCCTTTGGATTTAAGTGTTTTAAGGCTATTATTTTAGCTCAGGAACTTCCCCTTTCCTAAAGAATATGAAATAAAACATTAGGTGACACATGTTCACAATTCTGCCATGATTACAGATCTTCCAAAGCAAATCTGAGAACTTGAATTGTAACACTTGCTTTCTAGACACCAGTCACTGTATTGTTGTTCTTCTAGGTGTAAAGATATTAATAATTAATTAAAATTTTTTACTGTTAACTTTCTTCTTCAGATAAAGCACCAAATGTTTATGATGCTGCATAGAAGAGCAGCAACAATATATGTAATGGCTTTGTTTTTTCCTGGACATGGTCCTCAGCAATCTTCTCTAAGTGACGTTGTTTGAGCAGAAGGGTTGGACAAGATGACCTCCGGGGTCCCTTTCAACCTAAACCATTCTGTGATTCTTTGATTCTGTGAGATGTGAAAGTATTTTTCAGTCTGTTAGCAAATTTTGCGTGATTTTCTTTAGAAAGAAAAAATAGCAACAGTAGCCAGAAATGTTAGGTACAGTTTTCAGTAATTAAAATTCTGTCTACTGGACTGCATGTCACGAGAACCAAACAAGTGGCTTTATTACTTAGACTTTTCTAGAAGTGAAAACTCAGCAATTTTGCCCAACTCATTGCTCTACCGGCTCTTACTTGGCCTCCCCATAGGAATTACTGCTGAATTTTGTACCTCTGCGGCCTGTTGTCTGCTCCCATTTTTTACATTCAAAACAAACAAACAAAACCTCTTTTGTTTAGTCTGCATGGGCCCATGATGTAGATCTGCCCAAGAACTGCATTGTAACCTCATTTGTCTGTCAAGAGTTCACTATTTTTCACATATGCTCACAAATGGATCATTGTATTATCTAATACAATGTTGGTTATACCCATACTGCCAATGAATCTGTCTCAGGCAGCAGCCCATGATACCTGTGTTTGCTGTCTGGCTCACATGTACGTTCATGGAGAGAGTATCCATGGTGTGTGTCAGGGAAGTGAAACCATAGTTCACCAGCCTTTGTTTTCTCACACAGCTACTGTGACAAACTAACTGTGCTTACATTTTGTTTTTCTCTTTACCTGTTCCCTCAACTCTCATATCACTTTTGGCATCACACTGATCTGCTCATGAATCTCTGCTGTCCAGAATGAGGCCAAGTGAGACATAATACACCAGTAATAGAGCACCAAATAGCAGGGTAGTGCTTCCAGAGAATACAATCGAAGGAATGCTTCCAGAGAATCAGTCCAGTTCAGGCTGATGGCATCTGCCTGGGAGACTGTCTTGACTGCTTGTCATGATGCAATCTCCTTTGTAAATTTGGATTATAGGAGAATCCATATTCACAGGCTGGGACAAGGCAGCACCACACACATTGGATGAATGGTCATGGTTGCCAGAGCTTCTTCATTCAGAGGCTGTTCCCAGTGTGCCAGCCGTAGCTAGATTCCACCAAGCTGTCATAGGCTGCCTGCAGACTGGGAAGGGTGGCAGCACCTAGTTGGGTTAGAAGTGAGGGTATGCCTGAGGACTGGGTTGGGGTCAGTGAGCAAGAAGCAGAACACACTCCTGCAGAGACAGCATGGAAGTTAGGGCAGAGGATGTGTAAGAGGGAAATACTTCATGGTATCTGATGCCTGGACATGAAACCTTGTCCAGTGTTGGAAGTAGGGAGGAGTACTTCCAGGGAAGATTGAGTTGGCTGTCACACAGTTCCTTGTGGCAGTGATCCAAATACTATCACCATTGACTCTTACCATTGCAGCAGCTCTGAAAGGCTGAGGTGGTTGCTCTCTTCATAGAACCCAATTCTTGCCGTGTTTAGTACAGCAAGTACTGTGCAGGCATCTGATAAGGATAGGCAAGAGCTTGTCCAGGAGGCAACAATAAGGCAAAAATGAAGTCTGTGTGGACATTTCTTCTCCCTGTACCGTGCCCAAGTAGAAAATCAGACTCAGTGTTTCATGTATAGCCCCAGGCTTCATAGTGTGCTCCTGGCAAAAGGTCACATACATTTTATCACAAAAGGACCTTGTGTGGTGTGTCCTGGTCATCCATGGTATCTGAATTCTGGCAGTTTTCCTTCATTTTCCCGTGTTGTCACAGGAGAAACAAATTCCTCCTGTTTCCTATCTGCCATTGGTCAGACAGAGGCAGAGCTTCTCCTATCCCCGTATTTCTAAATTTTTGGGGAAGGCTCTGGGAGGCTGCCCTTTCACCAGAGACCATCTGAAATAACAATAGGAGCTCTCTGTAGCCAGTGAGATTGGTCCTTCTTATTTAGTTGTATGCATGTGGCAGCTAAAAAATCCCCAAGCTGTTATTCTCTTTCACTGCTCCTACGTTTCATTTCAAAGAAAGGTAATTATACTTCTCTGAGATCAATCTGGGAGTTGACCTAACATATATAGACTGTGAGTATCCAGGTGATCTCCCCATGAAGTCTGTCCTTGAAGTTGTATTATTTATCAACATTTGCACTCACAAATCTTAATCTTAGACCTTTCATTCTCTTTTTGCTAAGATTTTTAAAATTCCATTGTGCCTTTTAAATTAGATCCGCTTTAGATTACGATTATTGCTGAAGAGTATGAGAAATGTCGTATACTAGAAATAGTAGTATCAACTTGGTATGTTGACACTTCTCGTATCACACTCTTTCAAGTTCATTCAGGTATTGCACATGAAAGCAGAAGTTTTAAGAGTCAAAATTAGATGCAAAAATAAGTGGGTTTTGTTTGTTTGTTTTTCATTTTGCTAAAAAGGACTGCATGCCAAAAGTGGAGTGCTATTTTTTTTTTTTTTTTGTATTGAAGTAGAGGTGTTTTGTTTTTTTCTTCCTCCTAGATGTGGTCCACAGAGGTGTATAATTAATTCGATCCCTTGTCACTACTGATTGATTTGTACTATGTATGACATCTCCCCATGACCCTATGATACTTTCTTTATTATAGAGAAGATTACTTGTACTTTAAACATAGTTTAAAGTTTGAAAGTATGAAATCAGATGCCAATCTGAGGCTACTTTCTCTTTAAATTAAATATATTGTTGTGTGGATTTAAAAATAACACATTTTTCACCCTTTTTATGATACTTTTTAAAAGTATTTTTTACATTTGTTCTCTAGACAGGCTTTTTTTTCTATTTTTGCATGTATTTTTTTTCTTTTTCCCATGATTTTAAAGGAATTTTCATATCCTTTAAGCATGCCAGTTTCATTATGTCTGAGGCTTTGAACTAATTTCAACAGTATTTCCTGATGTAGAAATATCACGTTCAAGTTTTAATATGGATCATATCTTGCTTATCTTTTTGTGGTTAACAAGGGTCTTTAATATTGACCATCTGAATTACAACTAGGTATTAAGAGGCCAGAGGTGCTGAGAATCACTCTCTGAATTTCAGTATACTTGCTTATGCCTTGCCAAGGGTCTCACCACAAAATAAGAAAATATAACAGTTGAGAGTTATCCATATGGAATGCAGGAAAAAGTACAGGTCATACTGTAGGACTGTAAACAGTCGACCTAAAGATAGATTACATATGCAACTAATGGAGTAGTATCTGACTTTTATTCAACTCTATGAATAATGTTGCTTTAAGAATCTCTCTTAGTGTCACACACTTGTGGTTGCTCATCCTCCCGAGGAATGTGGTGATAAAATTGAGCATGCATTTCATCTGACTGGGATAGCCGTTCCAGGAAGTCTAATAGCTCTTTGAAGGGGCAAGCAGCTAGCACAACACCATGGCAGTGTGTTATAACAAAAACAGTAATGCCTCTCAATCATCAGGTACAACGTCTTCACCAGAGACGTGCATCTCCTGCCAATTCACAGTTCAGATGTGTTTTTGAGAAGGTTGCTGTCAGCCCAGACTTGTGGTGGTACTGACTTCTACCTTGAGAGAGATGGTAGCATGAGGCTGGTCTGGAGGAGGTTGATGTCACTCTCTGCACTGAGGCAATCCTTAGTGACAAAGGCTCACTGCTGAATCACTGAAAAGGTGTTTTTAACCTTATAGGGCCTGAATAGGGCCAGGCAGCAGGAATAGGGGTGAGGCTTCAGGAGCTTGCTAGCTCTCCTCTAGCCTTTGCCTGCCATTCCAACTGCAGTGCCACTCTGTGCTCTGACCTATCTCCCTGTCTGACTAGCTCCTGCTCATGTTTCTGTACTTATCCTTACACTGCACTAAAGACACCCCTCATTCCTAGTGCCTTGTGATCCCTTTCTATGGCTAATAATACAACAGTAAGATAATCCAACTTCCCCAAATATGTCACTCTTTTTCCATTTCCTGTTGCTAACCCCAAATTAAGTCTGAGGATGTCTGTTTTTGACATTTTTACATCAATATGCAAGCACCATTTTCATCAAAGGAGCCCCTATTCCACATGTATCTTTTCAGTGGCATGAGTCAGTCCAGCTAAATGTTGGTAGAATTGCCATAGTCTATATGATGTGAACATTGTGCTTGCTTTGTCTGCATGTGGTTCGTTAGAAGAGAAAGATAGATGCTATTGAAATTGTAGCTGGAGTATAGATGCCTAAAGTCCTTTAGGCATCCTATATCTTCCTTAAGCATGTGGAGCAGTAGTACTGAATCACTTCTGAGGACACTGGGACTCTACAGCAGCAATAGACATTGACAAAGGGCACAGAATTAACCCTAAGTTTACCACTTTTTGCTTTACTTGTGTTCTTAGTTTAAGTATACTCTTGCTGATATGACTTATTAATCTTGTAGTACTTTTACATTTTCTAAACATGTAAAAGATCAGGTTGCAAGTAATATGTGGGTCTAAGACCACAGCATTACAGAAGCAGCAGTTTCCCTTCTCCTTCAGAACTGGAATAACAAATATAAGGTGTTGTCATGTATTCCTTGAAAGTTCAGGATTACCTTGAAGGATTAAACAGTCTGTCTTCTTTGGGGTCTCTCTGGGATACTGCATTTTTATCTACTCCTGGGGATCACCACCTATTCATTTCCATCCTGTTTTTCTCCTCTTGCTTTAAACAGTTTCTGAAAATGTGTTGTTCTCAGCATGCGTTAGTAATATCACTCCCTATAATGACAGTCCATGTTCTCATCCTTCAACATATTACATATACCTTCTCCAGAGGGAGCTGGCACTAGATAGACCCTGTTTTAGCAGAGATGAGGGAAGCAAGCTTACTTTTATCCCTTTTTTTTTTTTTTTTTTTTTGGTAACAGCTGCTGACATGTCATATGTGCTTCTCTGTGGGCTTAATTGCTCCTTCCATTTGGCCCTGAAAAAAAAAGTAGTTGGCCCACCCATTGGATTTAATGATGTCTGTGATTGCTTGTAAGTACAGACGCTCTTGGTGGCAGTCATTAGCACTTTCAGTATGACAAGCTGTCATCCCCCATGTAGGTGTCAGTATGTCTCACAGTAATCCAGAATGGCTGTGTTCCAAACCCACCATTCCATCTTGCTCAGTGGGACCAGATTTCACAGCAAGTGCTTTGAAATTATCCAGCAATACGAATTGATTCAAATTTCCATCTTCACTATCATCCCCTCTTTAAATTTTAATTCCTAGTTGGAATTACTACTTGTAAGTAAGTATTAGAAAATTTTATTTTTCGATGAGATGTTCTGATATAATGCTTGATTTTGCATCTTTTTTGTGCTTGGTGGAGTCAATAACATGGACTACAGAAAATGTAATGCTACTTAAGACTTAGATTAGAATTTTCTTTCTCATGCCATTGCCAAAAATAAAGGAGCTCATAACTCACTTGGTTTTACCTTGCACTTCATGAGGCCTCAGCTGCTGTGCTGTTTTCCATATGGCCAGAAGAGAAGTCCAGTTCCCTCTACACCTTGGCTACAGGCTGGTCACTGGCTCTGTCTTTACTACTGCACTCTGGCTGAATGAAACAGTAAAAGGAACATACACATTGCCCCACTTTACTTCTATGGGGAAAAGTTGAAGATTGTAGGGGATGTCCCAGCAGGGCAAAAACGCAAAGCACAAATCAGCTTCCTGGTTACAGAAAAATGAAAGGTGTCTCACAAGGTTTTAGGACTCAGAAGCCCTTCAGCTAAGGAATTCTGATACCTACTAAGTAACATGTGAGATAGCTACGCTTTCTACAAGATCAGGGAAGACTAGAATCATATTTTTAGATGTGTCCCTTACAAATAAACTTGTACACTTGTTTTCTATTTTTCCCTTATAATAATTATTTTTGTAGCAGAGGGAGGTCTTGGCTGCGCTAGATATGAGAATATGTAGAACACCTTCTTTGCATTGTCATTTATTCCTCAGCTGCCATCTTAGTGTGATGAACACATAATACAAGAAAGTACTATCAGGAGCTTATAATTGGACTTCTTTTATGAGATTACATATATGTTTGTCCATATCTTTTATGAAATAAAACTATATGTGTTGGTGAAGCTTCTATCTAGGAAATAAAGTTTTCTCTAAATGAGAACTTCAGAGATGGAACTACATTTACGTACAAATTGGAGGAGGTATTTTCATACTGTTAAAAGTGGCTGTGGTTTGTTGCACTCGGCACTGATTTGCACTGAAACTTATTATGCACTGAAAAGGCATAATTAGTAGAAGATGTAAGATCTTTAAGGAACTTATTTGTTGTCACTATAAACAGCTTTGGAAAAGTCCTCAGAAATAAAATGGATGTCATAGCTATCTTTTATTTATTTATTTATTTATTTATATATTATGTTCTATCTTTTTACTATTTCAAACACTTGCCTAGTGTCACAAAATTTTATTTGTTGAAATCCTCCTATTTAAGCATTAATTTAAATAGAATTCTGTAGTCATTTACAAACACTGTATTTAAGCTAACTTTACTGTTGTGTCTTTCTCATGACTTTTGTACTTACTGAAATTTCTACAAGCTAGTGAAAATCTTAACTTTTCCCCTGACTGTTTGAACTTCTGACAGTGTGTCTAATCCTGATTAGAATCTAGCTGATACCACAGTCTTTGCTTATAGGGAAAATTTTGTTTCTGGCTACTCAATATCCTTGCTCCTTTGCAGTTTTTAAATGACTGTCTTTTGTGTTGTGTTAGATATGTGTGGTTCTGATTGGGTGGTATATTTACCAGTAATAGCACTTTTATTGTTCCATGAAGCATTTACAATTGTGCTTCTTTGAAAAGAAACACTCCTTTTATTTTTCTGAAATCCTCATATTGTCTGACAATTTCCAAGCAGTTGATTCTGAAAGGCAGGAACAATAGCAGTGCATGCTTCATAATTTTCAGCTGAAATAAAATCATTGTGGCTGAGAAAAGTAATGCAATTCATTCCTTTCATGGTCATCTGTGAATACTCTCAATTTCCTTGTGAGGATATAATGCTTCCTTTGAATATTAATACTGGTCTGATTTCTGTCGTGCAGTTTCAGATTCAGGTCCCTGAAGTAACTTGTTAAGCCAGCTAAGAAAACCCTATCAAGGGTATCTTTCCTGTACTATAAGTAAACTTGAGAGAGTAACATTTTTTTTTTCCACCTATGTTGTGTTTTTTTTTTCCACATTGTTCAAGTGTTTAGATAAAATAATTCATTTCTTTCCTTGTTCATCAGGAACCTTTTCAATTTCTGACACTTCTGCATCTTTTTCTCTTCTCATCAGATGCAGCACTGATGTATCTCACAGGATTCTGCGATAGAAACAGTGCTGTGTCATTGAATTAACATGCCTGTTTACAAGCTCCATAACTATTCTGCATGTTCAACTTAATGAAGATTTAGTAAATACCACAGGGATCATTTGATGGATTATTGTGCTAAGCAGTATTGTGCTAAACAGCACTTGACATGCTTTCAGGCAAAAAAAGTAGACCTTTTTCTTTTCCCATCACAGCTGCAAACTTGCCGTAGCAACCCTAATCACCTCCACAGATTAATGTTGCATTATCAGAGCTGTCCCGAGAGCCTGTCTACTGTTCAGGATGATTATCTGCCAAGTCAGAGATCCACTGTCTGCACTATATCTTGCTACTGTCTGTGGCAGATATACAGTAGTGATACCATGTTTATGTTACTTGGAAGAGTAAGTTGATTCCTACTGTTGGTCTTGTCATGTTGTTTTCTGTAATTTGTTTGTTTTTTTTTTTTTTTTTTTTGTAATTTCTTGATGCCTGGTCCTCTCAAGTTTTACTGAGCTGCTACCCACAGTATATTAAAGGGCTATACAGGAATATCTGCTGACCTGATACAGCCTTTTTTCTCTGTTGCAACAGCTCTGTGTCTGGGCTTATCTGTTATTATTATTATTATGATCATTGCATATTTTTGTTTATATTTCTACAAATCTCTTGTTGTTTCTTATTTATATTTCCTGGTAGGAGTGAATCTTTTAATTAAAAATTATCGTTTCTGGCTGACGTACATTTTTTCAGGAGACTGCATTTTCTGGAAGAAGAACTGTGCTGGAAACAGGTCATTGCAGCTCAGATGCAATGTCTGCCATCACTGTAGCATGTGATTTTTGCTCCCTTCTCATGGGAAGTATGACAATGCTCAGCTTGGAAAATGACTCCTCTTCATTCCCCACCTCTCTCCTATTTGCTTTGATGCAGGAGACTTTACTCCAAAGGTGGTGTGGGAAGATTAAAGTAATCATTCCTATCTCTCTGTCTTCGGCTTAATTTCTTGCTACCTCTTTTCCTTGTTGTTATTCAACTTCAGACGGAAGTCCTGCACTGGAGCTGAGGGGAAGAGAGATGTAAGCAATTTCTGTCAGCTCTTTCCTCAGTATGCTCATACCCCATACCCTGGCTACCATTCAAAGATCAGCACAACTCTGTCTACTGTCTAAAGTGCAGGACAGATAATTTTTTTTTTGGGGGCGGGGGGGGACACACATTCTTCTGCATCTAATTCCTCACAATATTTCAAGCCAATGGAATTCTTAATCCATTAAAGTCAGTGGGAGCTTTGCTATGGATATCAGCAGATCCAACACTTCATACTGGGGAGAGGCTTAAAAGAAAGGGGTTAATGCTTAAAAGGAACTAAAGAGAGTTTGTATGAAGCTACTGGAAAGAAAGCATCGAAAGTTGCAAAAACTGCATTCTTTTATTTCCAATGTATTTGAATGCCGCTTTATAACACAAAAAGCTTTCTTGCAGGTAGCCATCTTTTCTTTTTTCTTTGCTTTTATCTCAAAGCATCTCAAACACTATTTCACTGATTCAAGGTTTGGTTGTGTTTGTTGTTGTTGTTGTTTGTATTTTTTTTTCCCTAGAGCACTAAGAATTTACAATGAAAATCCTGGCCACCAAATTAATATGAGATTCAGAGATTCTTTAATGTCCTTATCCCATTTGTTTTAACTTCACATGGTTCCCATTGCCATCAAGGTACAAAAACAAGAATATAACCTAAATAGAGGGATATATATGCATGTACATATGAAAACAACTTTCTTATCTCACCAAATCAATAACTTTTGCCTTTTCTGGATATGATCTTTAGAATTTGAGTACATGGTCAAATTTATTCTACCTGCATATCTTGCAGAATGCCTAGCATTTTTGTTTGAACTCATTTTAAAGAAAATATTGGTAAAATGCTATAGTTTGATGAGCCATAAAATATTGGGCTTAGGATATAAAGCCCTTTAGGTATGACAGAAAATGTGTTTTCAGGCTGTAGCATTCCGAGCTTGTCTTAATCTTGGTTTAAATTTGTAACACTGCTAAATGCTAAGATTTTATATGTCTATGTAGTTGCATTTATTTTTGTGGTCCTCATTTCATGAGGATGATAGTGATGTAATTCCAGTGCGGTTAATTCTGAATCTCACCTCTGTAAAATCAGAATCAGGCTCACTTTTTGACTGCAAGCAATCTTTCTGAGCCATTTATCACAAAACCACCTTTTCCTTGTGTGGCATTTCCACCTTTTCTCTGGCACAGACTAATGTATGTATTACATGGTTGTCTGTTCTTAAATATTATTAATAGCTGTTTATCAACTGCTAAAAGCTGCATGCTGAGCCATAAATAAAAGCCTGACACATTATTACTGCTGTAAAGAAATAAGCAACTGGAAGTCATAAGCTAAATGCTTACGGAGAAAAATAACTGCTTACCGGCTTACCGTACATTACTATGAAAAGATTCATGTAGCTTTATTCGTTTGAAGATAAACACTGCATTCCAAGAAACACTAAGATTCGGTAGACACAAATAATCTCTCTATTTGGAAAGTTATTGCCAGATGCTACTTCATATGATTTCCTAGTTTTATGGCACCTGCAAGATAGGACTAAAACTCCTCTCCTATCTCTCTTTCTTGCTGGCAAAAGTTACATTCTGAGCATAGAGGTTCAGGGTGAGAAAGAACCCGGAAGCGTGACATAAGCTACTTCTTCTTCCCAGGCAAAGGGAGGAAAGATATGCCCTTCTCAGAGCTACCAAATTCTTTGACATCTCGTTATGGGCATGTGGAAAAAGTACTTTTCTGCTTTTCTCCTTGAACCACCTACTAGAAAAGTCTAACTATTAGTTAACTTGATACTTATTTATCAAGTAGATATTTATTCTACGTTTGTACTTGGATTGCTAGTGTCAGAATAAGAATGTGCAAGAAGGAGGCTTTTTTGCATTTCTGTTCTGTGGCAACTCCTCAAGACTGTCATATTAAATAGAATTAGATGTGCAGCACGAGAATATGCCCCTCAGGAAATGCATATCTGCAAGACTGAAAAACAATGCAGAAGGTGCACTTGCTTTCAGATATGCATAGGAGAGCAAATCTGCCCTCTGTTTCTCCCATGAGCTCCATTTAATGGCTAATGGTGTTTCGACCTCTTGGATTAGTTGGTATGTGCTCACTGGAGTAATAAAGGGACTGGGAACCCCATTGTCCTCTGATCAATGTGGCTTGTTACCTGAGCTCTGGTGCTGGATTTGGTTTGAAATAGAAGTGATCTGGAGCTGTGGTATGTTGTTTTAACACAAGCAAATATTACCTTTCAAAGTTACTTCACACTACTAAGCCTCTTATAAGAATCCCTTGCTTAGGTGAAATCTCATAGGGTTTATATATATTATAGAAACATAGAATATCCCGAGTTGGAAGGGACCCATAAGGATCATCAAGTCCAACTCCTGGCACCGCACAGGTCTGCCCAAAAGTTTAGACCATGAGACTAAGTGCACAGTCCAATCGCTTCTTAAATTCAGACAGGCTTGGTGCAGTGACTACTTCCCTGGGGAGCCTGTTCCAGTGTGCAACCACCCTCTCGGTGAAGAACCTCTTCCTGATGTCCAGCCTAAACTTCCCCTGCCTCAGCTTAACACCATTCCCACGGGTCCTATCACCAGTGATAATGGAGAATAGGTCACCTGGCTCTCCACTCCCCCTTGCGAGGAAGTTGTAGACTGCAATGAGGTCCCCCCTCAGCCTCCTCTTCTCCAGGCTGAACAGGCCAAGTGACCTCAGCTGCTCCTCATATGTCTTCCCCTCTAGGCCCTTCACCATCTTCGTCGCCCTCCTCTGGACACTCTCCACCAGTTTAATGTCCTTTTTGTACTGTGGTGCCCAGAACTGCACACAGTACTCGAGGTGAGGCCGCACCAGCGCAGAGTAGAGTGGGACAATCACTTCCCTCAACCGACTAGCAATGCCGTGCTTGATGCACCCCAGGATACGGTTGGCCCTCCTGGCTGCCAGGGCACACTGCTGGCTCATAGTCAACTTGCTGTCAACCACAACCCCACAACCACAACCCCCAGATCCCTCTCTGTGGGGCTGCTCTCCAGCATCTCGTTGCCCAGTCTGTACATATAGCCAGGGTTGCCCCGTCCCAGGTGCAGGACCCGGCACTTGTTCTTGTTAAACTTCATGCAGTTGGTGATTGCCCAGCTCTCCAATCTGTCCAGATCTCTCTGCAAGGACTTTCCACCCTCAAGAGAGTCAACAACTCCTCCAAGCTTAGTGTCATCAGCAAATTTGCTCAAAACACCTTCTAGTCCTACACCCAAATCATTTATAAAAACATTGAAGAGGACTGGCCCTAAAATGGAGCCTTGAGGGACCCCACTAGTGACCATCCGCCAGCCAGATGTGGCCCCATTTACCACAACCCTTTAAGCCCTGCCCGTCAGCCAATTGCTCACCCATCGTATGATGTGTTTGTTTAGCTGTATGCTGGACATTTTGTCCAGTAGGATCCTATGGGAAACTGTGTCAAAATCTTTGCTGAAGTCCAAAAAGATCACATTAGCTGGTTTCCCTTGATTGACTAGATGGGTGATCTTATCATAAAAAGAAATCAAATTTGTTAGGCAGGACCTACCCCTCATGAACCCATGTTGGCTGGGACCAATGACTGCATTGTTCCCCAGGTGCCCTTCAATAACTTCAAGGATCATCCTCTCCATAATTTTACCAGGCACTGACGTGAGACTGACAGGCCTGTAATTGCTAGGGTCTTCTTTTTTACCCTTCTTGAAAATTGGCACAACATTTGCCAGCTTCCAGTCCAATGGGACCTCTCCAGATTCCCAAGATCGTTGAAAAATAATTGAGAGAGGTCCCGCGATGACGTCAGCCAGCTCTTTAAGCACCCTGGGATGAATTCCATCCGGACCCATGGACTTGTATGGATCCAGGTGGAGCAGCAAATCCCGCACATGTTCAGGGTCAGTTGGGAGCTTGCCATTCCCACCGTCATGGTCCTCCGGCTCAGGGTACCCTGGGTCCCGAAGCCCGTCATCAGTGTTGAAGACAGAGGCAAAGAAGGCATTAAACGTCTCTGCTTTGCCTATGTCATTGTCTGTGAGGAGACCTTCCCCATCTAGTAGCGGACCTATGTTTTCTTTGGTTCTCCTTTTCCTGTTCACATATCTAAAAAAAACTTTTTTATTGTCTCCCACAGACATGGCCAGCTTCAACTCTAGTTGGGCTTTGGCCACACAAATTTTCTCCTACAAATACGAACAGCATCCCTGTATTCCTTCCTCGTCGCCTGACCCTCCTTCCAGCAGCCGTACACTTTCTTTTTTCGCCTAAGCTCCAGTAGAAGATCCCTGGTCAGCCAGGCCGGCCTTCTGCCCCGCTTGCCTGACTTCCGATATTTTGGAATCGCCTGATCTTGTGCTTTTAGGAGGCAGTGCTTAAAGATTGACCAGCACTGATGGACGCCAATGCCTTCAAAAGCAGTTTCCCAGGGGACCTTGCTGATTAGTTCCCTGAGCAGCCTGAAGTCTGCTTTCCCCATATCCAGGGCTGAAGTTTTGGTGGCAGTTTTCCTTCTGTCACCATAAATTCTAAACTCAACCACTTCATGGTCACTATGACCGAGACGGCCGCCAATTGCCACGTCTCCCACAAGACCCTCTCTGTTCTCCAGCTACAGATCTAGGAGGGCAACTTTCCTAGTTGGCTCTCTTAGCACCTGAACCAAGAAGTTATCGTGTAGGTGCTTTATGAACCTCCTGGACTTGTTCATGTCAGCCGTTTGGTGATCCCAGTTGACGTCTGGCAAGTTGAAATCCCCCATAAGGACAAGGGGAGTTGATCTCGAGGCATCTCTTAGTTCTGCAAAGAATAATTCCTCAGCGTTGTCATCCTGGCCAGGTGGTCTGTAATAGACTCCCCCAATGACATCCCCTTTATTTGTTCATTCCTTAATCCTTACCCAGAGGCTTTCAACTTTGCCATCGCCAACTTGAAGTTCCACACAGTCCAGCCCATGCTTCACATACATTGCCACCCCGCCACCTCGTCTACCCTGCCTGTCCCTCTTGAAGGGCCTGTAACCATCTGTTGCAACACACCAGCCACAGGACTCATCCCACCAGGTTTTGCTTATGCCAGTGATGTCATAGCTGCGGGACTGGGCCAAGACTTCTAGCTCATCCATTTTATTCCTCATACTGCGTGCATTTGTGTAGAAGCACTTCAAATGCGCCTCCCCACACGCAGCACCTTGTGTGGCTGACCGAAGGGCCTCACTAGCACACAGTCCCTCTGATTCTAGCATACCATCCCTTAGCTCATCACCGGTGTGCCTGGTTTTATCCCCTTCCCCCTTCGACTCTAGTTTAAAGCCCCTATCAGCCCTGCCAACTCCTAAGCAAAAATCCTCAGCCCTCTCTGAGAGAGGCGCATCCCATCTGGTGCCAGCAGGCCCGGTGTCACGTAGACCTTCCTGTGATCGAAAAACCCGAAATTCTGCTGGTTGCACCAGTCCCGAAGCCACGTGTTAATGTGATGAGTCTGCTTGTCAGCATCGACCCCCCTATGGGAAGGACAGAGGCAAACACAACCTGTGCCCCTGATCCTTTAAGTAGCCACCCCAAAGCCCTAAAGTCCCTTTTGATCACTCTCGGACTTCTCGTTGCTACCTCGTCATTACCAGCCTGAAAGACCAGTAGTGGGTAGTAGTCGGTGGGCCGTACCAGGCGCTTGACTTTCTTAGCGAAGTCTCTCACCCGAGCCCCAGGGAGGCAACAGACTTCCCTGTGGGTTGGGTCCGGTCGGCATATTGGGCCCTCTGTCCCTTTCAAAAGGGAGTCCCCCATGACAATAACCCTTCTTTCTTTTTCGACAGAAGATGTAGCAATGCGGGGGGTAGGTTGCCTTGCCTTAGGCATCCTCTCCAGCTGGGATGGGCTTTCGTCTACTTTGTTGTTCTGACTGTCATGTTCTAGACCCTCATGTCTGTTATATAAGGGTAGATGGGAAGGTGAGGTGGGCAGGGACAGGGCTTGCCTACCACCCCAAACAAGAACCTGCCTCCATTCCCCTCCTTGGCCTAGGTCTCCCCCTACTACCTGGCAGGATGAGGGAACTTTTGTCTTCTGCATAGCAGGAGACACTTGTGCTGTGGAAGGCTTGTGAGTCTGTCTCAGAGAGGGTAGACTACACCTCCACCAGTCAATTTCCCTCTCTGACTCCCTGATGCTCCTGAGCCTGCTCACCTCCTCCCGAAGCTCCACTACCTGGCTGAGCAGCTCTTCAATCTGGGCACACCTGCCACAGGCATACGCCTCGCTGCTGCTGTCAGATACCGACAGAAGACTCGGGCACACCCTACAGCCCAAGACCTGGATGGCTGCCTGTTTATCCTGAGCCCTCCATCTGAGTAGCCACATCGGTGACTGCGGCTGGAGAGGACGCAAGAGATGCGGAGGCCATGTTTTTCTGCCTGGTTGATACCATGACCAGGTTCCTCGCAGGCAGGTTACAAGTACCGAAGGGAAAGACTGCTGCAAAAGCGCAGCGAGGGGACCTCCCTGCTTGCCCTGCCTGCGCGCACTGCTGCGCAAACTGCCGCGCCCGCCCTTCTGACGCGCCGTGCCCTGGTCGCCGTGCTCCTGGTTGAGGCGCTCCCTAAGGGCTGCTTTTGAACAGCTGGGGAGGGGGTGTTGCTGGCTCCGCCTATGCCTCGTCAGCCTCCCTCGCGAGGGCTGCTGGGTCCTGGTGGCTCCTTCGGCTGCTTCGAGTGGCCTTGATGCCAAAAAAAAAGCCCTGCCTGTCTTGATCCCCCGCTCTGCTGCAGAATGCGTCTGCCCCGGAGCCGATGGCCTCAGCAACTGAGTATACCACCAGG
The DNA here is from genome assembly GCF_040182565.1 of Anser cygnoides. Lineage (NCBI taxonomy): Eukaryota > Metazoa > Chordata > Aves > Anseriformes > Anatidae > Anser > Anser cygnoides. The sequence goes on from NC_089874.1 coordinate 91,162,181, forward strand.
CTTCCTTGCCTTCTCTTGCTACGCTATAGATCTGTAATGTGGTAATTCCAATGCTATCAAGAGGCCATGAGATTCATTCACAGCTTGCTAGGAAGGCCTCAGGACTGAAGGTCATTGCAACTTCTCTGTACGAATGTTTTTTGACTGCCTGCGGCTTTGGTTTACATGGTTTTGCTGGAACAGAAATTTTATAATTGGCCAGGTATCTATGGCTAATTTGATTTGCTCTTGTTTATCTTTATGTGATACCACCACGGTTTTATGACTGTAGCCTAATGATGAAATGTAGGGAGGTGCAGGCATGATATAATAACAGTGGCCTTCAAGTGGAGGCCCAGGTTGCAATGCAATGAAGCGCATATATGGGATGACAGGAGAACACAAAGCTAAAAGGAAAAAAAAAAAAAAAAAAAAAAAAGCTTAAAGAAATGCTGACCTGGATTGGGGGCAGCAAAGAGAATAAAGTAATAGGAACTGTACCGACATGTAAAAGGCACTATGTATGTTAAATTTAGATGTAATGTGGAGCTGCAGGGCCATGAGGAGATAGAAGGGTGTAAAAATGGCCTAACACACAGAAGTGTGATCCACTAAGTGGATCCCAGAATGGGGAAGAAGAGATCATTAACATGAACATCCCATTCCTCCCAATGTAGGGCTCCAGGTGCTGACAACTCACCATGACATCATCATCAACACCAGAATTAAGCCACTGACCTAAGGACCCAGAGGAGTAGAAACTAAGTATGCATAAAGCAGTTTTAACTGTGTTATATTATTTTTTTGTTAGTTATATTATTATATTATTATTGTTATTATTACTTATTAAAAATAACATGGCCATTTTTTTTGTCTTCCTGTAAAAATGAGATTCTTGGAATAGACAATTGAGGTGTCTGCCACTGAGATGGGCCCATTCCCTGATATATGATGCAGCAGAAATTTCACAACTGAGCAGCTGGATGCTGCAAGGGAGGTTTTTTTTTTTTTTTTTTTCTTCCCCCATCCCTTTACACATCTGACTTGTTGAGATGTGACAGACTCTCCAAAGTACAAGAATTTCTCCAAAGTCTTGGTGTGGAGCATCTGATTTATGCCACATACATAAGACAGTGCAAAAGAAGTAAAATAAACTGTGCTGAGCTTAGGCCAGCTTTAGGTGATTATGTCCAGTTAGTCCACACCTAAATAATTCATGAGAAGTCTGAACTAAGTTGATAGGCCATTATTTTCCTTCTGTTACACATCTTAGATAATAATTGACCTTGTATTATTTCCCTATCCAGGATGGAAAATAAGTTTTGTTTCAATCTATTTTAGAAGCAGTAAAAATTTACTCTGTAGTGCAATAAAAGCATGTCACTATTAATAAGTATAGTGGTTTTTTTTTAGATCTATTTCTTATGTCATAAAATCAATCTGTACTAAAAAAGATAACCTCTGAACTCCAATTTCTGTTTTAGTACTGTCAGTGGTGCCTAGAATAGACCAGAACATTACTAATAATGAAGTAGTAATTTGAAACAATGGCAAACAATTTGCAGCTTTTTCAGAAGCAAAATAAAATTAAAAAAAAAAGTAAAAATTATCTATATTGATGGACAGTTGTTGGACATAGAACTTACAGAAAAATAAAGCTGCAGTTATGAATGAATACTGACCAAATGCTAAAGGGGAAAAAATAGTATATTTAATGTAAAAAGGAATGAAAATTTCCCTCTGTGCTCCATCCAGTCCACATCCTGAATACCTAAAAATCTGTTGACTTTAACATTCCCTCCTGGGTATAAAGTCAAGACAGCTGTTTAATAATGAAAATCAGATTAGACAGAGTCTTGCTTGGATAACATAAAATACCTAATACAGTAAAAGGGCATAGAGTTTATCAGTCTGTCTTTGTCCCTGGAACAGACATGTCATCAAGTTTTATTTTAATTTTAAAAACATTCTACTATAATTCCCACGTTCTCTCTTTCTTCCTGCTGAAATAATTGAATCAGCTACTAAGTTAGCCATTCCTGCTGTTTCTGAAGAGCAGTTCATAAAGCAATGAAATCATAAATTAAATCATTCATAATATAGAAAGAATACCAATCTCGATAATACCAGTGGTCTCGTTTTTTCTCCCTAAAATGACTAAGTATCAGGTTAGAGGATCCATATCACATCTGACCTTGTTAATTACAAATGTTCTTCAAATTATAAAAAATACTGGTAAACACATTTTACAGTAGTAAAGTATCTAAATGATGACATACAATAACTATAAATACATCAGTCATCAATATTGGATAACTGTTCTTACAAGTATTTTAGCAGCATTCATTACTTACTATTTTTTATTGCACAGCCTCTTATCCTGATGAAAATCTAACAAAATACATGAGTTGTCACCGACAAAATATAGGATAAACATTTAGCTGCTAATAGCTTAAGCCAACGCAAAAAAAAAGGAAGTGGTAGGAGTCAAACAGGTTAGTAAAGCGGTTCCAAGTTTCGATATTCATGCCATTCATGTACACTAGTTGTTAACAAAAAGCATTGGGTATGCTGCACTGCAAAAGAGTTGCTGCTTATGTTGCTACTCACTGACGCTTAGCAAGGCAATTAAAAACAAACAAACAACAACATCAAAACACAAACAAAAAACAACACATTTGGGATTTTCTATTTTAATAAAATAGCAATACACCTGTGTACATGTGTACAGTATAGTATGACCTTTATGGCTTTCTAATAAAACCACCCACTCTTCTTGATCTTACTAATAATTAAGATGGAGGAATCAGTATGTAACAGCAACAGATTTAAAGTATAGCGAGATTATTGAAAATGGCAGAATGCTGACAGAGAATATTGGCTCTGAAGGACTACCTAGCACTAGAAAAATGGATGGCCAGAAAGTGCTGAGAATAAACTAAAGTGAAATGCATTTGTTAGACAAGCCAACACAAGTATCTCTTAGCAGTGAAACATAACACAAGAATTTCCAGAAGGTAGCATAGGAAACAAATGTTAAAATGTATGAAAGTAAATAAATACTCATGCTTTACAAATATTGCATTACAAATCTTCCAAACTGAAAAATGGTGAGTTGATGTTTTCCAAAGGAAATCAACTGTGGATTTTTTAGAAGGGTTTGGACACCTCTGATATTATGAACATTCAACATCACATTTAATAAGTTGATGAAAAGTTTCCATATTCAGTCAAGTTGTTGGGTACAAACTTGTTGATCTGGTGTCCTTACAGTCTAGTGAACTAAATGCTTGTACCACAGTTATTCAATATGTACTGCCTATATTATTTCTTAGTCTGCAAGAGCTTCATACAAACTGTTTTGCTTTCTAACAGCAGTGTGCTTTGCATCTCTGACACAGCCATGAGCCTCTCACAAGCACCATCCCAGATGGTTTACAGAGAAGCAATTTCAAATGTCAATTATTTAACTGGAGGTCAGGCTGAAAACAACACATCTCATTGAGAGAACTACTCTGGCGTTTCATTATTCTTTGCATTTTTTTTTCCATTCCTCTTACTCTTTGAAGTTCTGTCTGACAAGCTTTGGACTGCAACTGCCAAATAACTCCAACCATGCTTAAGGAGAGGATCTGTCTTGTACATTTCTGTAGATAGTATATTCACTAACTAGGTTACCATCTCTCTCTGGATCATTTTGTTCAGGCATCTATAGAATAGTCTCTAAAGTAGGATTAATAGAACAGAGAAGTTATTTCTGGCCAGGAAACACATAACATTTCTAGGATTTAGTTAAATAACTATGGTAGTAATTGGAATGCTCATCCCCCTGTTAAGAGCTTTTGGTGTCATATTAGGACATCAAAAGATGCTATCCAGGCAAGTATGAGTCAAGAGAAGAAGTGGTAGCCTCCACTGCTTCCAGAAATAGATCTGTAGCATCTACCTGTAGTAATCTAATAATTGTCATCATCCACCAAATCTAATGGTATGAAAAGGCTGGAATATATATGTATTTTTTTTAATTTTTTTTCCCTTTCAGATTTTGTAATTTTTTCATGTGGGTGCTTTTTTACTTTGAATCTTTGAGTTACTAGCAATCTCCAGCTTCGTGGTTCTACCTCTGCCTGTAACTACAGTCATCACATGTATGGTTCTACTCTGCAGCCTCTCAAAGCTCTTTTCCATAGCCTATGGGTTTGGCAGCCTGATAGCTCATAGGGCACATACTTTGACCACATCACAACTGGATCTCTGGAGAACAAACAGCTGAGCCCTAGTTTTGCGAAGGCAAAAAAGAGAGATTGGTGCAACCATAAAGAGGAGGATCGATCCTACTTAACCTTAAATACCTAAACATTAGACTTCAAAGTCTGAGCTAATGATCCTAAGTTGCCTTTATAGTCAATGGACTGAAATACTTGTTGTAAGTAGGTGAGTCATCTACAAAAATAGCATCTAAAGTAAATCAAATGACCCAGATCTGTATGTGCCTGTTTCTCTCAGCTGACTGACAGAAAGTGTTGAGTGATTAGTTTAAACTTAGGTATCTCACTTTCAAATAACTGAACTGAAGTAGTTGTGTTCCTTTATTGTCTTTATGGGAATGGTAAAAGAGGCCCTCAGAGGCAGTATGTAAAAAGTTCATGTTAGAGAGTGCTGTTCCGTTTGCATAACCCAGTGCATTGTTCACAATGCCTCCATTTAGCAGTAGTCATTAGCAGCTCTGTTTACTTTATGTTATGGTTCAAAGACTAAAGATAACATTTTGGTTTGAACTCATTTAGCTATTATAAGGCCAATAGAAAGCATAAGGGAAATTGAATCGTGTGTCAGAAGATCCTTCACCTGTCTTCATTTTTAAAATTGCACCTATGCAACATTTCCATGGAGTAAAACCTACGTATACAAACATCTGAGAACAAAAAATAATTACGGCTTGTCTCTGATATCACAGGTTAGATTCCAGCTGTTGCAATTGGAAAGAAAATAAATGGAAATGCATAACTTCAAAGATTTCTAATGACACATTTTTTAATCTTGTACAAACCTTACTAACAGAGCAGATACTAGTGTTTTAATGACAATGAAAAATTAGTAATAAAAATGTTTGTCTATTTATTTTACATCTTGCCATGATCTTTTGACATTGAGCAAAGAGAATACCTCACTTAATACATAGATTATCAGTAACAAGGATTCAGATGAAATTAATGCAAAAAGTACTCAGTCTATTGTCATGTTCTCTTGTGTTCTAGAAACTAGTTTTGTGTCAAAGCATTTCTTAGAAATTCTCTCTCTTTTTCTCTTAGTTCCAATGTTGCCTGAAAACATATCAGCCAGGCTAGCTTTATTTTCTTTCCCACTTAAAAACTCAGAAGAGTTGATTTATTTCAGTTTTGTTTGGAGAAATATAAGAAACGTTACCCTGTCAATATACTGACTCATCTTCTTTATATCAAATTTTCATGTGCTAATATTTTCTTATGAAAATATTGATGGAATTGCTTTGAAAGTGCTTGTATTTAGCACATGAAACATTCTGGAAATGTAAATAATACAACAGGTTTGCATAAAACTGGGAAAATAAATAGTGAAGGTTTACAATTGTAGTATACAGTGATACTATTCTACAATGAATATAGGCTGATCCTTTGGAGTTTTCCTCTGCTATGAAATGCAAATGAGAACTCCACAGCCACTACTGTAGTTGTCCTGTAACGAATACTCATGCAGCAACTTTGTAATGTATGTCTTGTGCTTCTGCATTACTTTTTTTCCCTTCAGTAAGTGATCCGATATACTTTTCCTAGCAAGTATAAGCAGAACATGTTATATAGATGTTTCTTTTTATTAATTTCCATGTTTGACTTAATGGTTGACCTAATTCTGTATACTAGTATTAACTCTTCCATCTTGATTATCTGTTCTACAAATAAAAATGAAAGTTTTTGTTTGTTTTTTAATTCGCAGACATAGAACAGGACTAATAGTGATGTAGAGAATGTACTTATCCCACTCATAGCCCAATTGTATTACTTTATAACTGGATGCATATGTGCATGCAATATGAAGGTAAGGAAGGGGAAAAAAAAAGTACAAGCCACTATTTTGAGATTTGTTTAATTTTACATTAATATTATATATTTTAGTAGTTGTCTTACTGTAATTCTGTAAACTACTTCAATGTTAAACATTTAAATATTTATATATACCCCTTTGAGGATGAAAGCTAGGGTCTGTTTCTTTTCTGTCTTTTGGCAGAAAGCTAATATGCAAGCACATTTATTATGTTTAAATTCATTTTCGTATGTTTGAATAAATCAGATTTTCTTAGTGTGCTATGGTGATCCTTTAGCTGAAGTTGGATTTTAAAGTATTTTTCTCTGTATGTGCATTTAGATTAGCAATATTTATTCAAATACTTCTGAGTTTCTATTCAGTACTGGTTAAAACTCTATTGTCATAAGCATAAATAAATATATATACATATATACATGTGCTGCTGTACACTTTTTGTTCACCTAGCTTGAAACAATTTCTTCAATTCCACGTGGCCCCAACAGCTTTCAAATTGCAAAGGAAAACCAGAAAGGGAAGCAATAGAATGGAGAGCCCAAGAAACCCTTAAATCAGCCTTAGATTTTGTACCATCCTGATTTTATACCATAAATATACCATTTATACCAACAGCTGTGAATTTACCATTGTAAAGCTCACAGAAGAATTTCACTGTGGATACCAAGAACAGTGAATTAAAAGTTCATTCTAGTCCTAAAGATATTAACAGTGGAATTGGATTAATTACTTTAAGCATAGAGAATTCTGCTGGAATCTCTATCTTTAAAAATAGCTGATCTTTTTATGTACATCTCTATTCTACTTTCAAAATGCATGACTGAATGATTTATAAATCTAACTGAATTTATGAGGGGATGGTGGAGTGAGGGGGAAGTACCACATGTGTATGAGAACTATTTTGGCACTGAATCTTATTTTTTTACCTGTTAATTGAATAACTTTGCAGCATGAACAAGACCTGCTGCAGTTCCCTTATGTTTTGCATTCTCTCAAGTATTCAGTCTAGGACAAAGCAATAAACCCCCAGAGCCTGAAAGTAAAATGTATAAAAAGCTTGTTGTGACTTTTGATCAGAGGTTGGGACGTTGGAAAAATTTATTGCAATTCTCAGTAAGTTAGTTGTTTCCAATACTGCTATTACTATCTATAAAGAGAAACCTTTGCCCTCAGATACCAGGAACTGCAGTATATCTGTAAAAAGGAAACAAAGGAAGAAAAAATCCACCATGGTATCTTGCAAGCTGTTCTTTCCTCTTCTAATAAAGAAAAATGTTATACTCTCTGATACCACCATGGATAAACACAAAGGCCAGGCACTTGCACAGCTCTACAAAAGTCAATATACCACTGAGTTAATTACATAGGGTCTCAGTTGCTTTGTTAAAATATTCAGCACTTGTAATTCAAAATAGAACTAGCATAGAGACACAGAGACCTTTTGACCAAATGTTGGGTACAACAGCTCTTATCAATTTTTAATTTTATTTTATTTATTTTTTGATATGGGGATTTTGTTTTGAAAATAAATGGGAAGTACATTAAGCATGGAATTTAAGTGGCAACATTTACAAACACAATATTAACATCTGCTTAGTAATTGTCTCTACTCCAGTAGAAATCCAGAGGAGTATTCCTACTTTTTTTTATTATTATTATTATTATTATTATTAGACACCTTAAATTAGCCCCAGCCTTTTAAGGGAAGATATTACTTATCCTTTCTTTACTGTACCAGATGCTGTTATACTTGTTTATAGATCATATCTATCTATCTATATCTGTCTATATATATACACAAAGATAGATGCATGTATATATCACATTTGCACACACTGGTCTCCCAAGTCCATTTGATAACATGTAAATATTAAGATTGATTTGAATCAGTTACAGATAAACTTATTTTAGGTTTTAGGATTGTTTTATCAGTGTGGTGTAATTTACGTGTCATCAAGAAGATTTAAATTTTATTATTTTATTGTCCACAGTAAAATATATACTGCATATTTTAATTATATTAATATTAGAGTAATTAATCTCACTGGAATGAAAAAGTATGTAGCTGTACCAAGACTATGAGTGTTCTTTCTCTACAGTGATAAGTGTTAGAAGTGCTATAACTTCATTCTCTAATGAGCCTGGTTCAATTAATATTGCCACCTCCATTAAAATAACAGACAGGAGTCATGAGTGCACTAAATACTGAGAATCTTATTTAAGGGCTTTGGATCTTCTTTGCAATTGCTTAGACTCAACTCATTAGATTCTGTCCAAATCTCATCAGGTGGCTATTGTTGCATCTTAAATGTAAAACCTTTAAACATTTTTATGAATATAAGGTCATTCAGAATGGGACAAGAGAAAGATTTAAAGCAAGCTCTATATCAGAAAAATTATATGGTTGAAGTGGATCCGAACAATTTATTTTAAGTGCTTTCTATAAATCAACACATATTCCGCTGGGAGGAAATATTATGTAAATGGAACAGTGACTTCTGACTTCTGGTCTCCAAGGACGTTAACCAAGCTGCTGCAGCTTCTGTTTACGATGTAAATTCCCTGTGAAAAAGGGCCAGTTAGAAAATACTCTTCACAGGCAGAATCATTTAATCTAGTTTGCACTCATCATTCCTATCAGCTCATTGCAGAGCTTAGGAAATCAATTTTCAGAGAAGAAAAAAAAAAGAGCTTTTGAAGGATATTATAGACTCATTCTGAAAATGTCATGGATTTGAAAGGCTTCCTTGTCACCCAAAATGTATTCTGTACCAAAATTTGTATCTAAAGGTGAACAGAATGCTTAAGTTCCAAGCCAGTCTTATTACTGACATCACCCTGTGTTGCTATTGCAATACACACAAAGGTCCTGGTAATCCATTAAGAAATGCCCTCAGGTCTACCAAACAAACAAAGACTGGTATTTTCAATAACTATGCTACAGTACTCTAGAAGTTATTAGAATTTGCAGGTGGTCTTTAAAGATTCTACTCCATCTTAATTGGACTCTGTATCTACTTTTAGCTATCAAAACAGTCTGTCTGTGCTTAATTCCCTTAATTGCAATAATACCATCTAGTTAACTGGCATTCAGACTTTCAGCTGCTGCTTTATATGCCGTCATCTTGAAATTGGCCCTGTCACCAGTACATTAAGCTGATCCACATAAAACCACTTTTCTGTTTCTTGTGCAATGACTGTGGAAAGGCAAGTGAATGAAGTGGGACTCTAGCACAATTTAGGAGCTCACAATGGAAAGTAGAAAATTCAGAGTTGCTTTGTTGGAGCAAATCAACCAGACAGCAGATGAGGAAGGGGGACCACTGGAAAGGGCCTCAGGAAACAAGGCAATGTACAGTCAGAGCAAGATAGTCATTCTCCCTAAAGCAGGCACAGAGGTCTGATCCCTGAGCTACTTGCAGAGAACTGACATGAAGACCACTGGTAAAGGCTTTCCCAGTTAAAAGCAAATCCCTGTCTCTGGGATTGACGCTGATGTCTGAGAATTCACGTGCACATGCCTAGTCCAGACAAACCACTGTCTCAGCTCTTCTTTCTGCACTTAAACACATGGAAGAGCTCAGATGGAAAAGGTCACAGCTTCACAGTGAAAGATCATTCAACAATTCCTCAGTGGGAAGACAGTAGTGGAGCTCCATGCTGAGTCACCATGGACAACAGTGTCACTGAATGTGGGCCTAGATGTGTGTGCAGGGTTGTCCTAGTTGATGTTTTAGGAAACTTCAAGCCTTTGTGATGTTCCTTATATGTTTTCAAGCTGACAAATCATCTCACTGTTTCACAAAGCATCATCCCTGCTTCTCACTGAAACAGCCATCCCAGATGGTGGCAGCCTGAGCATATTACTGGGTAAGACCACAGGTAACTGGGGGACTTGCCCATGCAGAAATACATTAGAGTTTCCAGGTACCTCTGAAGAAAATAAGACCCACTGCTAATAGATGTTAAGTTTCTGGCTAATTCCACTTTAATAGCCAGTCCACAGATAGTAAAACACTCCCTGTCATCTTCCCTCAGACACCATACACCCCATCTTGACACTTCCAAATCTCTTCAATAAGGAGATCATTACCTGTAACCATAAAGCAGTTTTGATCTTCCTTTTCATTGCTGCAACAGGTGTTTGTTTGTTCCCATACCCTTTCTCCTATTGAGATCTTCAATTTTTAGAGACATACACTCAGAAATCCCTGCCTGGCTGACGACAGGAGCCACACAGCCATCAGCTTTTTGGAAGATGACTTACAGAACAGTGTACGTGGAAAGGAGAAGACACCTCCACTCTTCCCACGTTCATTGTTACATATGCCAGAGTCATAAGAATAAAATTGGCGTTTTATTTATTTATTTATTTATTCAGAAATCTCTATTTTTGCTGGGCTTTCACAGGTTTCCTGTTTCTCTAAGATGAAAACCTGGAGGCTCTAAATAGGCTCTAAACAGCAATTATCTTTAACAAAGAGTTAACATGCACTTGGGAAGCTCATGGGCACAGGAGACACTTTCAGAGTTTGGGTCCATTACATTTCCTATACATTTTTTCTTGGTGAACTTGAGGCCTGTTTAGAGAAGCCAATACCATTTTATTTCCCTTTACTACCTCTGGCCTCACAGCTAGAGCTTTGTGGGATTTTCCATGATTTGTTTAAACAGGGATTTTAACATAATTCCCCCCTCTAGGCACCATTATATATTTGACTATAAACGTTAGATATGAGAAAGGTATTGATGCCTTAACAGGTTCGAGGTGGTCAATATTGTTATTGGTGAGAGAAATGAAGGGGCCAACCAGGGTAATGCTATTCTGTCAGGTGACAGAGCTTCCTATCTCTCAGCCAGTGGATGACAATTAAATCAAATGAGGACTGTTTCAGAATGTACATCTGGAATAGAGACGTATTCTAGAGACATGAAAGAAGAGACTGAAATAACTCTTAACATGCAATTTGAAAGCAAAATAACCCAAATTTGAAACACCTGCATTTTGTTTCTGAATATAATTGGCAATTTATAATGTTACAAACAAAAGAAACAAAAAACAACAACAACAAAACACCAAACTTGTAGGCATATTTCAGTCTGAAGATTGTGCAGATCATTTCTTTTTAAAGACTCCTAGACTCCTTCATGCTTAGCAACAAGATTCTCCTGAATACTTAATTTTATTAAGTCTTAAGTCCTGTGCCTCTCACCATAAAGTGATATCACAACCTGATTTTTTGTTGTTGTTGTTTGAGTTAATTATTCAGTTAAAGGGACATAACATGTACTTTTTATTTGCAAAACTTATGTAGTAGAACAGTTTAACAGCTAGAATTTTTTACTCCATTCCACATATTCAGACTAGAAAACTTTTTAAGCATTGTTAGAGATAAGATACTCAAGTACAAAAAACAAAACCAAAAAAAACAGTACTTGTTCACTCCAGCTGATACCATAGACTTACTAGAATTTTGAGTCCTGTTGAAACTTCTACATCAGTGATTTTTTTCTATTATTTTTTTCAGCGTCTGTAACGAAAATGTAAGATCCAGCAATAAGTCTTCATTTACACACAGAAACATTAATTACAATACTAGACATCAACTTATGACACTAGTTTTGTCTTTCTTCCCTGCAGCCCTGTGTATCTGGATTACCTTCTGTATCTGATATTCATGTCCTTCTTCTTTATTCTTGTTAAATATACTCAAAATTACCTGCAAAATATGCTTTCAAAATATTTTAATGTTATATTTTTGATAATAGAATGTAATATATTTGGGATGTATTAATACTGCATGAATTTTAAAAGCACACCTAATATACACTTTTATCTAAGTGAGAGCTGTGTTCACGGATTTTAAAAGAATGGACAGATATAAAATAATAGTGTATGCTAGTGGTTATGTTTTTCTTAATACCTCAAACCACAAAGTTGTTTATCATCATAGATAGAATATAATTTACTATGTATGTTTTAGATATGGTAAAAGCGTCTACCTTTTTGTAGAGAAAGAACTTTGAGATCAATTTGATGTAAAATGTAGGTAGTGAACAAGTTTGGGAAATAGAGCAAAAAATGTTATTTTCTTTGGATCCATTATTTTTCTAACCTGTTTGCGGGGCTCTTAATCCTTGATGCAAGTTTGTCAGAATAGATGTCTCAATACACAATTCGGAAAACTTTGGAAGATGTAAAAGTACTGAGCATCAATATGCCATGTATCATCATGTAAGGCATGATGATATCGTGGATGCTTCAGAATGATATAATTGCTTACTGTCTGTATTAATCTCAGCTAGAGTTGAAGTTTATATACATTATTTGCTAATGAGCCTGTCAATAAATTTAGAAAGGTAGAAACGGAATACATTTCATATAAAAACAAATAATTTGTAATTCATATGTATTGTTTTCTATATTGAAGAAGCAGAATTTCAATAGTATTTGATTTGTAAGCACTATGATTTTACCTGAGAACAATTGCAAGTATATATGAAGCAGATAAAGAAGATTTATAAAGATAGGAATTAAGTCTGGAATTAAGGACTAAAAATTAATTATATGATCTCATTTAAGGTTTTTTGTTTGTTTGTTTTTAGCATTAGTCTTATGATTTAAATAATTTTAAAAGCCTATTTTTATTACTTTAAAAATAAGTTGAAAGTTGGTATAAAATTGTTTGTATGTAAGTTACATGCAGCTGTTAGTGACCTTTTCTAATGACTTCCAGCATAAGAATCTGTTAATCAAAATTTTCAAGCTGTGTGTTTACATCTGCGTGGATCTTTTTGGTACATTTCAATAAAATATTTCAGCTATTCCAAATATTAAAACTGAAGAGAAAAGATGGTCAGTTTGACTTTGAAATGCAAACTAATATATATATATATTTTACATAATTGTTTCCAAATTCCATGTCAAATACCAGAAAATGACTCAATATAGAATTTGCAATAGACCTTGGTGTATATACAAGCATTCTTATAAGGTTAAACTAATGTTATGCTACTAATTTTTAAGAACTTTTCAAATATTTTTGCTAGCATTGGGTAGGATTATTCAGAAATGTATCACAAGCATTACATGACTTTAACTAGTCATGTCTAGGAAAGTCTTGCTTGCTCATCATGCCACATCTATGTGCATTTTTACTAAAGTGAGCATGGAAAGAGAAAAAAAAAAGTCATTATTCTAAAACCTATGCATTCAGAACCACAGTAATTCCTTCAAGAAGCCCATTGAAAGAGTGAGCTGACAGTGCTGAAAACTGTTATGCAGCTGTACAGACTGAACGATGGTAATATTTTTGATTTACTCATAACTAGCAACTTTTGTTTATAAAGATTTTGGAAATCATGGTGAAGTAATATTAATGTACTCCAGTCAACCAATTAAATTACATGAAAGGTAGAGAAAGAGGAAGCTGAGGAAACCAATTTTTCTTCTGCAGCTGATGAATACTTTAAATCTCACTGAAGTGGAGCATCATAAAATCATTAATGATCTTAAGCAATTAATGACCAATTAATTGTTAACAGTAACCTTCAAACGTTGAGCTACTGGGAAAACTCCTTGACAGCAGTCATAACTAATTTTCACTCTTCCTCAGCACTTAGAGTTGAAGAGAACAGTACATATTTGAAAAGCAGCAACTAGAGGGTTTGAGGGTGCATTCATTAACAGGGTAGCTTCAACTGTTGCTGTAATTTTTCCTAGTGAAATTATTCTGTTAAATGCTGGCAAAAAGCTATATAAATATTCAGTGAATATAGTAATAGCTTAAGAAAGCTGTATTTATGGAGATATAGGAAGTATAACCTCTTGACTTTTTATAACTTCTAATCTGAAGAAATGCTGACTTTGTAACAGCAAAGACCCTATTACCTTTGTCAAAAAAAATCTAGATACTAGAAGCTATAGATCTAGAAGCTATATGGCAATACAATGGATCAATTCCCAAATGATAGTAATAAAAATGTTAATAAATAGATGTTAAGTGTACTCAAATACAACTATGTACTAAAAATACAACTAAATTTTTAGAATAGAGGAAACAGGGTGCTTATATATATATATATATATGTATATTTTAAGTGCCATCACTATACTGAAGACAGGGAAAAGTCAGATGAGATATGAACGTAGTAAAGAAATTCTTACAACGGAAATATCTTTGTGAATGAAATCTATGGGATGTTACTTATAACGTAGATAGTTTTGTTTGTTTGTTTAACAAAGAGGCACTTAGCAAGAATTATCTACAATGAGAACACCTGCAAGAGATTAATCTCAGGAAAAGTAAAAAAGCTCTCCAGTGAAATACATATATATATATTATATATAATGTATAATATAAAATATATATTATATATATATATATTTGAAGTGGAAGTACTATAAAAAAAGAACATACTCTTGCCTCTCCTTCCAGATCCTTTCTTAACTATTAAAAGAGGGATTTTTAATATTGAACTAGTAAAATGTAGGATGTAGTCACCTGTAGGAATTAGTAGGAACAATCTACCAATTATAACAGGTACAACAATTTCAGTATAATTTTACCTGCTCTGATCATTGACTATATTTTTAGTGGCATTTACAAGATCCACATATCACTTGCTGGGCTGATTAAACTTTGTTTCTATAATGTAGTTTTTCTTTTTTATATATAAGCAGGTTCACACACAGGAACCACTCCAAAGCCTCTCTGATTTTATTGTTAAACATTTGACAGATTTATCAATGTTGTATTCACATTCCAGGTATAAATCCTGCTTTAAGGATAATTGTTTACATTCTACTTTTCTGTAGTAGAAGCTGAACGTTTTTTATAAAGTTTCTCTACTTCACTTTTGTTTGTCCATTAATTTTGTAGAATCTAAATTCACTTGGGTGTTATGATTTATATTACCCATGGGTCTCGTTAAAGGGGACTTATCAGAATCAAATGTTTGCCTGTCTCAGAGTCCTGCTAAGGACTTTCACTGAGAGAGTTTCACAAATTTGAAAATATCTAAAAGTGCAACAGATATAACGGATTTGGAATTGCTGTTGATAAATAGACTTACTGCAATAGCACTAATATATGATAATAGTGCTAGCAAAATGCTATCCTGGGTATTCCTCACCAAAAGATAAAGGTGCAGAGTTTACCAAGAAGGCCTCCCTGTCTTGGTGGAGGAGAAAGAGCACAGCCCATTACTGACTGCCTCACTCTAACACTTTTTCCTAATACTGCCTCCTAACACTAACTCTTCTTTTACATCCTAACCTTATCTGTACCCCCCCTGAGGTGACATTTAGCATGATATGGGTGGAGTCAAGTACTATAGTCATATATGTTTAATGTGTACTTCATAAAACTCATTATTATATCCAAGGATGTTAACTTTAATATTCATTTTACAAATAATCAAGCAAAAGGTTTCATTCTGGGCACCTGCCTTCAAGATTCTGTTCTGCTGCCAAAACAGGGACGTCCCACAACTGCAAGACTCCCTCACTCAGCAGCCTCTCCAACCAAGCCCGTAGACCTCCATCCACAAAGTTTGTATAAGAGGTAAGCTGGAGCAAGCTGCTCAATGTCCAAGGCTGGTGCTTATCATGACAATAACAAGTCTGACTATTCTCCAAACCACATGCTATGGATTTTTTTTTCTTCTTTTTATAGTGATTGAAATTAAAATTGTTAAAAAAGATATATGCAAAATATAACAGAGGAGCCTGGCTGTTCACCAAAGCTAGGAAGTGGACAAGCTCATCATAATGCAACCTATGTTCTTTATCCAGAGTACTCAAAAAGAGGAGTTTGAATGGGAGGAGGCCTCACAATAATATTGCACTTGGGACTTCATAAAATACTTTTCTAAGTCTTCACCTTATTTTTTTTTTTTTTTTGTCTTGCTAGCACTACAAATAATTTCGTACAGATTAGTGTTCGCTATATATTTTAGACAGTTTGGGAACATACAAAGGTCCTCAGTTGTTGGTACTGTTTTCTAGTGAAGAGACAAGAATAACCTTTACAAACTTGCCAATGGGAATGAGTAAGGTTTGGGACAGAATGTTGCCTCTACAGCATCCATGCTAAGGTTAGACTGGCACAACTGTACAGGAAAACACTAGGCAATAAACAGCTATTCTCTCAAATCTCTTTCTGCCTTGTAGGATGTTTTTGCAGGCAGTACAAAATGATGTTCTACTTTTCCTTTTCTTTCTTTTCCATTCCTTGTTGCATTAATTTAGCTCCATATGGTATCTTTTCTATGCATGTGGAAAAATTCCTCTGGAATAATCCTCAAGGACCATTAACTGGATACCCTTAGGTTAGGTTTCTTACTAAATCTGTTGTCATTGTCAGTATTATTTTTTAGTATTCCATTACTCTTTATTGCTGTAGTGGATTTTTTTCATATCCACTTTCAGCCAGAAGGAGAATTAGATTTTCATTTTTTTTTTTAAGATTAAAAGAAATCTTTTCCAAAAATAAGGCAGCTGCAGGGCACAATCTTTCACATACGTCTCAGTGATAAATATTTGGGTAAATTTACAATATATGCACCTCTTTAAAGAAACATTTCTCCTCATTAGATTCTGTTTATAATGACGAGGGATATAGAAGTTTCCCAAATTCAGAAGTGTTTAGATTTTTCATCCTATCATTTTGGAGTTCCAAAATTTGGATATAAATTTAGATTAAAATTATGTACAAAAAAAAAAAAAAAGTAAAAATGCAGATCTTCAGAGCGTTTTATTTGTTAAATCATTTAAGATTTACTATAATTTTGAAACACCTTTCTGGTACATTGTGGCATCCCTTCAAATCACAGTAGTGATGGAAAAAAAAATGCAGTCTGCTTAAAGAAGAAAACAACTAGATTTGACTGGAAAAAAAAATGTCTTATTTACCGTCTTGGTCAGAAATAAAGGTACATGTACAAAATATCAAAATGAATGATCAAAAAAGCTATTTGCTCTGAAACAAACATGAAACTAAATACTAAATAAACATTTTACTAAAGATAGTACTTTTGTCCTAAGCCTTTTATTCGCAAGTGCAGTTTCTAACATTCAGAGAAGTGACAAAAGCTAACTCATTGTGCTTGTATGTAAACTATTACTAATTTGGGTACACCTTTACAACTCTTTTAATATTGTGTATGCCATGTACCTATGATTAGGCACAATAATCAAGATACAATTCTGCAGAGTTCTCTAGTTGAAATGCTTGATAAAATAGTTATAAAAGTACTAATTTAGCAGTTTCAAAGCTGTATCTCTAAACTTAAGGTGGAAGTGTATTTCAGTTCAGTGGAAGTTTTCTTGCCCATACATTTAGACCATTGCCTGCTGTTTGGACCATCTCTCTGCTTTAAACTAGACTAAATCAACATAAAACACATATCATAGCTTTACCTGACATTAGTTTTTATTAAATCAGATTATTCCTTTAGGATCATAGAATGGTTTGGAATGGAAGAGACCTTAAAGATCATCTAGTTCCAACCCCTCTGCCGTGGGCAGGGACACCTCCTACTAGACCAGTTTTCTCAAAGCCCCATCCAACCTGGCCTTAAATACTTCAAGGGTGGGGGCATCCACAGCTTTTGTGGGTGCACATTGCTAACTCATGTTGAGGTTCTCATTGATCAGCACCCCCCCAAGACCATCTGCTCAGGGCTGCTCTCAATTCATTCTCCACCCAGCCTGTGTTTGTGCTTGTGATTGCCCTGGCCCAGGTGCAGGACCTTGCATTTTGTTGAAATTAAAAACCAATGTGAAAGATCTTTAAGATGAATCTTTAAAAGCATAAAAGATATCAAGGGCTGATTATCAGTCTGATGGGCAGTTTTGGAGGAACAGTCTCTTTATGACACAGCTTTGATAATTTTTCACAAACCTGTACCAAAGTGCATGCAGCTACTTTCACATGGTTTCATTAACTTTTATCTCTTACTGATTATCAAAATTTACTATTGAGTGCTTCTGAGAGTTCATTCTAAAAATCATATATTTTACGGTCAAGAAAATTGATATCACCTTAGGGAAAATGAAAACCTTAGCTTCGAATTAGCTTGAAAGGTAGAAATTCTACTACTTTTTGATTTTTTAAGGGAAATGGCTTAACACCTTAAACTGCTTGTGCAGAAATTAGGTTAACATCAGTATTATTACATACTTATCACATTCACACTTTAATGTGAGGTAGTCTTCTGGGTTGTGGGAGTTATAAACCTTGGCTATGACCACCAGTGGAGCAAAGCTGTTTTGAAATTAACTGACGGTCTGTGATGGTTAAGTGACTTCTTTAAATGTCTGTATTTTAATTAGAATGATTTGGCTGAACAAACATTAGCAGTCCCATGATTCCACTGGTAGAACAACTTAATTGGTGATAAATTTGGATCTGTATTTAAGAATCCTTAGTTTCATGTTGATTAGAAAACTGCACCCACACAAACTGGCATAGATAATATTTTGTCTTTGCAACAAGAATGAAATAGACCATGGAATCTAGTTAATTGATTTGTTATCTTTTGATAATTATAACATTTTATGCTGTGCTCATGTTCTTTTAAAATAAAAGCTCTTATCAATTAACCATCACCTTTTCTTTCCATATCTTTTATAACCTACTTTTTTATTATCATTATTTTTATTTAGTGTCATATAATGACCTACAGACGGTACTTTAAGCTAAGGAACCCTAATCTAAAGAACGAGAAACTAACAGGAGGGATGGGTCAAAGACATTATTTAGGATCAATTAATTATGTTATTAGTTATTGTGTGCTTTACCTTTCACCTGTCTTTCTAGATTTTTCACCTTGATCTATCAGGGATGACTATTTCGAATCAATAAAGTAGAGACATTAAAAAAAAAAAAAAAAGAACATAAAGATATGATGCATTGTCTTTTGTATTGACCTGGTTTTCATGCAGCACAGTGACTGCCCTTTCTTTGTGTCTGTTGAATAGAAGCATTTGGAAACTAGGATGACATTGTTGTGACGTTGTTGTGAGGATATCATACTGTCAGAGAATTTTTAACCTGTGTAGGAAAAATGAATACAATGAATCCAGATGAAGAAAAAAATATTTCCATGTATTTTGAAGTCATATCTGTCAGTATTCTAAGCTGTATATGAAAGATAAATGGAAAAATTAGTTGAATGACTAAATGAGTTAAACGGTTTGTCACTGGATTATTTATAGTAAGTTTCTGATAGTTTAGGCAAAAATCTTTACAACCCAGAAAGGATATAAGGTTTGGTGTAGGTATGAGGATATCTGAAAACTGACCTAATTTCTACACTTTATACAATTTTTTTTAATCATTTATTTTCTGTGTTAGAGTCATATTGTGAGAATTTACAGTTATATGCAACTTCTACCGGAATACTGAACTTATGCCTTAAAAACCATTGGTGACTTCCTGGGCTGTTAATACAGTCCTGTTCACTTTCTGTTACGTTGGATTGGAATAACTGTCTAGAACTTATGGAAAATGAGAATTGACACAAAGCTTTACCTGACTGCAAGGAAAAATAATTTAAAATGAATATGGTGGTCAGTGAAAAATTATTAATTTTATGCTCCAGTTACTTTTATTATTCAAATATAGTACCAATATCACTGCAGCCATATATGAACAGAAAAAAATGCATATACATTTTTCCTCCCAAGCCATTTTACTTTTTTTAAAAAAGAAAAAATTCAATCTTTGTTTTACATATAAATTAACATTCAGTTCTCTTGTTATCCATAGTTTAGGTTCTTTCACTCATGCAATACTAGGTGTGGTACTTTTCACTGCAAGGCTTAGATAGACACTTCAGGGACTTACATTTATTATCACTCATTGTTCACACATGCACTGCATGCTGAATCATGAGAGGTGTAGTAGAAAGTAGCTAAAATAAAATGTGTTACTGAAAAGGAAGGGAGGACCTTCAGAGCCAAGTTGTGGGTGGGGGTTCTGGGAAGGGATAGTCTGTGAGCATTCTCAGTTTTTGCTGGATTTGTGCTGTGACATGTATCCTGTGGCAACAGGTGCTCTTCCATGAGTCAATAATAAGAGGGTTTCCCCCGGTGCCATCAGTGCCCCATAATGCAGCCAGCTAAGGGGGAAGACGTGCTCAGGTAAAAAGAACATGGGAAGAGGAGATCTGTGCTTAGGGTGTTTACACTCATGCAGTAAGGCAGGACTGAGTCTAGCCTGGAGATTGAGAGACAATCATTAGGCCAGAAAAGAAATGGGAGGGATGCCAATTTAAAATGAACAAATTTAAGCAGAAGGTTTTGTAATGTCCCTCAGTATTCATGATCACCCATACCATGAAGGTGTTTTGATGCATTACCAAAAGAAGTCAAAAGCCTAACTATTAATAACGTCATGAAAAAGCATAATTGGGCAAAAATATACCACCTGATAACATGTATCCTATCTGCAAGCCTCTTTATCTTTTAGAAGCCTACCACATGTGGACAGAGAGTACACATAATCCATGAACTGTATTTAATGAAATGTTTCCACTGTAAATACCACACAAATACCACACAATGTAAGATAAAATATTATAGGTTATTAATTAGTCAGCCTCTCCTTTGGCAGATAATTATTGTCATTTTTAATGAGCAAAAAATGTTCAAAGACATCTCAGAATACAATAATGTTACATGATAACCTTCAACGAAATAAAAAACAACAGCAAACTGTAGAAGGTTATACCCTTTAGGTGTAGTCTATATGTTTCATTTCCAAGACAGGTTTAGTGAGTACAAAAAAGCTATTTAACCTAACCCTTCTGATACTCAGAATTTTTGTCACTGTAGCTATAAAGTTGACCTTTAAAAAATCTACACCAATAACTAGGTTTCTCAGTTTATTTTGGTGGCAGAAACCACTGCCCAACCATTTTTACTCCTGCCAGGACTCCATCTTTTGTTTGTTTTGTTTCAGAACTTTCTGAACTTCTCTGGACTCACTCTAATACATCCATGTCTTTATGCTGGGGACCCCAGAGCTGAAGGCAGTGCTCCAGGTGGGTTCTCACAGGAGCAGAGTAGAGTAGGAGAATTGCCTTTCTCGAACTGCTGGCCATGCATCTTTTGATGCAGCCCAGGGTACAGTTGGCTTACTAGGCTGCAAGCACACATTGCTAGCTCATGTTGAGCTTCTCATTGATCAGCACCCCCAAGTCCTTCTCCTCAGGGCTGGTCTCGATTCATTCTCCACCCAGCCTGTGTTTGTGCTTGGGATTGCCCTGTCCCAGGTACAGGACATTGCACTTGGTCTTGTTGAACGTCATGAGGTTTGCACAGGCCCACCTCTCAAGCCTGTCCAGGTCCATCTGGATGCCATCCTTTCCCTTCAGCATGTTGACCACACCACACAGGTTGGTGTCATCAGCAAATTTGCTAAGGGTGCACTCTATCCTATTGTCCATGTCAGCGACAAAGATGTTAAATAGCATTGGTCCCAACACTGATCCCTGAAGAACATCACTCGTTACTGATCTCCACTTGGACATTGAGCCATTGACCACAACTCTGTGAATGAAACCTTACCCGCTGAGTGGTCCATCCATCAAATCCACATCTCTCCAATTTAGAGACAAGGATATCTTGAGGGACTGTCAAATGCTTTGCACAAGTCCAGGTAGATGATGTCAGTTGCTCTTCCTCAATCCATCAATGTTGTAACCCCATCACAGTAGCGTGGCAGTTTTACTCAGCTAGGCAGGTGAGCTCCACCACAACTGCTCTCTCACTCTTTCTCCTCAAAGGGAAAGGGGTAGAAAATATGATGAAAAGGGCTCAAGGGTTGAGATGAGGACAGGGAGATCATTCAAGAGTTATCATCACAGGCAAAACAGACTCAGCATAGGGAGATTATTAAAGATATTACTAACAAACTAGAGGAGTGAGAAACAAAACAAAACAAAAAAACAAAACACTAAAAACACCTTCCCTTCATCCACCCTCATCTACCTCCTCCCTTGAGTGTGCAGGGGAACAGGGGAATGGGGGTTGTGGTCAGCCCATAACACTTTGCTTCTACTGCTCCTTCATGGTCACTCTTTCGTCCTGCTCCATGATGGGGTCCCTCCCATAGGATGTTGTCTTTCTGGAACTGATCCTGCATGGGCTTCCCACAGGAAGCAGCTCTTCCAGAACTGCTTCCACATGGGTCCCTACCACAGGGTCCATCCCTCAGGAGAAAACTGCTCCAGCACGGGTCCCCCACGGGCGGCAGCTCCCCCCAGACCCCCTGCTCCTGCGTGGGCTCCTCTCCACGGGCTGCAGCTCCGGCCCGGGGCCTGCTCCTGCGGGGGCTCTCCATGGGCCGCAGCCTCCTCCAGGCCACATCCACCTGCTCCACCGGGGGCTCCTCCACGAGCTGCAGCGTGGAGATCTGCTCCGTGTGGGACCCATGGGCTGCAGGGGGACAGCCTGCTCCACCAGGGGCTTCTCCACAGGCCACAGGGAAACTTCTGCTGCATGCCTGGAGTACCTCCTGTCCTCCTGCTGTACGGACCTTGGGGGCTGCAGGGCTGGTTCTGACTTCTTGCTCTCTCAGCTGCTGTTGTACAGCAGTTTATTTATTTTATTTTATTTTATTTTATTTTATTTTATTTTATTTTATTTTATTTTATTTTATTTTATTTTATTTTATTTTATTTTATTTTATTTTATTTTATTTTATTTTATTTTATTTTATTTTATTTTATTATTTTATTTTATTTTATTTTATTTTATTATTTTATTTTTATTTTTATTTTATTTTATTTTATTTTATTTTATTTTATTTTATTTTATTTTATTTTATTTTATTTTATTTTATTTTATTTTATTTTATTTTATTTTATTTTCCTTTCTAAAATATGCCCTCACAGAGGAGCAAAGAACATTGCTTATTGCCTCAGCTCTGGCAAGTGGTGAGTCACTTTGGAGCCGACTGAAACTGGCCCTTATCTAACATGGGGCAGCTGCTAGATTCTTCTCACAGAGGCGACCCCTGCAGCCTCCTGCTACCAAATCTTTGCCATGTAAACCCAATACAGGAAGGCCAACAGACTTGATGATCTGCCCTTAGAGAAGCCATGCTGGCTGTAATCCAGTTACCTCTGTATTTTCCATGTGCCTTAGCATAGTCTCCAGGAGGATCTGTTCCGTGATCTTGCCAGGCAAGTGTTGCCTGTAGTCCCCTTGATCTTCCTTTATTCCTTTTTTAAAAATGAGGGTTATGTTTCCCCTCTTCCAGTCAGTGGGAACTTCACCAGACTGCCACGACTTCTCATATTTGATGGACAGTGGCTTAGCAACTGCCTTCACTAGCTCTCTCAGGACCTGCGAATGTATCTCATCGGGCCCCATGGACTTGCACACCTTTAGTTCCTTAGTTGGTCTCAAATATGATCTTCTCCTGCAGTGGGAAGTTTATCATTTTCCCAGCACATGCCTTTGCCTTCTGCAGTTTCGGCTGTGTGGCTAGAGCTCTTGCTGGTGAAGATAGACAATACAAAGTAATTGAGTAACTCAGCCTTCTCCAGATCTCAGGTGACCAGGTCTCCCATTTCCTTTTGGAGAGGGCCGATGACTTCCGTAGTCTTCCTTTTATCACCCATGTACCTATAGAAACCTTTCTTGTTGCCCTTGATGTCCCTGGCCAAATTTAATTCTAATAGGACTTTAGCTTTCTTAACCTGATCCCTGGCTTCTTGGACAATGTCTCTGTATTCCTCCCAGGCTAACTGTCCTTGCTTCCACCCTCTGTAGGCCTCCTTTTTCTCTTTGAGTTTGGCCAGGAGCTCCTTGTTCATCCATGCAGGCCTCCTGGCATTTTTGCTTGACTTCCTCTTTGTTGGGATGCATTGCTTCTGAATTTGGAGGAGGTGATCCTTACATATTAATCACCTTTCCTGGGGCCCTCTTCCCTTTGGGGCTTTGTTCCATATTACTCTACCAAGCACATCCCTGAAGGCAATAAACAGATAAATAAATAAATACATAAAAATAAAGAAGGCAAAGTCTACTCTCCCAGCATCCAAGGTAGTAAGCTGCTGTGCTCCCTCCTCGCTGCCCTCAGGATCCTAAACAGCAGCATTTCATGATCACTGCAGCCAAGGCTGCCCTTGAACTTCACATTCCCCACCAGCCCCTCCATGTTGGTGAAAATGAGGTCAAGCACAGCACCTCTCCTTGTTGACTCCGCTGTCACTTGGAGAAGGAAGTTATCATCAATGCATTCCAGGAACCACCTGGATTGCCTATGCCCTGCTGTGCTGTCCCTTCAATAGATAGATATCGGGGTGGTTAAAGTCCCCCATGAGGACCACGGCTTGTGAATATGACACTGCTTCTATCTGTCCATAGAGGACCTTATCTGCTTGGTCTTCTTGATCAGGTGGCTTGTAGCAGACCCTTACTATAATGTCCCTGCTCTCCCTGTAACCCAGATCCATTGCCAGCTCCTCATCCATCCCCAGGCAGAACTCCATGCACTCCAGCTGCTCGTTGACATAGAGGGTAACACCTCCTTCTTGCCTCTCCTGGCTGTCCTTCTGAAAGTGCCTGTATCCTTCCATTCCAACACCCCAGTCATGGGAGACATCCTACCACATCTCCATAACACCATTGAGGTCATAGGCCTGCAGGCATGTGTACATCTCTAGTTCCTCTTGTTTGTTCCCCATGCTATATGTGCACTAGCATAGAGACGATTAAGCTGGGTACCTCTCTAGCCTTAAGTTTGGAAATGTTTATTCAAAGTTGCTATGAATTGATTTCTCTTTGCTGTATGAGATGATGAGGAGGATTTGGCCTTTAATTAGTAATGAAGTGCTTCTACGGAAAAACAAAACAAAACAAAACAAAACTTTGCTGGAGTACAAAGGTTTTAGTCACCTACAGTGCATAACAGTATTGCTTTTCACCTTCCTGATTATTTGCTTTAATGACAGCCAGCACATGCGTTGCTGTGACAACTCGCCACTGATTTTAAAAATGTAGCAACACAATGCAGTATGCTTAGCTACTATCTTAAGCAGGCAGTTGCAGATACAAATCAGAAAAACACAAACAAAAACCAACAAAAAAAAAAAAAAAAAAACAAACAAAAAAAATCTACACAACTGCATCTTGAACCACATCCACCAAACTTAAGTTGTCTTGAACTGACGAGAGGAGCAACTCCCAAATAAAAAAAAAAAAAAAAAGCCCATCTTGTCTATCTGTCCTGGAAAGTTTAACCCCAATGGACAAAGCAAGACTTCAGATATTTTTACTGCAGTGATAGACTATAGGACCAGAGTAATCCTTCAGCTAACAAGATCCCTGTTCTGTTGCAATGTTTTACTTTGTAAACTGGTTACTCAGAGATTAGACACCATGTTTTACTTTGTAAACTGGTTACTCAGAGATTAGACACCAAATATGGAATAAAATCTGAGAAAGTGAAGTCCAGATATATTCCTTATTGCCTGAAAAGATTCTGTAAAGATTGAAAAAGTGTACTAATTTGTTCTTTATTTCATGTGGATCATTATTTCCTCCTGATAAAACCAGGTTTGTGAATGACATGCATTTACTTGTTTTTGGTTTTTGCTATGGACCATGTGTTGTTTTTTGCTTTACATTATTGCATATGATAGGTTTCATAGCCTCTTTCAGGGAAGAGTCACATTATGCTAGATAATGGAGAAATAATAATAATAGTAATAATAATAATAGCATTAATAATAATAATAAAAACGAGGTCAAATTTCAAATTAAGGTTCTGATTTCACTTTTTTTCTTACAAATCTTAGGCTTTCACAGAAGGCAACAAGCTACAAAATGTATGTCACGTGCAACAAGAGGTATAAATGACAAAAGCAAGACAAACAAAAGCACCCGAACCAGTGGAATAAACAAAAGTAAGGAAATGATGCTATCAGAAAGCAAAGTGTTTAATAGGAAAATAGAGTTCAGTTAATCCCAGATCTAATTTTCCAGTGCTTTTCTTTTTTTTTTCTTTCCATTTTTTTTTTTTCCCCTCCAAAGAATGGACAGGAAAATTGTTACATGCTAAAGAAATCTTCTCTATAAAACGAATGGTCAAACCATTTCAAGGCTTTTGACTTTTTTTTTTTTTTAAAGTTTAGAAGATCATGCTGTGAAATTGTTCTGCTATAATCAAAAATGGATTTCATTCTGTAACCTGTACAAAGTTGAATCACACCCCTGGAGATCTGCCAAATTAACTGAAAATTATTTGAATGATCAGTGATCCATGTTATGTGATCTTTACCTCCTCACTCTTCTTTTGTTCATGGCTTGCATATATATATATGCATATATATATATGATTGGATGATTGCTGACTGAATAAGGAATGGTGACTAATTGCTTAGAAATATATTGAACATCTTTGGAAGTACTCCATTATGATATGTTTTATCAATGTTGCAATGCTTCACTTTGGCTACTCTCATATTAATGACAAGTGAACTGAATGGGCAAGATGTTCAATGCAGTGTGAAGGGTACTTGATGCACAGTTCCTATTAATAATAAAAAGAAATCGGTGTTGCTAATATCCTGTGCTCTGATAATGTTAATGTTCTGCCATTTTCATACTTTGCAAACATTAGCTGTTAGTCCACACAAGAGCTGTTTTACCTTTGTGTGCTACTAAAAATCCAAACCAGCAAATGCAGATGTTGGTGTCTAAACAAATCTGGCCTGATTTTGAAAGGTTTTCAGCATAAAGCTGTGTTTGTCACTATAAGTGAATTGTTGTTATCTCTAAACTCAGGTTATTTTATTGGAAACCCTAACTATGGATTTAGAAGCATAAGTACATGCACTTGGAGAGGAAGGGGAAAAAAGAACAGCCCAAATTCACAATATTTTGAATTCCCTTCATTCCTGGGTTCAGCTTGGTCCTTGGAGCTCCATATATTCCAATTTAATGCTTAAAAATTATTCATTTGCCATGATGGAAGACTGGGGATGGAAAAAGTAGTTGCTCCTTTTTTTTTTTTCTTTTTTTCTTTTTTTTTTTTTCCTTGCTGTAGGTATCTACATAGAGTGGGCAAGTATCCAAAAACTGAAAAATCCATCTGTCCGTTTTTAAGAAATGGCTAGAGATTGTCATTGCTTTGGGAGATAATTGTTTTGATCTTAAATGGAAAAAAAATGGGAAAGCTCCGTGTGTGTAATGGAAAAATTGCCTCTGAAACCCAAAGAATCGCTACAGCTGCTAATCATGTAACACCCACTACCACATTGTGAGCTCTCTTGAAACAGTGCAACTTATTTTCTAGAAAGGTATTCAGATTTATAGCACAACCATTCTTAAAGGAAAAGAAACTGCAGATGGAGGCTATTCCCAGAAGCAAGCAGTGATTTTTGATCAATATGAGCCATTGGAGAGGTTCCCATCTTAGAACAGTGAACACCTGCTTTCTGAAAATCACATATCCAGCTGAGTATCAAACAGGAAGCTGCAAAGGAATGTGAGAAGAGTCATACAGGATCACGTCAAATATCTAGAATTACCAATTCTTAAAAACCTTACCCTAACTGGTGTTTTATTGGTATTCATAGTAATACCAATAAAATATAAAAAGTGTTTCTTCTTCCATGGAGTAATGTTATAAAATGCATATTAAATTTTCAATCAGAATCAGTCTACTGGACTGTGCAGGTAATAGGTACAGTCACATTTTCAGTCAAAACTGAACTCACCTTTTTTGCTTGTTTGAAGTACTCTTTAATTTAGTTCTCCACTTTGTTGCTGGAAATCTCCAGTCTCTTGTTGAAGAGTCTCTTTCTCTCTGTTGGATGGGATATGGCAACTTGGCTTCTAGCTGACTGATTTCATACGCACTTTTACCTTTCTCCACAGTGAAAGAAGGGGTGAGTCTGCAAAGTTTTAAGAAACCTGTTTTGCAGGGCACTGGTGTAGAGGAGGAAGATTTGTGGTTTCTATATTGTGTTTTGGATATCTTATTTGTTATATTTGGATACCTTCTGTCAAATCAGAACTGTAAATGCAACAAAAACAATATCCAGCTTGAGGAGGTGATTATAGTGCCTTCAATTAGTTTGCTGTATATAATAAACACAAAATATTCCAGGCAGTGTCTGCTGACAAATATATGCAAGTGAATAGAATTTATCTGAAAATCTTTCAGAGGCGTATGTTGAATGCCACCAGGGAGAAGACAGGCTTATTTGGCTGAGAGTATAAATTCACTCTGGTATTGTGTGATACTGAAAATCTAAGGCCAAATATCCTATATGTAAAACTTTTTAGAGCTATCTCTGGTTTCACAAGCTTGGCCCACCTCCCCAGCTGGGCATCAAGGGTGAGAAACTTAAGTCCCATTGATATTTAAGGTTGATAGCAAAAGAGGGAAAGAAATTTAAAGGACAGACCACAAAGCTTCTCTGTCTTGATGAAAGATCCCACTAGACACCCCCATTAGCATGGATGCAGCATGTGGCAAGGTGGGTCCATTTGGACCCAGGAAAAGATGTGGAAAAGGAAATCAATTACAGATGATGTGGGACAATGGCATTGGGTCTGACAAGTTGCTGGCAAGGATAATTACCCAAAATATTAGTTTCTTAATATCTGGCTGTACACAATGGGTATAAACTAGTAAAAGAGACAGAGCTGATGTGCAGAAAAGTCAGGGATGCAAAGGAAATTAAAGGATCAATAGAAATGGGTCCAAAGTTTTGCCATGTCAGGCATACCATGTCAGACATTAACAGGGGAGGTAGACTTCAAGAAGGGAATTTGCCTTTGTTGTTTGTGTCCTTCTTCCTATGTCCCTTTGCACCCAGCAGAATAGCTGGAGTTTTTTAGTGGTCCAGCAGACTCCTCTGTCTGTCTGAATCCATACTGGCTCTTTGTGCGACATTCTCATATTGACACCATCTTTAGCAGCAGTATGGGTGTCAGAAAGCTTGAGAGTGGAAGCTCCTAGTATGAGCAAGGTGGGGCTAATTGTCAGTGTCAGATGATGGGAACAATTGTGATTGGCAGAGAGGGAATAGTAATCAGATAACTGATTAAGGAGAGAAATAATTATGGAGAGAACTGATTAAAGGAAAGGAATCCAGCACTCATCAAGGGTAGCCTAAGAGATAAGTTACTACAAGATATCTAAACTGCCAAAAGAATGTGGGTGTAATTGTTTCCTCTAGCTTCAAGAAATATTGGTAGGGCAAAATGCAGCACAGAGTAGGTGTTTGGGAAAACTGAGGAAGAGAAAAAAGCAAAGCAGCAGAGGAATGCAGTGAGCTCTCTGAGGCAGAGCAGTAATTGAAAAATGAGCAACAGGTAAGGCTGGAAATGGAGATAAACAGCAACTGTCCAACAAAAGGGAGTAAAGTGGAGGATGGAAAAAAAGCACAGAAAGAATGAGATGGTCCAGCTGAGAGTGCTGGCAATTCTTCACTGAAGGAATAAGAGTTTGGAGAAAGCAGGTTTGTGTCTCAGGCAAGACTGGGCTGTTAAAGTGTGACTGCTAACTAAAAAGGTCTGTAGAGGCTACTTATTGTATGATCAGTGCTTTCAAAATGAAAAGTTAGTCTGAGGAAATAATGTCTAATGAATGTTGTGAGAAATTAAAAAAATATACACTTATAATTTCTTGCTTTTAGCTTTAACTTAATTTCCTAGATAAATGACCATGGATTCTGTTGTGCGGAGTGCTTTCTCAGTATAGGTTAGACTGAAAAATGTGTTTACTTTTCTAATAATAATGTATTTTTAGAGTATTTTGCAGTTATGGGGGGAAAACACTCTATTATCATAAAAGTGCTATGAAAATTGATGCCACTATGCTACTCATTACTTTGCCTCTTTTCTTCCTCTTCTGCATAGCATGACTGTAAGTAATGTTATTCCTCCTTTAGACCTTATACAGTATCAATCAACTCATCAAAATCAGAGTAGATTTGTATCCCTTGTGCACCATGATACTAAACCATTGGAGATTGCTATTATATTTGCAATGCAAAAATTGCAGCAAATACAAACGGGATTCCATATAAGGTTTTCTTAAAGACCAAATGTATTTATCATGATCAATACATTGATATGGAAAACTAAATAATTTTATAAAAAATTATAATTTGTTAAAATATTTTGTCAAATTTTACACATTTTTTTTTAAATAGGAGTACATTCATTTTAATATGCTTGGTTGGTTGTAGTATTGACTGCTTATAATAACATATTATTATAACCATCTCAGTTTATTTTGATGTTCAATATTTTAGGTAATATTAAACTAATAATATGAAGCACTTCAAAATGAACAATACAGAAAACAGCAATTACGCAACAACACTTTGTTCATAGTTGATAATGTAATTCAAAGACCACATTCATCCTTCCCCTCCACCAATGTAAATCAGGTGTGGCTTATTTTAAGTCCAGATACACATGAAAGACAATTTTAAAAGAGTGAAATGCTAGGGTGTACTGGATGACCATTTGTCATAACATCCATGCAGGTCTTCCTTTACTGTCAATTAAGTTAGTGCTGCATAGTGATGCACTGTTATTTTGCTAAGATCTACTGTAATTATAATGTCTTATAATGAAAAATATTGTGCAAAGTGTGGAAACCTTGCTTTAGTTAAATGAATATGAATTATGCTTTTGATATTTGTGAATTCAGGAAATCACTGTCTTTGTTTTCTCTCTCATTTTTTGTATTATGGACTATGTAAGACATCTACAACAAAGATCCTGTTCAGAGAAAAAGAAAGGTCTGTCATAAAGGTGCACAACTATATTGGCAGAGACACCCCTCTCCTGCTCAGCCCTGTGATCTTGAGTATGTTCTACCACCTATCTGAGCTACTTCATTCCTTTCCATTCTTTGTGCAAAACCTTTTCACTCCATAGGACACAGATTACTATCACAGTGATTTGGACTTGATGCTGAATAATAAGGCTCCTGCATCTATTGGACTTTCAAGTCCTGTTGAAATACATACAATAATACTAAATAAAATGGAGCGGGAAACATGTTTCTGTGCAAGTTGAAAACTAGTTTCATTAGCAAAATTTTAATTGTTTCTAAGCACAGTGTTGCCAGACAATGGGTCCCATGGCAGCTGGCAGAATTACTCAAGTGCCTTGGGACTCAGTACAGAGGAGAACTGTGTCCTTAATTAGCATTTATGT
Organism: Anser cygnoides; assembly: GCF_040182565.1. Classification (NCBI taxonomy): domain Eukaryota; kingdom Metazoa; phylum Chordata; class Aves; order Anseriformes; family Anatidae; genus Anser; species Anser cygnoides. The sequence continues at coordinate 91,193,445 of NC_089874.1, forward strand.
ATAATAATCAATGTGCATGTATATATAAGCACTATAAAAATATTTAAGTTAGATGCTATGTTGTCTCTGTATTTTGGGGTCACAAAGATATCTAGCCTCCTTATCTGCTGTTGTAAAAGTGTGACCCACCATGGTAACAGCCTGCAGATTGGTGAGTGACAAGGTAAACCTGACATATAAGTAGCTCCTATTGAGTAAAGCACAATATATTTGCATGGAAAAGATGAAAGGAAAAATGACAGTGCAAAAACAAATAATGAAAATAATTAAGAAAGGTAAGAACTAGGGACTGTTAGAAACATTTTTTTTAAACATGCAGTGAAGAAGCCATTTGAGGATGGAATAATTAAGCAGTGCATTCATGAAGAAAAAAAAAATATAATAGCAGAAGGAAAAGAGCAAACAAGATGAAACAGAAGTAATGCTTAGGGATTTGTACAGACAATGCTAACAAAGACTGTAATAGAAATTCTGATGTAGTGAGTAACAAAATAAACAACAGTATGTAACATATAGACAGATTTTCTAGAGCATTTTGCATCCTTGAGATCTGACTTTAAGGGAGTTAAAACTGCTTATTATATTCCTCACATTGTATGCAAAGCAAGTTCTGAGGGGTTCAACTTTTTTTGCTTCCATACAACATCAAGCACAGTAGATATTTCCTCTTCAACTTCTGTCTTTGCCTTCTGTGCCATTACAGCTGCATCTTTGCAGCCAGCCTGGATCCCTAAATAGAATTTAATACACACAACTAGAAATGTTGATCAATTATATGTTGCTAAAGTTTCTTTTGGAAACCCAGTGTATTGTTTTTTGTATCCAAAGACATTTAATATGGAGAATAATTATCTGAGTTTTCTATCTGTTGGAATAAAAAAGAGAAGTATCACAGCAAAACATGATTTATAAGAGAGATGATCAATGTGGCAGAGCTTCAAAGTGAGAAATGGCCTGTGTAAAAACTTGGGCCAAAAGGATGAACAACCATACACGAGTCTTAAAATACCAACAAAAATATCCAGCATCAGCTGAAGACTTTTGGTTTTATTTCTGGAATTCAAGAATGGACTAATTGTGTATCATAGGCAAAAAAAAAAAAAAAAAAGCCCTATACAAAATAAAAGGAAGACATTGCTAATTTTAGCACTAGTCTAATAAATCGGTTCAACATTGTATATACTTATGTATACTTTGCCTACAGAAAATGTATTTGACAGATATCTATCAAAGCAGTATAACCTGTGATTTAAGCAAAAATATGTAAAATAATCATGTTGAATAAACAACTGTTTTTACTATTGTCATACCAAAAGTAACTGAAATACAAGTAAACTTTGACTCCTATGGCTTTTTGTATCAGCTATAGTGACTGTTATGAAAAATTGGCAGTATAATTTTATTACATAAAATAAAAATAAGAAAAGCTGTCTGCTTAGAATTTCTTTGTCATCATTGCATACAGAGAGTAAGTATGGCTTAGCAGTGTGTTATGTATAACTGTTGGCCAACATCAAGGGAAATCCCCCAATGTATGTATTTGATTTCCCTGACAAATTGAAGAAAACGTTTATTAGTTATAATAACTCTGTGTTTCTTTAAGGCTGTCATGTCAATCTGGATGTACAGTTGGCTGTAGATACTGCAGCTTTGACTCAGCCTGTCACTTCTTACCTTGCCAAGCATGAAAATAGCAAGTAACAAGACTTGCAAAAAGAAATATTGCCTGACAGGAACCTGACTTCTAGACTGCAGAATCCTGGTATAAAGCCACCTTGACAAAATTGTATCGCCTTAGGACCCTTCAAATTAGTGGAGTGATGCATCTTTATTATCAGACATTGTTCAGTTCATCATAAATGTCTCACTGCCACTGCACCTTATGTCTGAAAGGGTCTCTATAAAAGCATACTATATTCCAATCTAATTCACACAATGACTTTTTTGGTAATTAAGATCCAACTACTGTTAAATTTATAGGGATTTTCCATTACTGACATGAATCAGATGATTTAGAATGACTGGATTAAAATAGTTGGTGTCACTGCTAAGAAAAGTGCAAGGGATCTTTAAAAAGGAAGAAATAAAGTTGATTTAGATATTCAATTTATTGCTGAGTGACCACCCCAAATTGATCTAGAAGAAGAAAAGGAAAAAAAAAAAAGACAGAAATAAGATCTTTATAACTTTTCAGCCATCAGCTGTATGTCTTTCGAAGCCAGCATTAAAAGTCTGTTCAATGGCCATAAATATAAACCAGGAGAATACAGTTCACAATAAAATACCTACTGTTGCTGCACACACAGAGTGGAATTTGACAATGACAATTGTTTTTGTGATGCTCTAGCTTTTTGGAGAGAGGCTATTCACTCTTCTCCTTATGCATATTCTGTACCAAAGAATATTCATAGGTGTTTATATAGAGGAATTGACCCCAAAGTATTCATAGCAGTGACCTGAAGGCCAAAATCTTTCTCCCTTCCTACCAGCCTTGCTGCAGAAATTCCTGACAGACCAAGAAAAATCTTTGCCTGGCATGCTAGTAGAAGGGAAGAGAAAATTACCTCTACCTCTTATGATCTTTAGGGCATGTCGTACGACTTTCCTGCATCTGTATTGCATATCCACCTTTAGGGCATGTCATATGCCCTAAAGGTGGATATGCAATACAGATGCAGGAAAGAATGAAAAAGAACTTCAAGTAGGTAATGCAGTTGCAGTCGAGACTGGATCTTTTAACTATGTCTGCGTCCTTCAAACTGTTATCCTTGCAGTTGACTTTTACTTTTGTATTTTCTTTGCAGAATTATCAGATCTTCTAACAAATAAACTAAATAATAAACTAAATAAACTCTCTAATAAACTAAATAAACTCTAATAAACTAAAAAAAAAAATGGAAGCTTCAAGTTTAGGTCCAATGATTGTGCTGTTTTGATGTTGGAGAGCTACTTTATTTATTTATTTTTTAATCTATAGGAATTAGATGGCCTTTCCTTGACTTTTTTTTTACTCAGCTTTTATATATCTATCTCGTTCTCAAAAATGAATGAGTCATTTTTGTTGGTAGATATGCTTTCATACAAAGGAACTACTAACCTGGGCTCATGTGCAGGCCACTGTATGTCTTTGCTCCTTAACAGCTGTTTCTATGATGCTTATAACTGTGAAAGGTGAATTGAACTGATGGCTGTATTAGCTGTGTGTTGCTTTTATCCTTCTTAATACCTGATCATAGAACCATAGAACCATAGAACCATAGAACCATAGAATGGTTGAAAGGGACTTTAAAGCTCGTCTAGTTCCGCCACAGTCAGGGACACCTCTCACCACACTAGGTTGCTCAAAGCTCCATCCAACCTGGCCTTGAACACCTCCAGGGAGGGGGCACCCATAGCTTCTCTGTGCAACCTGTTCCAGTGCCTTACCACACTCATCATTAAATCTTTCTTCCTAATATCTAATCCAAATCTACCCCTTTCTAATTTAAAACCATTTCTCCTTGTTGTATCACTACATTCCCTGACAAAGAGTCCCTCCCCACTTTCCTGTAGGAACAGAAGGCTGCTGTAAGGTCTCCTTGGAGCCTTGTTGGCTGTCACCAATCACCTCCTTATTTTCCATGTGCTTTAGTATAACTTCCAGGAACATCTGCTCTGTGATCTTGCCAGGCACAAAGGTGAGACTGACTGGCCTGTAGTCCCCTGTTTTTTTCTTTATTCCCTTTTTAAAAATGGGGGTTATGTTTCTCCTCTTCCAGTCAGTGGGAACTTCACCAAACTGTCATAACTTCTCAAATGGTCTTACGCATGCAGTTCCTATGCTCCGAGCTTAATGGCACATGGGCCATACCTCCAGTAATGTTTGTGAAGAACTTTTTTTTTTTTTTAATGTGCGTGTGTGTGGCCACTATGATAATGCTTAAATGAATTACTAAAGTGAGCCACAGATTTTTCTTCTATGCTTTGCTGTGACTTTTCACCTGCAGTCACCAGGTAAGTCATAAAACTCTTATTTGTGTATCTTCTGTGGATGTTTTCTGAGACTCAGTGATGTGTTCAATTATGTTAACTTACACCAGATAAAGTGATAGAAGTCTTGTCATCCTTTCACTTCTCTCATTTTGAAGAATCTTCCCTCCAAGGAAGAGAAGTGGTCAAAATTACTCTGTCAGGTGAAGTTACCATACTGCCTTTCTTTTCCTTCTCCATAAGCAGAACAGGCTCTAGTGAGTCTCTACACAATCTGACATACTTTTCAACTTCTCTTTTCCTTCAAAGCAGATTCTAGTCTTTTGGAAACACGCTGAAAAACAAAAATGATACAGCTTCAGCTACTCATGTTAGGGTACTGACAGACCAACCAACCTTCACCAAACTTACATTGAAGTTCATATTACAACCTTGCTATCCACTCCTACCCTCCTCTGACAGCCAACAGAAGAAAAGGTGACTGATCCCTCATCCCTTTTAATGTAAACGGTGATATCTTGGAGTAAAACCACCAACATAATAGTTTAAAATAAATGGCCAGCTAAAGACCCATAAGACCTCCCTGTCTGTCAGTGCTACTGTTGGGAACTGCAGCCTTCAGCAGAGTAGAGAGCTAGCATTGTGAACCCTTCATCAGGTCTTGTTTGTCTTGGTCTTCGATTGGTTTAAGTAGCTGGTGGCCGGATGATTACATCCTTACCTCAGCTGCCCAAAGTCCAAGGTCCCAGAATACATCACTCTGATCTCCAGGCCTGTGTATGCTCACCATGATACACCTCTGTCAACATAATATTTCTCAAATGGGTGTCACAAAAAGGAGGAATTTGGCTGGTGTCCCATTTGAGTAGTACTCAATCCTTTTTGTATTTAACTAGGATGAATAATAGGTAATGAGGTAACACAGTCACCACTAGAGAGAGCTCTGATACTAGAATTATTATCAAGCCCCACTTTTATCTAAGTTCCTATTGCAGAGTTCAGGGTCAGTCTCTTGAATGGATGGAGTGGCAAAGAGGAATACAAAGAGAAGAAACTGCAGTGTGTTAGGGAGGATGTTATTAGAACATGATTGGTCTACATATAGGAGAGAGTATTTTTCTAGTTCAGATTCTTTCCAGTTTAATTCAGCAGTTTTTTGACACTCTGCTTGCAATACTTATTGCTGTTCAGCTTCTCTGCTTCATGGTTTATGGCTTGATATTGCTTGCAGAAGAATATAGGATGAAAATAGAATACTGGAATTTGGGAAATAGTGATTTATGAATCATGCCATTTATACTTGATAGTATAAGGAAAAAGTTTAGAAAATACTTGATAGTTAAGGAAAAGTTTACAGAATTTTGAGAAGTGACTTGCTGTATCTACACATTTTGACTATTTAAATGGGAAATATCTATGAGCAGAGAAAATTCCTACATTGCTCTTTCGTGAACACCAGAAAATAAACATATCTGAGATATCAACACCTTCCAGTAATGTCTGCGCCTTATTATCATAGTTCAATGCAACTTTACAGAATTGGAGATATGAATCATGTAAAGACAGAGACTGGAAAAGCTTGAATAAGTAAGAACATGTAGATTCTTCTCTCTCTATATATATATTTATTATTATAAATATGGCAGAAAAGGTATCACAAAGGCAGTTTGGTGGATACTCTTCTAATAGTTGGTCTCTCTTACTGCTCCACAATGTAGGGGGTAGGGAAAACATGAACTTGTGTGAACTGATTAAATGGCCTGTACCAAACCTTAGAAAATAGAAGATAGTGTCCAAAGCCTGTATTTCAAAACCGTACTGTCTCCATTCATTCCATGTGCTTCTGAAGAAGATAATTCCCCAGCTTGGGGTAAATCTTCCTGCAGCTAGGAAATGTGACTATAACTTCAGAATGTCTTGACTTTTGATCCTCCTTATTAAGTTGGGACTGCTTTTAAAAAGACCCTTGACCTTCTTCATAAACTTCCTTCTGTGAGAGACTGAGAACAGAGACTATCCTTCCACCTCCAGCATAAGGGAATAGTCACTTTAGTTTCCTTCCAGTATAGCTAGATGTTTCTCCTTCCTCATCTGTAGCAGTCATCTACAAGTACAAGGTTTACCACCACCTCTTTCAATCCCAGTCAAATGTAATGTCTGTTAAACAAGCAGTAAGTAATCATTGTACAAGAGCTTTTAGAAGACTACAGACTTGGGTCATTTCAGAATATTTTTCTGCTTTCTCCTTTTGGGGGGGTGGGTAGGGGTTGAATATGTCTTCCTTTACCTCCTCAGAACTATCATCTCTATTGACTCTCTCTCTCTTTTGGTGGAGAACTTGATAATGTTGTTTGCTTATGCAGAGACATCTTGTAAGTTCAGATGCCCATAGGTCTAAAGATGAAAACCGTAATTCATTTATCAGAACTTATCTTTTGGAGCAATTCCACCAAAAACATCAGCCACCTTTCTCAACAAAGACATCAGCTGCATTTCTATTGCCAAACATGGTGGTGAATATTACCAGTGTCTATTTCGATTCCTACTAGAAAATGTAAGATCATTTTGTATTTTAGACATCACTGATAAATGAATGGCTGGCAGAGTTCAGGACAATGTAAAAGTCCCACAAGGTACTAGAGTCCTATATAATTTTCAAAAATTCATAGACTACAGAATTTTAACCTAAATGACAATTTATGCTTTGAGACTGGAAAATGCAGCTCAAGAACTGGAATTACCTGAAATAATAAAAAAAAGAAGTTGCAAAAATACCAGATGCAAGAAGACATGTCTGAGTTAAATATAAAGAAATAAAATTGTCATTTAGACATTAAACCAAAAAAAGTTGAAGGGCAAATGTGTTACAAAAAGCAGGAACATATAATGCAATTGCTTTTGATTCAAGAAAATAAACAAAATGTAAAATTATTTTATTAGGGAAAGAGGGTGCATACAAATCAAAGGATTAAGAAATTATTATTATTATTGTTATTATTATTATTATTATTATTATATTTTCTGTAGTAAATGATTAGGACCCCAGAAAATACACCTTGAAAATACATGTTAAGAACATTTAGGTAAGCCGGAGGAAGTTCAAGTGGGCAGGATCTAATTAAACTTGTCAGTTTAAAGAACAAGACAAAGTAACCTCTGAAAGATTAGTAATTGTCTTTAATATTTGGTGAAAGACTGGGCTGGTCTTCACAGTGCTGGAGAAAATAAAATTAGTGATTCCCTTTAAAATATATTTTAAAAAAATAGACAAAAGAAAACAAATGCTAATCAGTCTAACTTTAAAATGCATCATGGGAGAAGAAATTATTAATCAATGAATCTATGAGCATCTAGAAAATAAAAGGACGATGAGAAGCAGACAAAGTGGCTTTTACACGACCAAATTGGACCAAACCAATCTCTTTGTCTCACCTAGCTAACAAAAGGGAAAAAATGGATGCCACATATCTTGACTATAATATGGCTTTTGATGTTCAAGATCTTCCTGTAAGAAGTATGGACAGATGAAACCATCATGATGTAAATGCACAAATGGTTAGTAGTAGGATGATGTCCAGTTTTGCAAAAAACACAAAAAGATCACTGGGAAGAAAATGCAAAGACAGTGTGAAAAGTATCAGCATTATATTTGCAATAGTCATTCAGACTCAAGCATCCCCTTATTTTACCCACAGGTATATAGAAAGCTTTAAATATTTAAGATTTTTTTTTTTTTTACTCCCAAATTAAGAAGACTGAATACGTGTGTGGATGGATAAAGGGGCGGGACGCCATACAGCAGTTTTTCAGTTAGTCAAAGGCTGGTACAGAGAGGGCAGAGAGCTGACCAGCATGGAGGAAGGGTAGAAGGCTGCAGGGACTATTGCTTTCCTGCTCAAGCTGCTCTCTGTTTACAGCTAATTTGGATGTATTGACAGTGACTGCTTAGTCTGTGTTCTCCTGCCTAAAGATTTCAGTGACGTCTGCCCTTAGACGTAAACGTACAGCACAGAGGGAGAAAAATGTGTAGTGCCTTGGAAATTACAAATGAAAGCAGCATGTTTTAAAAATTAACAGGGTGTATCTATTTAAAAAGCACCAGCTTCACAGCTGTAACCATTACCTTTTTATAGCATATTTTATAAACAAGGTCTTAAAATACTCATGGGTTTCTCTTTGGTAAAAATGCAAAACAAAACTGAGATTTGAATGAGCTCACTTGAAGTCAATAATATGCTGGTTTACCCCAGATGAACGTCTGTACCAGAATTGCATATATAGAAATATAACACTATTCAGAAAAATAAAACATAATGCAATTGAGCTATTCTGAGCATGAAATTCATGTCTCTAAATAGATTTTAGTATTGTCTGGTGAACTGCAGTGGTTTGAAATATCTCCATTGTAATGTATTTTACCTGCTACACAATCCTCACTTGACTTTCTTTCATGAAAAAAATGCCCAGAACTAATCTATAGAAATAAAGAATTAAGTGTTCATTTTATTTTTTTTTTCCACACTGCTAGTGTTTTAGTCAGATCAAGGACATTGCCTTGATTTATACCAGCAGAGAAAATTGTCACAGAAATTAAAGATACATTTAGATAAAAACTAAAAATTAAAGTGTAATAGCAAAAATTTTTCTTCAAGAGAGGTTTGAAAAAAGAGACAGTGAAGCACAGGAGTACAGGTTATGAGTTTATCAAATTTCTTACAACATCAACAAAGTTATGTCTGAATATAGTTCTTATACAGCAAGACTTTACCTCCATACATTAAAAAGCAGTATTCACTTTCCTGAAGGGATCAAATGCACATTGGATACTTTAAGTACACATAAGAAAATTTGGAGGTGGCTTGTGAAAGAGGAAAAAAAAGCCAGGTGCTGAATCTTGCAATGAGCAATGAAACTATACCCATCTTTGCCTTTGGAAGAGGCTCACAGTCTTGATTTGTGTTCCTGTGAGAGGCTTGCAGATATTCTTATCAGCCAAAAACTGAGAAGTGTGAAATTCATGGACACCTCAGTGGAAGGTGCACATGAAATTTAAAGGCTAACAATTCATTTCTGGTTTTGTTACCTAAGTGGGATGGAAATCCAGATTTCAAATTAAATTTAATCAGGCAGGATGGGATAGGGATAGAGACAGTACTACTGGCCCTCAGGGGAAGAAGAACAATGACAATATGCAGATCTGTAAGACTAAGGCATTTCTGCATAAAAGAAAATTCTTGGAGGGAGCTAGTGGTCAAGGTCAGCACTATTATAGAGAAAAATGGGAGGATAAGTTACTTTCTTAATTGGGTAGATGAAGAAGAAACTTTTGATGATTTGAACATTTGTAGGACAGATTGTAAAGATGGAAGACGCATGTGGAAGCTATGCTTAGATACTAACATGTAAATATATAAACATTGGCTTAAATTTGGCATTTTGTGTATATTTGAGCAAGTCTTATTGACAGTCTTAGTCTTTACTTTCAGTTTAAAACAAATTGCTTTCTTTTCAGCATTAAAAATGTGCTATCGAAAGAGTTTCATTTATATAACTGCATGCATACTTAGTTGTCCTTTGCCCATACAAGAGACATACAATCCAACAAACAAACGAAAAACCTCCCACAACCCCCCAAACAATTAGCGTGACAGCAGGCATTACAAATTCCCGCTCTACTCTGCACTGGTGCGGCCTCACCTCGAGTACCGTGTGCAGTTCTGGGCACTGCAGTACAAAAAGGACATTAAACTGGTGGAGAGTGTCCAGGGGAGGGCAACTGTCCTGGTTCCAGTTAGGACAGAGTTAATTTTTCCTCATAGTAACTGGTAGGGTGCTATGCTTTGGATTAGGATGAGAAGAGCGCTGATAACATGCTGATGTTTTAATTGTTGCAGAGCAGTGCTTACACCAGGCCAAGGACTTTTCGGCTTCTCGCTCTGTCCTGCCAGCGAGCAGGCTAGGGGTGCAGCAGGAGCTGGGAGGGGACAGACCCAGGACAGCTGACCCAAACTGGCCAAAGGGGTATTCCATACCATCTGACGTCATGCTAAACAATATATAGGGGTGGCTGGCCGGGGTGGGGGGGCTGGCTGCTCGGGGATAGGCTGGGCATCGGTCAGCGGGTGGTGAGCAATTGCATTGTGCATCACTTGTTTCTTACACATTATTATTATTAATACTATTATATTTATCACTATTATTATTATTGTTATTATTATTTTCCTGTCTTAATAAACTGTCTTTATCTCAACTCACAGGCTTCACTTTCCCGTTTCTCTCCCCCATCCCAGAGAGGGAGGGGGGAGGGTGAGCGAACGGCTGTGTGGTGTTTAGCTGCCAGCCGGGTTAAACCACAACAGCACCGAAGATGGTGAAGGGCCTAGAGGGGAAGACATATGAGGAGCGGCTGAGGTCACTTGGCCTGTTCAGCCTGGAGAAGAGGAGGCTGAGGGGGGACCTCATTGCAGTCTACAACTTCCTCGCAAGGGGGAGTGGAGAGCCAGGTGACCTATTCTCCATTATCACTGGTGATAGGACCCGTGGGAATGGTGTTAAGCTGAGGCAGGGGAAGTTTAGGCTAGACATCAGGAAGATGTTCTTCACCGAGAGGGTGGTCGCACACTGGAACAGGCTCCCCAGTGAAGTAGTCACTGCACCAAGCCTGTCTGAATTTAAGAAGCGATTGGACTGTGCACTTAGTCACATGGTCTAAACTTTTGGGTAGACCTGTGTGGTGCCAGAAGTTGGACTTGATGATCCTTATGGGTCCCTTCCAACTCGGGATATTCTATGCTTCTATGATAAATTGATTGTGTATTTCCTTGATTTTGGGTGTCCTTTAAATATATATTCACCAGTGTGATAATGTCAGTTTTTCATATTTAAGCAGCAACAAATTCTTACTAAAACTGAAAATTTACAAAAGAATCTTTAAAACTCTGAAACAGATGACAAAGAGGAGAAAATGTATTTAATGTACATGATTTTTAACCCAATCCCAAGACAGAAGAAGGCATGGCTTTTTAATATTTGAGTCTCGTAAATCTATCAAGTGCTCAGTATTTATGACTGGCCCATAGCAAGGTAGACATGAAAGACTAGAGGCTGAAAACTGAAGGATATGAAGTATTATAAATCAGTGGATTTGGAACTAAGTAGAAATCATGCAACATGAGGGAAGAGATAAAAAATAGTATCAATTAGTAGGAAAGAGTCTCTGACAAGAAGGTACCAGCCAATATCTGTCTAATTCTGAAGGCAGATGATGGTACTGTCAAAACCCATCTATCATGAAAGCAAGGAATGCAAACAGACATTTACTAACATTGTAAGTCTGCAAGGCAGCACAGCCACTGATGGTAGAAGCTTTGGAGATCTGGGCCAACAGACAATGTATCAGCTATTGAACTGATAAAAACTGTGGACAAAGTCAGGAGAAAATCCAGATATTGTGTGTTTCCAGTAACGAAAGTCAGGTTGAGAAATTCTCCAGCATTGTAAAATATGCAAAAGCTGCACTATTGCAATCACTTTTTGTTCTATCAAGCACATTTAAAGAAACTGTCAAAAAATAGAATATTTAATCTTCATATGATTTATTTAAAATATAAAATTAAGCTCTTTTTTCTGTTTTTTTTTTTTTTTTTCTTTCCCAGTCCTGGATTTTTATTTTTTTTTTCAAAATCCACAGATACAAAACAAAATACATACTGTGGTGATATTTTCCTTTCCCAACTATTTCAAGGAAGAAAAGTCTGTTTTCTAATGAATTCAAAGTGGTTCTTCCACCACTTACCGGATTTCAGCTTTTTTGAGCATCTTATTGACAAATATTACTTAAATTTAGGAAAGGAGAATGGTAATTGAATACTGACTAAGAAGTCTATTATTTTTTAGGTCTGTCTTATTATCCACCTACTTTTTCAGTCCCTGTTACTATACAGCCTGAGCATCTGCAGTGTATTCATCCTCACAACAGAATGGAAGGGTAATTTATTACATTAAATTCATACAGCATGCTGAACTTTATTAATGCCCTACTCACCAGACTAACCTATCTACTTCAGTCACTTCTGACTCCTTGGTTTCTAACCAGGGTAGCACGCACCTGTGGGGAAAAAAGAAAAAGAAAAATAAGAGAGAGAGAGAAAAAAAAAAAAGGAAAAATAATGGATTTATCATGTCTCACATTCAGCAGGAATACCAGGAAGTTGTAAATGTAGATAAAGCCTTTTAGCTTAAGCACAGTCTGTTAATTAGAAGTATTCTATCTCTCAAATATAGCTCTCTCAATTTAATGTGGTAACATTTTGGCCTGGTGGCAGATATCCAGATCCATAGTTACAGCACAAAATGAATCATTAGTTTTTGAGCCCAACAATACCCTTTATTTTACCTAAAGCATGGCAGAGGTAGACTGGAAGTAAAATGATGAGGAATTAATTGAATCACAGGAGGTAGACATACTAAAAACAAGAAAGCTGACTCAATAATGAGTCAGGCTGAATGAGGGAAACCTCAATACCAAATAGTTTGGTATTGCCCAAGGAAGCTGTGCAAAAAAAAAAAAGAGGCAGAAAAAAAAAATCTATTTTGAAGAGATACCTTGAACGACACATTTTTTCCCTAAACTCTGTATGGGGCATTGCTTGTTGTAGTCCTAGCTGGCATCATTTGTTTTCTGTTTACTTAGAATCTTGTACTATTACTCATTAAAGCCAATTGAATTAAACTGCACATAAACTCCCAGAAGAAAATCACTTTCTGTCTGTAAAAAATGCTGCCAAATATAACAGAATTCACAAAGAAACACATTGCAAATATTCAATTCTTGCCTGATTTTCTGTTGTATGTGTAAAAATTTGGTGCATTTGTAGAAAACAACATTTCTAAAAAGATGGGGGATAACACAAAAGCAATAATTAAGTGAAAGTTTGTCCAAATGAATATTAACAGACTTTTTTTTTCTTTGATCTCATTTTGATTAATTTTTAAACAATAGTAAGATTATGAATATGACAGTCCTGTTGATAGTTGAAAATATGTTTTTCTTCTTAACTGTACTTTAAATTTTCCTATGAGTTACCTCAGGAGTTTGATAATATGATGTGCAATCTGTCACTGTTCAGCATTTGGACCAGATCAGTAGTATCTGAAAGCAAGTCAGACCTTTGAAGTTCTAAATCACTGGACTGAGTACTCTCCTTGATAAAAGATAACAGCATCGCCGCTACCAATATGCTTATTGTTCTGAAACTGTGTCAAAGAGGGAATGAGTTTGAGGTACACTACAGAAGTTCCTAACTACTATCTTCCATCTGGAAGGATCTGGAAGGATATCTGAAGGTCATGCAAAAACCTTGTGAGATAATTCTATGATTAGCACACATACCAAGTCTGCTGTAAGGATCTGATTCTCAGATTGCCAATGTACTATTTCTCCTGAAAGCTGAACTCCATTGTATTAAAATATGTTTCTAATGGATATAAGTTGCTAATCTTCAAAATAAATACAAAGTCCAGAGAAAACAGTCCAGTGTATTTGTTTCTGAGGGAATTTAATTGAAATGAATCCAAACAAATTATTCCTTGGTACATGTGAAACATATGGAGAAGCTTTGGAAACACAGGATAATAAAGCATTAAAAGCTTTAGGCACCAGGATATGTGATATTTTCAACACACACACTGTTATGAAGTATCCAATGTTCTTTTTACAAATTTGGTACTGATGCTCACAGACTGGAGAAGAGGAGATGAGAGACGAGGTATGTTTTATTCCACAATGGAAGCTGTTGTCAGATGCAAACTTGACAAGGAATTAATCAAGAGCACTGGTAGCACAATAAACACATAAATGAGATTATAAAATACAAGAAAAAATCCAGTGAAGCTGGACATATTCTTAGCTATCAGTTTAGCTTTATCCTGAGCTGAATTCAGAAACAGTAAGACTCCCATTTCCAAATTACAACATTTGATCATATTTTAAAACCATGCTTCTACCACCTGTTCCACTCTGACGAGCACCTGTATGATTTCCATTTTACCAAGGGAGCTATCAGTATTGCAAAGCACATCGCAGTGTGAGCAGTGGTGGCATTAATGAATATCAATAGCAAGTGGACTGATAATCCAGGACTAGCATGCCTACTGCATATGGTAATCAGGATTCAGTTCTTTGCTCTGCCACCACCTTCTACAGCACTAACATTGTTACATAAGTTAAATCTATTTGGAGAATGTAGATGGATGTGTGTTCAGTCTAACAAAGTTTAAACTGAGCACTCTGGAATCTCTTGAGCAACATTAGTTAAGTGCTGCTAAACTAATACCCATTGCCTCTCAGGAAGAGAGATTGACTCATGTACCATGCCACATTAGAGCAGCCTTTTGGCACCTGTTCCAGGACTGGCTTATATCCTACCATATGATAGCACAGTGAGCTCACGTCATTAGATTCCCAGTAATCTCATACTATTCCAATTTGTTGAGTTAGCATATTTAGAGAAGTAATTTCTCTTCACTTGAGGCATGGTAACTCACCATAACTCACCATCTGCATGTTTCTACTCTTCAGCAAATTCAAGTAGTAGGAATTAGGTGAAATTTCCCCTAACTTGTACTGTATTTTCTATCATTGTGATAGCTAGTAAACCACTCTGAGCGGCTGGATTGCACAGGAAATTTCTGGGAGTCACACAAAAGCCTTCTTTGGTATTTGCAAGTGACATAGAAACTACAAAACTGTGCTTATGTTATTAATTCCCTGATATCTAACTTTAACCTGTTAAAATTGTATATTTATCTTAATTCTCCATAATCTTCAACCGGACAAAAGCAATATGAATTTTCAAGCCAGATGTTAACAACACTTATGTGTCATATAATAAAAATCATTCTCTCTCAGACTTTCTTTTATCTTTTTTTCTCCAAGTAACAGTTTTTTCACTTAATGGAATATCCGGTCATTTTTTTCCCTTTGGTAACATCTTTCTTTAATAAAGAGTTTTATTTTTTATTTTTTTTTTTTTTTAAGATCTCTCTGTCTCTATCTGGTAAACATACTTACACTTCAAAGATCAAATCCTAGCAAAGATAGAATTATTCTGATATATAAGGCAAAACAACATCCTATATTCCTATATAGGACCTACACAGATGCCAGAAACTCATGGATTAGAGAAACATATAAACCCTTTTATGTGTCAGACTATTCCCTTTTCCACCTATTTTCCCATTATAAAAAGGAAACAATAGGAACAATATGATGTACTCTGACAGAGACTACCAGATATGCTACCATGGAGTCAAGCATGTATTAACACTAGAAATGTATGAATTATTTATGTGAATAATCACCATTATGAATTCAATTCTGTCTTTATGCATTTTCTACTTATTCATATTCATATTAATTCAGTCGTTAATGTGAAGATTTTTAAGCACCTGGAATGCTTGTTAATTGTTAATGTTGACCATACATTACATGTGGTATGGCACAGTTCATCTAAGTCAGATGATACATTTATCTCCCTTGACTGGATGCCTGAACTATGTAAGTACAAAAATAATGATTAGCTACAAACGGTAAAGGAGCACTCTTGCTTTGTACTCCATAATTCTTATTGAGTGAAAACCTTATATACATGTTTGTATCCATTGAGGTTGATTGGTAAACAGCACATTATTTGTTAACATAAACACATTCAGGCCCTGGCCCTGGCCCTGGCCCTGGCCCTGGCCCTGGCCCCCCTTCCCCTTCCCTTCATGTTGTAGTCAAAAAGAATAGGTTAAATAAAAATTCAGCATGAAGATACTCAATTGTAAGGAAGAGAAATATACAAAAATAAGAAAGTTAGTAAAAACAAAGCAAAGCAGAGAAACTGAAGGAAGAAATACAAAACAGAAGAAACTGGAATTAAAAAATACTGTTAGAAGACTGGATTAAAAGGAAAAAAAAAATACCCAGATAAAAGCCCTGCATTGCTCAATAAAAAAGTTAAAGAGGCTATCATACAGAAGATGCTGGCATTTAAAAATTGGAAAGCTTTCTCAAATGAGAAGAACAGGAAAATCCATAATACATAGCAGGTCAAATACAAGCAGGAAATTAAAGAAGCTAAAAATGAATTTGAAGAGCATAATCTTGCAAAGGATGCTCAAACTGATAATGAAAAGTTATTAAAATACATCAAAATCAGCCAGCTAGGGAATTGGTAGAACTGTTTGATGACATGAGGTGTAAAAGGGGAGCTCATGAATGATAAGGCCATAGTGGAGAAGTTCAATGAAATACTGCCTTCATTTTTACTGCATGCATAAGGTGCTGAGGAAATTCCCACACTTTGTGAATTCTTTGTAGCAAATACATCAGATGACCTAGAATAACCTGAAGTAAATACTCAGGAAGTATGACACCAAATAAATCTTGGGCACCAAGACCAGATGGGATTGACCTATGAGTTTTGAAGGAACCCAGAAGTGAAATTGCAACACTGCTCACTGATGTCTGAAACTTACAAACACCCACTAGGCCAAATGACTAGCATATCTAAAGAGAAGGCTCTAAAGGGGATCATGCAAACTACAGATCATTGAGCCTGACCTCTATTCTTCTATGGCAAGATGGTAGAGGCCATATTAAAATCATTAAACATGTGGATAAATTACAATTTTTCAGCAAAGATTCAGCAGGCTCAGTAAAAGGAAATCCAGCTGGATGTTCACAAAGATGTCACCTGGCACATGAATAGAAGGGATTAAGTAAACCTTAATTTTGGTGGATTTTTCAAAATATATTTAACAAATTTCCACATCAAAGATTTTTTTTTTTTTTTTTTTTTTTTTTTTTACTAAAAGATTGCAAAGGTAGGCCATCATTTTTCAGGATGGAGGATGCTTAGCGATGCTTAGGAGCTGTAACGCGGTGCACTTGATATATGCATATAGAGAAGGACCCAGGAGACAGCCTGTGAACACTCCTGTGCCATGAAGCAGTTTCCAGCAGAAGTCCCTGTGAATTACAGGAATCAACTCAGAGTAAAGCTGGCTAGGGGTGAGTGAGAGAGAGGATTTACCTTCCTGCAAGGCTTGCTTGAAATAGAAGAGGGCTGAAGATCCAAGCCATACTTCAATTCTTGGGCCAAACAAGGGAATGTGGTGACAGGCCACGCCATGTGTTTGTTCGCCACAAATAACATTATCTACTGGCACTATTAGAGGACTACAGGATGGGTCATTGGTCCCACTCAGTAAGTCATTCCTTATGTTTTTATATACACAAGAAAACAAACCATAAGACAGAGTTCATCCCTTTAAAGAGCTTAAAGTTTTAGCACCCAACTATTTCCGGAGAACACAGAAAGACTATACTCAAAAGCAGTTGTTTGCAGTGATGGATGTTGAAATACCACTATTGTACTTCTCTTTTGAGATTTCTGGAGCTTGTGTGAACTGTTGGTTTTAATGCCTAACTCCGGATACTGTATCCCAGTAGCTTTGTCAGTTATTTGTGTGCCTTAGTCCTTCAGAGAGATTTTTATTTATTTATTTATTTTTGTTTTAGCATATTTTTGAATACAGGACAAATCAGCCTGAGCTATTCATACTTAGAATAAAGGATAAGCAGCCATGATTTGTAGAGCCACTCTTCCAATTAGACATTCTCTTTCTGTTCTAAACCATGAGAAGGCTTGGCTGTGAAACACTCCCTTTGCCCAGTACACAGCCTGAGCAAATAGGGTCCCTGCAGTGGGCCCTAAGCAGGCCTTACACAGAACTCTGACCAGCTATATTTTGATCCTTTGTTTTGGAAAACAGTGAGTAGAAGGGAAGGGAAGCATAGGGGAAAAATAACAGAGCTTGTGAGCTCTGCTGCCAAACCCACATTTCCTTCCACAGTAGGAAGCCCAAGAGTCCTGAAAGAAAAAGATTCTGTGGCAGGTAGGTTCTGTGCCCCCAGCTCTGCAGAAACTGGTATTAGACACATTGGTGTCTTGATTTGCACTATAGGGCTTGGCCTTGAGAGCCCAGCATTTGCAGGCTAAATTATTAACCCTTCATTGAAAATGGATCTCTTTGAGAGGATATATGGTCTTCCTGCACTGGCCTTCTGAGTTAACCTTTCCCCCTTTGCCTTTCCCCTGAATTCTTCATTTACCTTGGAGCAGCTGCAACAACTGAGACTGAAGAAATGCTCTTTTGACATGTTTCTAGCAAAGATAGCTTTATTTCTACCACCACTTTTCCCATTTTACTGTGAAGAGTGTTTAGGTTTTCCTGTGGGTGGCAGTCTAGGTGCCTAAATATTTTTTCTTCAGTTTCTCTGTTTTCTGCAGTAAATTGTAGAGCATTGGCTGCTGAAGATTGCACAAAATACTGAGCAGGGCAAATCGGGTCCCTTAGTGCTTTAACTCTCTTTATATGCCAAATTTAAAGTCTCTCAGCTACAGAATTTCCTGATCAAGTTGGTGTCTGCATATCCCCTGCAGCTGTAGAGCTTAACACAAAGCCTCCGTAATGAATGGGGGCAGAAATAAATAAATAAAGTGTGAGTAGACCTTGGTAAAGAGAGTTGATTCAAGGCCACAGGATGCCATTTTTGTTTACTTCTGTCTTTCCCCCTAAGCTGGCATGGGATCAGGAGCACAGCTTCTTACATACAAATGATTTCTGAACATGCAGTTCTGCCTTAGCTTCGATATTAACTGAAATCAGAGTTGGCATTGTTAATTTGACTGAACAGCTGGACAAAATAAGGTTAGATTTTTTTCCATGTTTCAAAAATCACTAGGGGAGCTTATTATAAGAACCACTGTAGCAGAAAGAAAACTGAAGTAATAAACAAAGTGGCTATTATGAGAGAGGAATCTATAGATCAACGTTTTGTGCAGAGCCTAAAACAGTGATCTGTAGTACTTCTTTCACATATACATTTTAGATAGAACATATTATCTTACAGATTTTTTTTTTTAATTGTATTCTGATTTCATTTCTTTTTCCCCCATAGGATACCAGTGGGCTTAGACATTCCAGTGGACTCCCATTGGTGGCTGGTTGTCAGCATTTCTGAGAGCAGCCTCTGAGGAAAACTGAGTTTTGGAGGGAACTCAATTCAGAAAGGAAGCAAGGGATCCTCCCACCCTGGCACACATTGAACTTTCACCTGTATAATGTGTATAATACCACAGAAGATGACTGCAAGAGTGAAAGAGAGAAGTGCAACTCAGCTTACAGCTCTTCTCTGCTGTGGGTGTCTATGGACTCATTTAAATTACCAGCCTTTTTTTCTGATGTTTTACGCTACTTAGGATGGGAATGATTTTCTTTCAAAATAGTAACTTCTTTCTTAACTTCTTTCTGAATTCAAAGGACAGGCTCACTGAACTGCCCATATTATGAGCTAGACTTATCCTGCCCTACTGGATGAAGTTTCCTGCTTTTTCTCAGATAAGGCATATAATTACTTAGTAAAATTAAATTAGGATTTGTTTAATTTAATTTTTGATTATAGGCTTTTCATAACTACATAAAGCGAACATCTTATATATGATAAAGACTGTATCCTCACAATACCCTGATGAAATGAATTTTTACCCATATTATGGATACAGAGGAGACATAAGGTGTTTGTCTACAAGTGATATTCTAAGAATCATAAGCTGGACTTTCTTATAGCAAACTGACCAAACCCAGGCTTATTACATTAAGGTGGCAACAAGTCCAACTTCGCAACCCTTTTTGAGAGAATCAGTGCATTACATTTAGCTCAGTACTGCACTAATGCAGTTATATGACTTTTAGTCAGCTCAAAATGCTCAGAGGTAAAATTGCACCTCTATTTTAGGTAGAATCATAGGATTAGAGCATAATTCAGGTTGGAAGGGACCTTGGAAGGTCTCTAGTCCAATTATGTACTGAAAGTGGTGGTGTGAGCAGAGAGATCAAAGTAGGTTTCTCATGGCTTTATCTTGCTGAGTCTTGAAAATCTCAAAGGATGGACTCTGACAACTTCTCTTGGCAACCCGTTCTTGTGCCTGACAGTCCTTATGGTGAATAACACCTTCTTCATATAAAGCCCCCATTTTCCCACTTTGTCTCCAGTGTCTTGTCCCCCTGCCATTCACTTCTGTGAAGAACCTGGCTCTGGCTTCTGGACCACTTCCTTACAGGTTTCATCTTACATTTGAGCTTGATATTCATTTATAAAATGAGTACTACATATTGCAAATGACTCAAAAGAACTAGTACTAATTGAAATATTACTGATGCACTTATAAAATTCTCTTGGTTAAAGGCATGCATCTAGGGTCTCAAAAACAGAAATGGAAACAGTATGTCTTGATTCCCAGTTGTGTGCCTTAGCTATTTAACAATTTTGCTACACAGGCAATAAATTGTATTTCAGTGTTATATATGGTCCACTGTTGCTTATCATAGACTGTCCCAAGAGGGAGCATCCATTAAGAGAGCGTTGCTTTTTCCTTCTGTACAATTTTATTTCTCCTTTTTTTTTCCTCCATTTTTATTCCATTTTAAAAGCTCTCTATTTCTGGTTCCTTCTTAAAGAGTTTTTCAGGAACAATTCATTCTATTCCCTCTCTTTTTATATTATTTGGTTGCTCTTGTTCTCTGCCTCAGGGTGCCATTTTGCCATTTTAAAATTTAACTCAGTATCCCTGCTCCTTCATTCTGACTTTTTTTTTTTTTTCCCCAACATTGCCTGGATCTCTGTTATAATATATAACCCACCTCTCAGGATTTTACTAATGATTGGTTATAAGCATGACTTGCAATTCATTTCTTTTGTTTTCTGCTTCAAGGTGAGAGACATTTTTTGTTTACTGTTTTCAGAAAATGAATCCTTCTCAGTGGAAAAATTCTAACAGGTCTAGTTGCAAGCACAGTCTTGAAACGAGCAATTACGGTTATATTATATAATGTCCCCATTTCTAATTAAACCTTCACTAACAGATTTACACAAACATTTTAGAAAGAATTACTATGACAGAAGAAAAGGAAATACATTTTTGTTTGTTCCTGTATAGGAATATGCTGTTTAGCCTAGAGAAGAGGAGGCTCAGGGAGGATCTTATTAATGTCTATAAATACCTGGAGGGAGGGTGTGAAGAAGATGTGCTCTTTTCAGTGGTGCCCAGTGACAGGACAAGGGGCAAAGGACACAAACTGAAGCACAGGAGGCTGGATCTGAACATCCAAAAGCAGTTCTTTACTCTGTGGGTGATGGAGCACTGGCACAGGTTGCCCAGAGAGGTTGTGGAGTCTTCTTCCTTGGAGATGTTCAAAAGCTGACTTGACGTGGTCTACAGCAACCTGCTCTGGATGTCCCTGCTTGAGCAGCAGGGATGGACCAGATGACCTCTAGAGATCCCTACCAGCCTCAACCACTTTGAAAACAAGCAAACAAAAAAATCTACTGGAAAAAGGCTATCAATATCAGAAAAACAGTAATGCCTATATGTCAGATCTTTGTCTCGCTCTTTTTTTTTTAATATATATTTGCTCAAATTTTAGAAAATCTTGTCATTTCTTAGTATTTCTGACTGTCCAAAAATTGCTGATAACTCTATAAAAGATAAATGCAAACATACATAATGTTTCACTTGTGATCTTCTGGAATTTCTAAAAAGTTAAATTCCTTCTCTTCCTATTCTTCAGTGGAATTGCTAAATGTCATGTGTTTGGCCTTTAAGATATTTATATAGAAGACCTGCAATTTGCAGCAGTTGGAGTTGCACTTACGTGTAGATAACAGAAGGGGAACGGTATGAAACATTGTCCTCCCATGACACAAACTTTAACATAAGTCCTTTCCCTTGTGAATTACTGGAATACTTATTTTCTAAGACCAACACTTTTAAGGAGGTGCGGATAGGAGTTGTCTGAGACTGGGTGATATAAATGAAGAGTTTTTACTAGTCATTGATTCCTAACACTTCTCTAACTTGCATTATAACTTATGGGCTTATTATATTGGCATATAACTTTGGTCATGTTTGACTGTATGAAGAATGCTCAGGCATATGGGATTTTCTGTATACTGTGGCTGTACTGTATATGTGGCTATACTGTAAACTGAATTTAGTACATTAGTCACAGCTGCTATTGCTTTCATTTCCAATCCCTTCATTTATCTCTAGAGGGCAGATAAGTATCTGTATAACTGCTGAAACATAATCCTTCAGATTAAGATTTAGCAAAAGCTATTTCTGTAATCTATATAAATTGTGAATTTTGGAACATAGTATTATTTTATTACACGTATCACTGTAATCAAAACAATCCATAAATAACTTTCATTTAAAATACTTTTCCTATTTAAAAATGTACTTACTTTTAGATTTTTAAAATCCTGTTCTACCATCTCTGCTTTTGGCTGGATTTGTTTCAATAAAAACAGTTAATCAAGAGTATCAGATTGTCAACAACACGAAATATTAAAGGATGTTAATTTCAGTTATGAATCTTTTCATGTAGATATAAAAGTTAAAATCTCTAAGAAAACATCTCAAACTAGTCATTCATAAAATCATTGGAAATATGGTATTTCCAAATGTGTTTAAGTTCTTGTACACATATTTTTAGTGAAAATATTTTCATGTGTATTAACAACATGCAATGTAACAGAATTTTAAACATTGGTGGTTTTATATTTGACAGCTAATTTTCTAAGATGTTATCAGTGAACAAAGGATCCCTGCCATCAGAACATGACTTGCAGTTTCTTATGTGAGTATCAACAACACAGTATTAAAGCAGTAAACAATCTGTGACGGATTTCTTTATCATAATAATCCTAGGAAGACGTTAAAGATTGTCTCCTTGTTACTGCTAAGAAACTGAGATTAAACTAAAGGTACAATTCAGTGTCCTAAACATGGGCACTTATTAGGATTTGCAGTGTCCTAGGTTACCTGACATATCTGCTAGGCTGGAAAAGGAGGTGTAGGAGCTACAGAAGATCAGCATTATAGTAGCTGGAGCCCAGCTGGGATACCACAGGTCATCTCAAAATCACATATACCTATTTCTGGATAACTGAACTGAATCAACTAAATATGACTCAATGCTGTACAATAATTTAAATGAACCCAGATCACAATCCTGCCTCTTAGGTTGTCCCTTCCAAAAACTTAGAGCTTTATAGATAATTCTACAATTGTAAGAAGTCTTACTAAAGTCACTGTTTTTAGAATCATGAGCATGGTGTTTTAAACTGAAGTGGAAAATAAAGCTAATCATTATGGTGGAACAGTTTTTTTCACATTCAATTTTCTTCAGGATTTAGAAGTATAGGGGTTAACTCTATTGTTATTTGAAAAAATCTCAGCTGTCAAGTTTTCCATCGAAATACTTCTGGCATAAATGCATATTTGCACAAAGGTTTGGAACACTATCTTCTTCATCAAACATTATTCTTCCAAATACTCACAGAAAGCAAACAAAAGGGATTGTGAATACTTGCTGGAGCAGATTTGTTACATGTAGCTGAACAAGTATTAGTGCATATGGGATTTTTTTTTGAGTAATCTCGCAGTTGTTGAGCCTTCTAGGGTAATTAGATAGATGACTTGAATCATAGAATCATAGAATCATAGAATGTCTTGAATTGGAAGGGACCTTAAAGATAATCTAGTTCCAACTCCCCTGCCATAGGCAGGGATGCCACCCGCTAGATCAGGTTTGCCAGGTGTTGTGGTTTAACCAGGCCAGCAGCTAAACACCACACAGCCGTTCGCTCACCCTCCCCCCTCCCTCTCTGGGATGGGGGAGAGAAACGGGAAAGTGAAGCCTGTGAGTTGAGATAAAGAGAGTTTATTAAGACAGGAAAATAATAATAACAATAATAATAATAATAATGGTAATAGTACTACTAATAATAATGTGTACGAAACAAGTGATGCACAATACAATTGCTCACCACCCGATGACCAATGCCCAGCCTATCCTGGAGCAGCCGCCCCCCCCACCCCGGCTAGCCACCCCTATATATTGTTTAGCATGCAGCAGCCCAGATGGGTTTGCCCCTGTACTCCCAGTTGTTCTGCTTCCATTGCTGTAACCACCCCCAAAGGGCATTTGCTACCATCCATGAATCAGTATAGAGATAGAGAACTGGCCACTTTTCTCATTCAGCAATATCTAAAGCCAGCTGAATGGCTTTCACTTCTGCAAACTGACTTGATTCACCTTCTCCCTCAGCAGCTTCTGCAACTCATTGTGTAGGACTCAATACAGCAGCTTTCCATCTCTGATGCTTTCCCATAATACGACAGGACCCATCAGTGAACAGGGCATATTTCTTCTCATTTTCCGGTAGCTTGTTGTACAGCGGGGCTTCTTCAGCACAGACCACCTCCTCCTCTGATGATATCCTTCTGGCCAGTCCATAATCACCTCCAAGATTCCTGGGCGACTGGGGTTTCCTATTCGAGCCCGCTGAGTAATCAGTGCAACCCACTTGCTCCATGTAGCATCAGTTGCATGATGCGTAGAGGGGACCCTTCCTTTGAACATCCAGCCTAGTACCGGCAGTCGGGGTGCCAGGAGGAGCTGCGCTTCAGTACCGACCACTTCCGAAGCAGATCGAACTCCTTCATATGCTGCCAATATCTCCTTTTCAGTTGGAGTGTAGCGGGCTTCAGATCCTCTGTATCCCCGACTCCAAAACCCCAGGGGTCGACCTCGAGTTTCCCCAGGTTCTTTCTGCCAGAGGCTCCAGGTGGGACCATTCTCTCCGGCTGCGGTGTAGAGCACATTCTTTACATCTGGTCCTGTTCGGACTGGCCCGAGGGCTACTGCATGAACTATTTCCTGCTTAATTTGTTCAAAGGCTTGTCGTTGCTCAGGGCCCCATTCAAAAGCATTCTTCTTACGGGTTACTTGGTAGAGCGGGTTTACAATCAAACTGTAATTTGGAATATGCATTCTCCAAAACCCCACGACACCTAGGAAAGTTTGTGTTTCTTTTTTGCTAGTTGGTGGAGACATAGCTGTTATTTTGTTGATCACATCCATTGGGATTTGACGACGTCCATCTTGCCATTTTATTCCTAAAAACTCGATCTCTCGTGCAGGTCCTTTAACTTTACTTTGTTTTATGGCAAAACCGGCCTTCAGAAGGATTTGGACTATTTTCTTCCCTTTCTCGAAAATTTCCTCTGCAGTGTCACCCCACACAATGATGTCATCGACGTACTGCAGATGTTCAGGAGCTTCCCCCTGCTCCAGCGCAGACTGGATCAGTCCATGGCAAATGGTAGGGCTGTGTTTCCACCCCTGGGGCAGCCGATTCCAAGTATATTGGACTCCCCTCCAAGTGAAAGCAAACTGTGGCCTGCATTCTGCTGATAGAGGGATGAAGAAAAATGCATTAGTGATATCAGTTGTGGCATACCACTTGGCTGCCTTTGATTCCAGTTCATACTGGAGTTCTAGCATGTCCGGCACTGCAGCACTCAGTGGTGGCATGACTTCGTTCAGGCCACGATAGTCCACTGTCAGTCTCCACTCACCATTAGACTTTCGCACTGGCCATATGGGACTATTAAAGGTGAATGAGTCTTGCTGATCACTCCTTGGCTTTCCAGTTGACGAATTAGCTTATGGATGGGAATCAGGGAGTCTCGGTTGGTGCGATATTGCCGCCGGTGCACAGTTGTGGTAGTGATCGGCACTTGCTGTTCTTCAACCCTCAGCAACCCCACAACAGAAGGGTCCTCTGAGAGACCAGGCAAGGTAGACAACTGTTTAATGTCCTCTGTCTCTAAGGAAGTTATGCCAAAAGCCCAGCGGAACCCTTTTGGGTCCTTGAAATATCCTCTTCTAAGATAGTCTATGCCAAGGATGCACGGAGCATCTGGGCCAGTCACAATACGGTGCTTTTGCCACTCATTCCCGGTTAGACTCACTTCAGCCTCCAATGCAGTTAACTGCTGGGATCCCCCCGTCACGCCATGAATACAGATGGGCTCTGGCCCTTTATAGCTTGATGTCATTAGAGTGCATTGTGCACCGGTGTCTACTAAAGCCGTATACTTCTATGCGTCTGATGTGCCAGGCCATCGAATCCACACAGTCCAATAAACTCAACTGTCCCTTTCCTCCCCCTGGCTGGAGGCAGGGCCCCTCTAGTCCTGGTCAGAATCTTCGTTTCTGTGTTTAAAGGACTGCCTGCTGGAAGTTGGAGCAGCAAACTTTTCAGAGAACCCCTTTTTCCCGATTGTTTTCTTTTGCAAGTCATGTACCCGTGCCTCTAGGGTCGCAGTAGATTTTCCATCCCATTTTCTCATGCCCTCTCCATGGTCACGTAGGTAAAACCACAGGGTGGTGCGGGATGTGTGCCCACCATATTGTCTTCCTTGCATAGATGAACGTTTACCCCTAATAGCTGAGACACTGGTTTGTACAGGTGGGGAGGAAAATAATCTCTCTTCAAGTTGGTGGATCTTTTCAGAAAGTTTCTCCAAAGTATTCTCTTTTAGTTGGTGGACACTGGTTTGTTCAGGTTAGGGGGAAGATAAATTCTCTTTATGTTGGTGGAACTCTTCAGAGAGTTTCTCCACAGCCGAGACGCAGGCCTGTAGGGAAGAGGAGAGACTTTCTTCGTACTGCCGGAGTTGTTTAGCCATTTCATCCACTGTGGGTTCCTCATCCTCTTTCCAGGCCATTATTGCCAGTGAGCTGGCATATGATGATGGTGCACTCCATACAAACTTCTGCCACATGGGTCACGTACACTGGACTTCATCTGGATCTGTGGATATTTGTGCGTCGTCTAGGTCCTTGTAAATTACCTCCCGTACGGCCAATTCCCTCAGGTACTGAATTCCCTTCTCCATGG
This sequence comes from Anser cygnoides, assembly GCF_040182565.1. Classification (NCBI taxonomy): domain Eukaryota; kingdom Metazoa; phylum Chordata; class Aves; order Anseriformes; family Anatidae; genus Anser; species Anser cygnoides. The sequence goes on from NC_089874.1 coordinate 91,220,278, forward strand.
TGGTCCACTTGTCTGGTAGACATACAAGTTCTTCCTTGAAGGGATACCTTTCCTTCACAGCTGACAGGAGACGCCTCCAGAGGCTGTGAGATCGTGCTCCATCTCCAATTGCTTTGTCAATGCCTGCGTCTCTAGCAAGGGATCCCAGCTGCCTGGCTTCCCTGCCCTCTAATTCCACACAATTGGCTCCAGTGTCCCAGCACCGGAGCAGCCAGGTGCCAAGCTGCTCGCCTATGGAGCGACCAAAATCTTTTCGCACATCTCGTAGCTCACGCTGGTATAGGGTCCGGGTAGTTACTGTTGATTTTTCGACATCCTCATCCTCATCTTCATCCTCCTGATGGCCCAGCCTCATCTTCTCTGTACCTAGACCTAGCAGAAGACTGTCTGCGTTCTAAACGACCTGAGTCTCTACACCATTTTTTCACCTTGTCTACAGGGGCAACTTGCACTGCTACAGCTTATTTCTCTGACCCAGCCACAGGGTCTGCCACAGGGGTTGGAATACCCTCTGCAGGGGGAACTTGCACTGCTACAGCTCGTTTCTCTGACCCAGCCACAGGGTCTGCCACAGGGGTTGGAATACCCTCTGCAGGCGCAACTTGCACTGCTACAGCTCGTTTCTCTGACCCAGCCACAGTAGTGGGAGCGGCTGCAGGAGCTGGAGTGGCTGCGGGGGCTGGAACTGGAACTGCTGCAGGAGCTGGAACTGGAACTGCTGCAGGAGCTGGAGCGGCTGCGGGAGCTGGAGCGGCTGCAGGGTCTGTCACTAGGTTGATAGTAGCATCAATTGCAGCTCGAGAAGCACAAGCCAGACCCCAGCACGCTACAGTGATTTGTGTCACTTTGGAACTGCCAGAGTCATGACACCTTTTTTTCAAGCATTCTGCCAGCTTTTTAGGATTTTGCACTTGTTCAGGGGTGAATGTCCAAAACACTGGAGGTGACCACTGCTCTAGAAACCTGCCCATATCCTCCCACACTCCCTGCCACTCGCAACTATCCCGCCTCAAGACAGATCTCCGGATGAGATTCCTAAGTAGTTGTTTAACCTTAAACAAAACCTGAAGCACATTCAGGAGACATAACAACAAGAACATGCTGGTCTGAGTATCCCAAGGATATTCAGCATCTTGGAGAACTATCGTAACTAGCTCGGGGGATAAGAGGGTGGTGAAGGAGAAAGGGAGAGTGAACAGGTAGGAAAAAATATCTTCCCCTGTCCCCTCCACAGATTGGCTCCCTGATGAAAAAAGGCAATAGGTGTAATTGCTAATAGTTTTCTGAGATATGATTTCCAAAGTATAGAGTCGACGACTCTATAGAGTGCTGAGTACAAATACCAGGTTAGAGTCATGACCAGAAATCTCATCATTTCATAAGCCATTGTTACACCACACAGTACCATAACAATCTTAAACCAGGGCCTGGAAAGGATAAACAGCGCGACAGGGAGCACATACAGAAAGTAACGTGCTATAAAACTCAATTTGGAAAACAGGCACAGCAGACTGGAGATTAAGGCAATCAACATTGTGACTAGCAACTATTAAGCAGGTCGAATACTTATACCAATTTTAGTTTAACACACTCTGGTCAAATCTGTCGTTATCTCAACCCTTCATGCCCCACGTTAGGCGCCAAAAGGACTGGTGTGGTTTAACCCGGCTGGCAGCTAAACACCACACAGCCGTTCGCTCACCCTCCCCCCTCCCTCTCTGGGATGGGGGAGAGAAACGGGAAAGTGAAGCCTGTGAGTTGAGATAAAGACAGTTTATTAAGACAGGAAAATAATAATAACAATAATAATAATAGTGATAAATATAATAGTATTAATAATAATAATGTGTAAGAAACAAGTGATGCACAATGCAATTGCTCACCACCCGCTGACCGATGCCCAGCCTATCCCCAAGCAGCCGGCCCCCCCACCCCGGCCAGCCACCCCTATATATTGTTTAGCATGACGTCAGATGGTATGGAATACCCCTTTGGCCAGTTTGGGTCAGCTGTCCTGGGTCTGTCCCCTCCCAGCTCCTGCTGCACCCCCAGCCTGCTCGCTGGCAGGACAGAGCGAGAAGCTGAAAAGTCCTTGGCCTGGTGTAAGCACTGCTCTGCAACAATTAAAACATCATCATGTTATCAGCGCTCTTCTCATCCTAATCCAAAACATAGCACCCTACCAGCTACTATGAGGAAAAACTAACTCTGTCTTAACTGAAACCAGGACACCAGGGACCCATCCAGCCTGGTCTTGAACACCTCCAGGGATGGGGCATCCACAATTTCTCTGGGCAACCTGTAACTTAGTGATAAGCATTTTTTACCTTTCTTCTCCCCTGACAAACTGTAACATGACTGCTTCCCTATCTCTCCATTCAGGTTTCCTTTCAATCAGAAATGAATCATCTATAAGGTAATAACACATTTTGCTGTTTACTGAGGATGTGGTCAGGACACACATCTCAAGAATAGGAGTACAGGACACATGAATACATGAACACCACAAATTAGAGACAACCAATGAAAATCAGACACTTCATTTCTCAGTGAGTCTAAACACTACAGTCTGCCTGTTCCAAAGAGATTCTCATGCTTGCAGATTGCATCTCTTGTTATATAGTGAATCTGCCCTACACCAGCCCTAACTTTGATCTGCATAGTACGTTTTTATCTTCAGCACAGCATTTTCTCTTTACATTTTATTCAAAAAAATTGTATATGCTCAAAAAATTTAAAAAGTGTGTCAAGTATAATTTGTTTCATTTTTTTTTCTTTTTTTTTTTTTTTCTTTTCTTTTTTCTCCTGTGTCTTGTCTTCAGGAGAAAAGACTTGATTTCCCCATGAAAGATAAATCAACTGTAGTGTTCTGTGCTCTCTCACAGCAGCAGGTAGCTGTGCAAAGATTGTCATGAACATTTATCTCAAGTCTTCTGCTCAAATGTGTGACTTTACATTTCATTGATAAGTCAGAAGACATCTCCACAGGAAACTGAACCTAGGCCTGTTTCAAAAAACAAAAATTTTTCAGAAATTTTGACATATCAAAATATCTCCCTTAAATCCAGACTCTTCAGCCAATTGAAAAGGAAAAGTTTTCCTGCATGGAGCTGGAAATACTGCAGCCAATCCCTTTTCAGAATTTTAGATGCCTTGTTTAACTTGAGTACTGCAGTGTTATGCTGCAGTATTGATCTTATTCCTCTTCAAGTAGCTTTTATATGCATGTGCATGTGTGTATATTAATATATATATACATACATATATATGTATTTATAACCCTTTATTCATCAGCCATTGATGCTTGTAGGTAAGTTTTCAAAGCAGTGTATAGAAGCTCCGTGAATTAGTTTAGTGCTTTGATGGTTGGATGTATGCATGACTTACTTAGTTTCACTTTGAAATTATGCCTCTTCTAGACTACCTGTATTTCTAAAACATCAAATTTCCCTTCTAGGGTAAATGTGGTATGTTCATGGACATCTCATAAAGAAATCCTTAGCAAACAGGGAGAACTCTGTAACCTTTTTAATACATACACACCAGGAGATGAGCAAAACTTTCTTTTATGGAAATGTACTTCACCTGCAGGCCAATAGGATAATATTCTCTCTTTTGTGTTGTATTGGTTCGGTTGTGATAACATTGATTAAGAATCTAAAACCATTTCTTTTCTAATCTTTGCAGAGAGGTTCAGGGAAACATTACATACTGAATGTCACTCAAGTGTTTCCTAAAGCAACTTTTCATCAGTACTGTGATTTTAAAGTCCCATGGCAATGATATTTAAGATGTCCTAGCTAAGAATTCTCAAATACATTTCTAACTTGCATGAATGATCACAAGCCTTCAAAGATATTATCATTTGACTTCTGATCTATATATGGCAGGTTTAAAAATAACATTAATAGCTATGATAGCAAGCTTTCTCTAATCATGCTTTCAGAACAATCCAACATATTCCACTGCCAATCAGTTGCTCATTTAAAACTGGTGGTAAACCCTTTCCTATTATTGACCATAATAATTAGTGTACTTCCATGTAGAGATGTTTTTACTCTTATTACCAGAGCATGGCAATACATACTTTTAAAATACAGAAAAATGCTGCAGACATTTTATTGGAGTTTTCAATGCTAAGTAAAAAGGCTTAGTGCAGATGCTTGACAAAGGACCCATTAAACTAATCAATCACATATCCGTGTCAGAGCTTCTGAATGTCCTAAGTGAATATATATATTCATATATATTCCTGCTAGAGATGTATCAGAAAGAATTAATCCACCTTGATTCAATTATCCACCCCTAAAGTGAATGTAACAACAACAAAATGTTCTTTTAGCATTACAGATACTTTGGATTAGCTTTATATGTGTGAGATTGCAAGTGAGGGAAGAAACACACACCTCAATGGACTGCCTGGTTTAAACCAGACAGCTTCAGGGCAAATGTCAAACAAATAGCTAGGACTTCAACAGGCTGGTCTACCACCCAAATGAGAGACAGCCCAACCCTGTTTCAAAGAAGGAATGCGAAAAGCAGATTGAATGATTCTCCAGGCCTAGGCTGGTACTCTGAAGTGTTGGGTTTGATAACTGAGTCAGCAGAAGTAGAGACGGTCCTTTTGTAGCAAGCGACATGAAAGAAGATTTTTTAAGGGTCAGGGAGCTTTGGCAATCAGAGCAATTTCATCGGTTATTCCACCAGCATGGGAGATACCTGCTTTTTTTATAAATCCTGTTGACAGAAGATAGAACCTTGTTAGCAGGACTAAGGACTGACCTGTTGGAGTGTGACAATTTTAAAAGCTAGCAAGTAAGCACCTTAATCTAAAAAGAATAGTGTGTTGGAGGAAGATAGATCTAAAAGCAATGAGATTTAAGGGAAGGTAAAGAGGACCACAGGGAGGTACTGACAAAAAGTTTAGATGTAATTGGAAGAAAAATACAGACAAAAAGTAATTTGGGAATAAGGGGGTATTTGAATACTACAAAGGAAGGGCATAGACAGAACAGACAGATGACTGAATATGAATATGGGAAATGTAAGTAAAGAATCTCAGGAATTGCTTGTCAAAACAGCAGCACAATATAAGGAGAGATGCACAGTTGAGAGGGATTTATTCTTTTAATTATTTATATGTTGTTCACAAAGAAAACTTCAAAATGTCTCTTTCAGGATCTACACTCAATCCTAACTGTGTTTTCAAAGTAGTCCCTTTAATGGTCCTAATAAATTCAGCTAATGAAATAAAAAAAAGATGAGGATGTGACATGGTAATTTTAACATTGCTCTTATTGGGTAGTTTTCTTCAAATCCTCTGCTTATTTTTCACTGTGTGTTGGAAAGTTATCCTGTAATGTGATTTGTTTGTTTGTTTGTTTTTAGTTGAAAAAAATTTACATGATCAGGTGACTATGAGCCACCATTGATGGTTTTCCTCTCCTTTATGACACTGCTCTATAGGGTGGTCCTAGAACCTTTTAACTCTGGAGGGTCTTTGCTTTGGAAATATGCCAGCCACATGTAGCATTTAAAGTACTGTTTTGGAGCAATTGCAAATGCTTGTTTAAAAAATAAATAGAAAATAGCCTAGAATCAAAAGAAGTCTATATAATTTATGAACACATTCCTCATCTAGATAGTCATCCGTGCCTTTTTTCCTAATTACCCTGAAACATTCATATACTTATTCTTATTTGTGCTTTTTTTTGCTTTGGAGTTTTGTGGGGGTTGGTATTTAACTTACTTATCTTGTTTTGTATTCTTCAAAGCAATGAGAAGAAAAATCAATAAGATAGCACTATCCCAAATGACAAAAATATTTTGACATCAGTGGAATTTGTTAAACTATTAAATCCACAAGGGTCTGTACAGCCAGAGTCAAAGAAAACCAGCTATTGAGTTTTTAATTACAACAGTAGGAGAGGAATCTGAGGGGAAGAAGCTATACCATAAATAAATCAATAGTTGTTAAATTACTCTGTCATGTTTGTCCTTGACAATGAACTCAATAGAAAGGGACAAACTCTTCCAGATGTTGGGTGGGATTCACCTTCTCTAACCTAGGTTCCTCAAAGTTAGAGGTTCAAGTAAAAGCTAGTCTATCCTGGTTCCCTTTGATATTTGAAAGGAAAAAGACATCTCCACATGATTCTTTATTACAGAAAACTACCCTGTGTTCAGATGACCTGTTTTAGCTTTTTACATCCATTGGCTATACAATGAGCCTAAACATAAACTCAGACCTGAATGTCTAATGTAAGGTAAAGAAATTTTCCTAGACATTACTGGGCAGGGAAATATAACTTCTGCAATATAGATGAGGAAACCAATGAAAACGAATATATATATATATATTCATTGAATATATATATATGCTTTTTCCTTAAGGAAAAAAAAAAAAAAGTATAACTCAGGTTCAGGTTACTTTGAAATTCAGCTCCAAGATTCTTGAAAGACATTTCAATTGAATTTCCACTGGCCGAGTAGTGAACCAAGTGGTTTAAGCTCTGAGTGTCTTTCTATCTTTTTTCCAAAAGTAGAAGGTGATTTTGGTGGAAACTTCCCATCTTTGTTTGTTTGCTTGTTTGTTTGTTTTAATACATCCCATAATAAACACTATTGAGGAATTAATAGCTATGTTCAGATATATAAAAGGGAAGAAAAATTCCAAAGAGGAAGAAGAGACACACTCCTTCAGTTATATTTTTCTGTGACAATTGTTTGAATTAAAAGTTGCAGAGAAAAATAATTTCATTAAATTAGAACATATTTGCATACTTTTCAAGAAAAAAAAATCTAGCAGGCACACAAAATATTAGACTTGCAGAGTACATATGTATTTTTAAATAATTTTTCTTACTCTCTTGGAGCTGAGAATGGGCTTGTCACTCATGGTAACTGTTAATTCTGAACTAGGAAAGGATTTCATGAAGGGAAGAAAGGAAAAGAGTTTTCCTAAATGAGACTCTTGCCTTCTAGAACACTGTTGGTGTATACATGTTGACATGTGCAAAGAATATGACTGTATCAGCATCTGAGAATGAATGACTGCACACTTGCCAACATGGGCAAACACGTGCTAGAGGGAGGCATGCAAAATGCATATAGACATTTATCCTCACTCTGAGGCAAAACAAAGATCACAGAAGAAGCAAAGATAACAAAGACAATCAGCTTCACTCCTGTTTGCTTTTGCCTTAAACCTTTTCCTAAGTAGCAGTATTTTCTTCAATTGTTCAAAAACACATCTTGGCCTAATTGCATTTTTATTTCTAAGTGGTTAGTAGTCATTTAAACCTTTTCAAGAATATAGTCTTTGACCTACTTAGAGGTGCTTAACAATTATCAAAGCTCAAGTCCCTGATTTTTAAACTACACATGCAAACATCCATTTCTCTTTAGTAAATAGATGTTATAGGACAGCAGACTTCCAAGAGACATAGCAAAGAGATGTGAGTAATATTCTTTTTGAATATCAACTGTTTATCCTCCAAAAATACACAATTTAAGAGTTGTATTGAATCACTGAGATTGTGTTTTGAGACCTTTACAAGTACTAAATTACTAATCAGAAACTTGCCAGTAATTTTAAATTTCTCTGATACCTAGAATATCAGCTTTTAAGTACAAATTTCTTACTGTAAGTATAACTTTAAAAGCCACATATGTTGAATAAATACACACTCTTAGCTCTGTTTTGGAGAGGCTGGAGACAAAGACTAACAATTGCTATTTGACTGGTTTGGACAAACTCAAAATGATAGTTCAATGAGAAAAGTGATTAAGAAGGACATGAATTAACATCTCCTAGTTCCTGTACTTCAGTCAAATTCTGATATTACTGAGATTCTTGAATCATGTAATCATGGCTCTCAATGAGGATGTAAATTAAATATTTGTTCTCAGAGAGACTGACACTGTTGTAAAAAGCCTGGGAAGCTTCAGAAATAGGCTACACGGCAAGCTGATCTGGAAACTACAATCTGAAAACACTTGAACAACATTTTAGGCAACTTACAAAAAACAGTGAGGCTTCCAAAAATTCTACTTTGTCTATATTTTGTATAAATTGGTGAAATAGCTCTAAACAATAGAATGGATTTCATCAATGTAGCATTTTCTGACAAAAATAAATTCATTTTTTTAAATCCTCAACTAGCTCTAGATAGGACAGACCATGTATCTTCCTTTGCTGTTTCCCCCATCTCAGACAGGATGATGCATGGTATGCAAGTTTGTTACAATTTTGTGTTGTAACTACACAACTAAAAAAATAATTTAAAATGTGATTCCTAGTTAATGTGATAGTACTTAGAGAAACTAATTTATTTATGTGTTGTTTGTTTGTTTTGACACTAGACCATATCTTGTCTACATTTGTCTGGTTAAGTTCAAACAGATGAAGATGCAGCCACAGTGAAAGTAGTCTGCAAGTACAGAACAATATCATTTATTCTAAGAGCCAGTCACTTTTCTACCTTTGACCAGAAGACAACCTAGGACTTACAGATTGTTTTTTTTTTCAATGTTACTAATTTTAATGGCCACTGGTTAGTCTCAGTCAATGGCTCAGTTCACCAAATGAGGTTCACACTGTACTTATGAACAAAGGTGGCAAAATCAGTCCCAGTTAACAGAAGGGCAGATGGGAAATTATATCTCTGAATTTCCTTGTTCTGAGGGTGGCTTAAGGCTGGTACTGGTGGTGGATTAGGAGGATAATATTCCTTTAGGTGCAGAAAGGTAGATTAACTAGCTAAGTACACATACTATTCTCTGTGGATAGCAAACTAAAGGGATTCACTAAACTAAAGAGCTCTTCCCAAGGGGGACAAATCCTAGGAGCTTTACTACACATAATGTAGGAAGGACATATAATGTTTTATCCTTCTTGTTTTTGTTTTAAATAGTTTTTTGTTTATCTCTGAAAACCATGGACCCAGTCTAAGAAAAATGAGACAGAAAGACAGGCTTAAAACTAAGATGAAGCTGTGTGCAAGGGTGGCTTCTTTATATTCCTGTGATTGCCTGCATTCAACACAACTTTTTATTTCTTTTTTCATTAAAAAAAATCAAATCCTTGGAAAAAAAAAAAAAAAAGACTTCATATGTCTTTCCATCACACCTCATGGGATTTGGGTTTGGTTGCCTATGTGTACTTTTTGCTCAGGATGCCTCCCTGATGTGCAGCACAGGCTCCCTTCTGTGGGAGAGATGAATCTCCTTATTGTGAGAGAAGACAGAAAGTATCTGACCAGAAATTTAGAGTTGTCATATCACTGTGGCATTATTCTAATACATTTTGGATCTTAGTTTATGGTCCCTGGGTCAAGCCTAATATTTGGCCTGCCTTTGTACACCTGCAAACGTTCCAAGAGAATTTACCTAATATGCCTTGAATGCTTAGATTTCTGTGGTTAGATTCCTGTCTAAGATTTCTTAGAATTGAATTATGTGTTGAAAAATTGTACCTTGTAAGTCTGATATGTTAAAATGTTGTGTGTGAATAGATGGACAGTCTGGTATAGATGCTGGGAAGAAAGCAGCTAACTTTTGGCAGTTTAAAAGGGCTTGATTCTTCAATTAATAATGATCTGAATCGATTGCTTATCACTGTGTCACATATTACTTATAGCTTTGAATTCACTGCATTTCATTTATACAGTTATGTGCTATCTGACTAGCTTACTTCACAGACCATCCTTCTCACTGTTTCCCCATCAAACATAACAGTATCAAGTGTAAGAACATTGTATGCATATTGTGTTACAAAAGACTGACAGTGTGATTTTTTTGTTCTCTAACAAGAAATCAAAAGATTCAAAAACCACTGAGTTATAGCAGAAAAAAGGCTGGCTCACATGAGTAACAGATTGAGTAGTGGCAATTTAACAGTAACTTGTGAAAGTACAGGAAATAATTGTGAATTTAGAAAATAAAATACAGAGTCTGGGCTTTGTTCATTTGGATAATAATAATAACATGACTATACTCTATACCAGCCAGAAATCTGTGAGGTATCTGTATGCTTCATAGTGCGATAAATTGGAAGTTATTCACTCTCAGTTTAGAACAGGACAACCAGTTAAAAATAAACTCTCAGAACACAACTTACACCTCTGGCTGAATAAATGGGACACGGTATCATTCCCAGAAGATATTATTGCCTATTAGATGTCACTTTATTCATAATACTCTATATAGAGGTAGCTTTTGACATAAGAGCACAGGATGTGTCTTCATTTGAACTTCAAGGACGCATTTCAGTGCCAGGAATAACTCCAAAGAAACTGTCAGAAAGGTAGATTTTCAGTGTAGCTTAAATCAGTTTAGTTCATGAAACCAGTAGAGCTGCACTGATTTATACCACCAAAAGAAACTGTCCCCCGCTTAGGAACAACTTAAGTTACTGTCATGTGTTTTGCCATCTTTAAGAGTTGTACATGTGTGTATTTTTTACTGTTACTTATGACTATTTAAGAAATAGATCTTAGTATGTATGGCAAATATTTTTTCACCACACCTTTCAGAAAATAAAGCTGTTCTCAAATGCGTAAGGTTATTGTGACATTGAAATCATGATTTCTTACTTCATCAAATGATTCCACAGCTATTGGGCTTTGTAATTTCTGATATCTTTGTAGAAAAAGAAAGGCATGGCTTAGACATATAGAAGCTTTTGACACATCACTTACCTGTTTACAGAAGAAATAATCGTGATTCAGCAGATTGTAACCTTCTGTGAGCCAGCTATGAACAAAGGACCCCGGAGGGTGTTAAGAGACAACATGCAATGTGAAGTGTTTGGATGAACAGTCTTGGCAGAATCTGCATTAAGCAGACGTATATGTGCTTAACACGGGGCTGCATACATGCGATAACATGGGGCTACAAATTTCTTAGTACCTACCCCCCTCCTCCAATCCATTTCTGACACACAAATTTGCCAACTTACTCTTCTTAAAAATCCCAGTAGAGACATTGTAAAGGTCAGAGGTATCAATCTAGATTTCCTGAAGAAATTCTAACTGGGATGATTAAGAACTTAATTGCAGTTTCATCTGTAAGAGACTTATTTTCATTTTTAAAACTGTGATGTTGTGGTTTGTGTTCCTAAGTAAATGGCATAGGAACTTCTCCAAAGTGCAGGTAGATTCCAGGGTAGAATTTAATGAATGGCTCTTTTGATGATGGTGTCAACTTAAGCAATCCTAACCTTTGCTAATTCCTACTTATTCATATCTTCATGCTAATGATTCAGTTGTGCTGGTGCATATTCCAGACTGAGAACTACATCTGGTTTAAAAAGTATACAATATTTTTCTATGAAGACTATTTTTCATCTCTCATTTACTAACTCAGATTCACTGTGTGATTCATGAATATATCTAGCTCTGAACATGAGAGGATAGTGTAGAAATAGCACTGAGAAGTGAATTCCAAAGCTGCTAAAACAATTAGTGTTAAAAAAACAAAGCAAAACAAAACAAAATAAAACAAGTGCTTATGTTACATCTGTAGTAGTGATGCAAAGACTTCCAGGCATCATTTTTCTAACAAGACTCAGGCTTTCCGTCACATATGTGCACATGTTTAAAGTAGTACTGTTGTTGTAGCTGTAATGCAGCTATGAGGCATGATTTCCTCTCTGAAGGTAGTAAGACATCACAAGTAAACAAAAAGCATTATAGTATTTTCCAGCAAAATCAAGTTGTCTAATGAAAGATATTATTTCCCTGTAACCTTGCCTTAATTGAAATCAAACATTAATAGTACTGTGGATTGCAGTAGGACTGCTGACAGCACTAAAGATCTTAATCTATGTTAATGATTATGGAACTGAGGAAGTACTAAATAAACCATTTTCTACTGAAAATATAAATACAGGAAATATGCCTCTTACTCATTATTTAGAACAAGCATAGGCAAATTTCAAATGAACAGAGATCTTTTCCATGTAAATATCTCATGTAAGAAAAAATAACTGAAGGAAAAAATAAAGTCCACAAACTAGTCTTTTTTTTTTTTTTTTTTTTTTTTCTCCTAGAGGACACCACCAGTAGCTGGTTGATATTTCTGAAATGGTAAACTCATTTTGTCTCCTTGCAGTCTGTTCTCCTGTTATAAACTATTCCATTTGTAGATCAACCTGGTTCCTTTCCTAGCTAAATACTGCCACAGAAAACAATGCTTTCATGATAAATTTACATGTACAAGCAACAGCAGAAAACCTCCATGTAATTTTTTTTCATTAAAACCCTTGCCTGTATTCTTACAGTCCATGCCTAAAACAAGTTCTTTAAGTTAAAATCAAGACATAATGTTTTCTCACTTGGCCTTTGATAATTAGAATGTCAATGCCAGATAAAAAATGACACCTCCCATAACTTGCTGCTGATCATACTTTACAATATAACTAGGGAGAAACTGTATTTCTCCTTTTTATTACATGGCATTGTCATACATTCTATAGTAAATTCTTTGTGTTAAAAACAAACAAACAAACAAACAAAGAACAACAACAACAACAAAAACAGTAACAAAACTAAAACTCAATAATTGCAGGGCAATTAGAAGGGCAAATAGGAGCTCCACAAGTAATACTTTCTTTCCTTTCTCTTTCAGCCAGCAAAAGTGATTGTGTGGCAAATGACATAGCTGCATTTCATGGCTAACAGAACTTTACTTCATTATAGATACTATAAAAAAATATGATTTCACATGCCCCTTCCCCTCCCCCCCCCTTACTATCCCCCCTCCCCCTTCTCCCTGACCTTCTTGGCAGAGATACAAGACTTGGAAATATTCCTCCTAGGGCTTTTCAAATCCTTCACAGAACTATGCCCTCATTCCCAAAAGAATGATCTCCAGGAGACACTGAAAAAGCAAAGCAAATCCACCATCTAGGGATGTACGAAGGCTTGTACATTGGATCAGCTGTTGCTACCATTTCATTACTTGAACCACTGTACTTATTTTCAAAGCTGTATATTGGTAGTACAAACATTTGCAAAATAAATCCAGATTTGACAGTGATCAAGAACTGCTTTCTGCAGTCATGTAGTCTCAAGTTACAGGAAATAGGACAGCCAAAGGAAGTTTTAGTCTCAAATTACAGGAAACAAGAAGGACAGAGGAAGAACAAGAAAGTGGCCAGAAGGGAACTCATCCACGGTAACCTGTATACTCATTAAGGATTACTAACATATCTGAAAACAGTCCCACCAATATGTAAATGAGACAACAGCTACCCCTCAACAAGCCTATTATCTTCTGATCCCATAATACTCATTCTCAGAAGAGAAGAATTAGGCAGGTCACATCCATCAATAAGAAACAGCAAAGGGAAATAGTTTTGCAAGGAGCTAGGTGTAAAGAACTGTGGTTCTAGTCGAGAATGTGTTTGCTTTACCAAAAACTGCCAAGCACCTGATTCTGCATGGAATTAAAATAAAGATCTTTATGTGGATTCCGACTGTGTGCTGATTGACTAGGTGTATCAGGCATGAACCTAATTCCTGTTAGAGATAACAATCTGGTCTGTCTCCCTGTTGTTCTTTCCTTAGGGCAGCTCTCACAGTTAAGGTTTTACCTCTGGCGTACAGATCACCATTGTGTACAGAGTAATCAAAAGTCCTGGTTCTGTGAACTTGGTCTGGTGAGCCTGGCTCTGCAACTGTGGGCTGTTAAACTCTCAAGGAGCTATTTCATATATTGCCTGGATTCAGTAGGCATGGCATAGGTTGCTGGAGTTCTATTAGGAATTTATAAGCAATAACAATTAAGATTTATGACAGTCTGTGAACTCATAATCCTGCAATCTTTATTCAGTTTTCACACGGAAGGTACCATTGGTGAGTGTGGCAACTCAAAATTAGATTATAGTAAACAGTTACATTAGTTTCATCTCTAAGGTCCATTCTGCAGACAATGACTGTTTATGCCTGTCCTAAAAAGAATGAAGAGCAGCTCTCTCTCTCTCTCTCTCTCTCTCTCTCTGGTTATATTGCTTTATTTGATGTGAACAGTTATTTATGGAAAGACATAACTTGTTTTGGAAAAGAACCCTTCTGATGTGACTTTATTTGGCAGATGAGAAGCCTCTCCTCTCCTGCTGTAGGTTGCTTACCAACAAAGTGCCAGAATAATACATATATCTATTTTTCCCGTGTATTTGATAGGATGTAATGTTTTTGCACTAATCGTATTTAGACAGTGTCTCTTACAGCAGACTAGAACTTCATGTAGGCAATAGCAGTAAAGGTAATGACCAGTCATTCCTTTCACCACTTATATAGTGTATAGAAATCATAATGTCAATGTGTGAAATGAACAAGTCTATATACCAACAGTTCTGAATGAGGTTAGTGTTTAAAAGTACAAACTATAGCAAGATCACAAGACAAGCCACCTCCACCAGAAAAATAATAGCTATCTTTTAAGATATATTCAGCCTCAGGTCTTCTGACTTCTGAACTTTGATACAGTTTTGCTAGTTCACAGTGAAGTGGTAAATATGGACTTTTCAACAGCTAAGATGTTCTGTACAGGAGCATTGCATGGGATGTCACTATTCACAGTAGTCTGTTTTGTAGACCACCACTTTGGATCATAAAGACTGTTGGGAAATGTGAATAGAAATGGAACTATTGCAGTGGTGTTTCTTAAACTCTTGGGAGTCATGAGGTCAGAAGCTTGCCCTTTTCAGAAAGCTAGGTGGGTAGGTAGGTGTCAACTCATGTTCTAGTTGCGAGGGAAACCTTTGGAGTTTTGTTCTTTTCTCCCACCTACGTAAGATTATCTACAGATAATCCAGGATGTTGTTATATTCAGTAACTGACAAAGGTGAAACTGGAGTTCTGAAGAAATCGTTTCAGTTTTCACAGTGCAGTTCACTAGTGCAGTGCAGCTTACTGATCCATGTTATTTCCAGCATTCCTAAGAAGGACAAAGTGTGGTTCAAACTTTTCTGGTTACAGTTCACAAAATAATCATGTTACTGAACAAATTCCACCCCCCACCCTCAATCTTCCCTCCCTTTGCTGTATTTGTTTTGGTTTCTTTTCAGTCCTCCTAATTAGTTGATAAACCACAAGATTTGAAGATTTTTATAAGTCTGCAGCATGGTTTGGAGGCTGGTTGTTTTTTTTTTTTTTTTTCACTTTTTCAATGGCTTGCAATTCACTGTTACCATGTTCTGCATTAGTCAGACTTTATCATCCGCATCATGCAAAGACACGTTCTGAGTGAAAAATTTTCAAACAAATTGCAGTGTACACAAGTCATGCCTTTGTCTTAATGATATACAGTAAAATCTCTAACAGCATATCCCTAACAAAGTTTTGTAATTAAATTGTGCAAGATGGCTTCTCATTAAAATCATTGGCCTAATTACAATGACAAGTACCAGTAACATTTTGTTAGTATCAGATTTTTGGTACTGTCGTTTGGTACTGTTTCATCATAGAGCTATCATACGGTAATGACCACAACTTTCTGTATTATTGCCATATTCTTGTCATATTCTTCCACTTGGAAGACCTTCTGAGTAATGAATACCTCTTTCCAAGCTGAAAGGAGGGCTTTATCATTTGGATAAATCATCTTAGTCCTTACGGTATTTTTTTTAGACATAGGTATTCATGAGCTAATAAGTGATTAACAGTGCTATAACCAGAATTATATTTTAAAATGAATAGTTGCATGATCTTTATTCATTAATGAAGTGAAGGTTTGCTAAAGAAAAAAAAAAAAAAAATATATATATATATGTATCAGAAGTGTCTACTGAAAACAGCCTTGATTTTAAGAAGGTAAGGACAGAGAAGGTAGACCTCCTGAGAAATTACCAGTGGGAGATGATAACCAAGAGAGTTCTTCTATGTACTGCTTGTTTTCCTTTAGAAAATATTTATTTCTGCGTTTTCACTCCTTATGAGAGACACAGGAAAATGTTTTGGTAATATGAAATAATTAGATTACTTCTGTGGGCAAGTAGTGTGGAAAGAGTTCAAGTTCTGAATCTCACTCCAGTAAATTGTATAAGCACTTGTGTAACATTAAGTGTATTCCTTACACCCTCCCATGACTCTTAGCTGCATTCATGGCCTTAAAGCTGATCATCTTCTTTTGTTCAAGGATACAGGAAAAATATACAATTTCTATTCTAAGGAGAGGTAACACCTATGGTCTACATTGTATTGACAGAGCCCCAGAGATTGATGAGTAACTAGAAGTTGGAGGCACCACAGGGTTTTCAGTTCATGTTTTTCTTTTAGCTTTTACCTAAGCAATGTCATCTATATTCAACAAGAAGAGGCTCTGAGATCCAATACATTGATTTTACACCTGAGTACCCAGCCAGACCAAAGTTTCAATGACGGTCTTTATTCTCTTTTTCTATGTATGACACATTAGCTGAAAGAATTATCTATAGTTTTGTAATTTAATGAAAATGAATGTCAATAAGGAAAGCTCTGAAAAAAATAATATGTGGGAGTTAGACAAAATATTCCATTCCAAATTCCCTCCTTTCCTTTCCTTTCCTTTCCTTTCCTTTCCTTTCCTTTCCTTTCCTTTCCTTTCCTTTCCTTTCCTTTCCTTTCCTTTCCTTTCCTTTCCTTTCCTTTCCTTTCCTTTCCTTTCCTTTCCTTTCCTTTCCTTTCCTTTCCTTTCCTTTCCTTTCCTTTCCTTTCCTTTCCTTTCCTTTCCTTTCCTTTCCTTTCCTTTCCTTTCCTTTCCTTTCCTTTCCTTTCCTTTCCTTTCCTTTCCTTTCCTTTCCTTTCCTTTCCTTTCCTTTCCTTTCCTTTCCTTTCCTTTCCTTTCCTTTCCTTTCCTTTCCTTTCCTTTCCTTTCCTTTCCTTTCCTTTCCTCTTTCCCTCTTTTTTTTTTTCTTACAATTTTAACTCCATTTATATGGAATTTTCAGAACTGAAGCTTTCCTTTTCAATGTTGTCATCCATATTAACTACATATAGAGAGTAGTGAATTAAAGAGCCCCTAAACAAAACAAAAGGAATGTATGGATACTTTAGACATTTTAAAATTAGCAGGAAGAGTGAACACAGTTGCTTTTTCTTTTTATCTTGTGTCTGTCTTATCTACTCTGTTCTGTGACAAATAGCTTTATAAATGTCACAGAATTATTTCACACACCTATCATTTATCTTGATCTTTTTCTTATTCAGGTTTTACTGGAGGTAAAGTTATTTTGGTATTTTAGGCAAGCTGGAGCCATACCCTTTCATGGTAAAAAACAACAACAACAACAACAAACATCCAGGATAGAGACACATTTTTGCGCACAGCTATTCAACATTTCTTACTGCTTCTGCATTGGGTATTTGTGTTGGGGTTGCTATTTGCAGTTTATCCTATGTTACAAAATAAAAAAGAATGTGGGGTGAGCACAGGGTACAATGCCTTGTTGTTGTGACTAGTGCGGCTGGCCAGGGAAATACTGGGAAAGACCAAGAAGGTACTTGTCCCTTGTGAGCCCCATGCATGTGCATCAAAGCAAAATTCTTGTAGTGCCTGCAGAGCCATTTAGGAGGAGCAGTCACAGCAAAAATTGAACCAAGCTCAGAGTGGAAGGCGGGGCAGGGTGTGCTGAAGGTGCAGGAGGCTTCTGCACAGCAAAGTCTCACAGGTGAGATGAAGAAAGTAATTTTGGTTTGCAGCAGAACCCCCAGGGTCCCCAGAGTGCCTCAATACTTGCTGGACTGACTGCAAGGTCAAGGAAGAAAGGAAAGAAGGGAGAGAGAGATGGAGGGAAGGAAAGAAAAAGTAAACAGTGCTATGCTGACGATATTGACTAAGTTGATAGAGAAGAACATTAAAACAAGACAAAAACAAAAAAACACTAAAGCTTTCTCATTTCGGGACCCCAACATGTTAGCATGGGGGCAAAAATAAACAAACAAACAAATAAGGTGGTCTTAATGTTCACTTCATTGGAAGACCCATCAGCATCCAAAAAAAAAAAAAAAAAAAGCCTTGTAGTTTCCAGATATTTTTCTTTATCATGCAGTGTATTGCATTATTTCTCCATAAACCCCTGAAACTAAGGCAATCTTTTTCTCTTTTTTTATAAACAAATATAATCAAATGTCTGGGAATTCTCCATTTCTTGGATCTTTTTTTCAGGACACTTGAAGAGATTGTGTGGGCTCTCTCCAGGGAGTCTGTCCTGAAGACATGAAAACACAGCCAGTATTGTCATGCCGCCACTTTTCATGATGTTATTGTGAGTCTCAAAACATATGGTGTTTTTCTTAAAGCTTCAGTTTCTGGAGTAATGACTGTTAGCTGTTTACTTAGGTTATTTAATATCAGTCATTGTGATTTTAATATTGAATAGTTTTACAGGCCTTAATGTGTGAGGCAGAAACCCATCAAATTTTGTTTTTGCAAGTGAAGAACCAAAGCCATGGCAAGATTAAGAAGTGTAAAGTAACACATGAAATCTGTTACATGAACCCAGGTTTTTCACATCCTCTAGACTAGTGTCCAAATTAATAATTTATATTTTATTCAGTTTTCATGTAAGATAACAAGCAAACAGAAGACTAGGGTATTTTGATCATGTAATAATGACAGAAAAATTTACATCTAAAATGTTAAGGCTATAAAGAGAAGTAAAACAAAAGATTATTTCTGCTTTATAGCATTTAAACAATTCTCAGGCTGTTCAGTAATTCTGTTATTCCCTTCAGTATGTGAAAAAGAGGAGTTTTTTAAAGAGCATCTTCACTGCATTCCTTCTGGCATCCCTTCATGATCAAAGACCTTTTGTACTTTGTGACCAGAGTATGATATGATACAACCAACCATTGCCATATCTCTTATTAAAAATATAATAACCAATTTGCAGTATGTTCAAAGCTTAGTAGGCCAGTAGAACAAACTGATAGACTTTAAACTGAATGACAAGGACATGGTTAGACCATTTCTCTTCTGGTCCAGGAGAAGATGACCTTCCAAAAGTCTTCCAGCATGAGGACACTGGCTTGCTACTATGGTCAGTCCCCCCTTCTATGTGAAAAGGCTTGATCCCATCAAAGAAAATAATCTCCTGAGGATACTAAGAAATATTTCCTTTAAGAAAGGCAATAAAGTACTTAGCAATCACCTTTTGGCTTGAGCCCTCTTTCTTAAGAAGATATAAGTTGTCATGCTAGATCTACTGTACCCCTTCCCTCATAAGGGAGGTATAAGGAACCTTGAATTGTATAATCAGAGGAGAGCTGCACAAGAGCTTGCATGAATTTCAGGGGCAGAATTAATACAGTGATACAGGATCTTGTGATCCAAAGTACTCTGAGCTCAATACAGGTTCTGCGTTTGCTTACTTTTGCCATTAACTTTTGCAGACCCAGTGCAAAGCCAGTAGAAGTATTGTTTCTGCCCTTCCAATCCAAGATTATCTTGGATGGACATATCTTAAATCCAGACTAAGGGAATGGTACCATTTGGAAACCCATCTGTTTAGTGACACAGAAAGTCCATGCTATTTCCCTGAGGTTTTCAGCTGCTTCTTATTCATCCTTTTCTGTTCTTTTACTGAAGCACATTTTATTTGACAACCTTGGCCCTAACTCACTTGACTGAACAATTAAAAGGCACATTTCGTAAAGGAGATAAAATATATTTTAGTCAGTCATTTTTTCTTTCCTATTTTCAGAAGTATGTTATATTGCTGTCCACCCACAGCTTAATAGTGATTGGAAATGTACTCCACCTCTTCATTCCCAATTCAGTAGTCCCTTAACAGGCTTTTTCTGCTATCCTGGTCAGTAATCTCACATAAGAAGTCATTTTTAGGTCTCTTTCCCACAAGAACCATTCTTACTAACAGCAGCTGCTGAGCAGCTTAGCTCTTTTGCAGCATACTCTAAACATCTAATCTTTGTAACATCCCTGTTGCTGGAAAATCCTGAAAGATAGGTTTCTCTTTTATGTAGGTGAAATTGCAACACATTATGTCTTCATTTCTCCCACATCCGTTTTTCCTTTTATTGAAAGAAAAGATCCTACAACAAATAGCCAATATTCAGTGGTGTTTAAAAAAGACAAAAAAAAAAAAAAAAAGGGAATCTGGTACTAGAAATCCTTGAGCTGGAACACTGGAACAGGGATTACTTGCTGATGAAATATGCATACATAGCAAACTGCATGAATTCAGTTTCCAGTTCTCCTCAAAGTGAGTTAGTAAAAGAGAAGGGCAGGGAATTGGGAAAAAACAACAGCAACAAACATTATGGAAGCCTGTGACCTTCCAGTGAGGAGCTAACTATGGAGCTTCTGACAAGATAATTTCCTTCCTGATTATGCTTGAGAGATGATATGTGTTAGGGGAAAAATCTAGAAATGCTGAACCGAAGAAGCACATTTGTTAACCACTCTGACAGCCCACTCCCTGATCTTAGAAAATGTAAGCACGCTGAGTATGTCAATGGCGTGATCTGTATCTTGAGTACTCCATATTGCTTGAAAAAAATGTCTCTATGCAAAATAAATTTGTATGTATTAACTGTGGAGTAGGCATCAGAGTCTGCAAGGCCTGGCTTTTAAAAAAGTGTTCATCTTTGAGTGAAAGTGAATTACTAATGAAATGAAAAGAAATGGAAGATCACAGTCAATTGTGTGAGTCCTCCTAAAGTCTGTGTTCCTTTTTAAATAGAGGAGTAAAAAACACTGAAAAAAACTCTAGCATTGCTATCAAAGCCTTCCAGCATAACAACTGCTTTACCTACACTGATATTATAGGAAGAAAAATATGGTGACTCTCCTATGTCATATGATGAAATTTCTGAATATGAGTAGTCCAAAGCTTCACTGTGCATTCACCATGATTGAATATATCCCAGAAGTAACATGTTTCTTGCACATGTATAAAATAGTAACCTTTGATAAGCACAGGGTACAGAGAAGTTCAATTAAAATAAAATTACTGTGGGGAAAGGAGGGTTAAAATATGTTTCCTTAATTGAAAAATCACAAATCTGATGAGAGGTTGGAGGAGATTTCCCTTTTTTACATATATAAGTTCAGAGTGTTACATAAACTATACATTGAAAGTAGTCTTCACACAACAAATTCCACAATCGGTGAAGTAATTTATCGATCTCAAAAATCCAAAGCAACATCAGTTCTTTGAGCTTGGAAATTGATTTATATTTCTGCCTCTTGAATTTATACTTCTTCCTTCTTTCTATGTACAAAACTAAGGTTAACCATGGACTTCAAGGCTGGACTTGTTTCCTGTGGCAGCTCCTGTGGTGGGGAGAAGGGCTCACACATACTCCAGTTTCACTCCACTACAGGTTGGAGAGCAATGAAAGACTACCCAGGTTAGTGGCTCAATACTTCAAAGAGGAAAAATCTTTTGTAATGTATGCATAATTAATGCTTATCTCATTAAAAAAAAAAAAAAAAAAAAAAGGAAAGAAAGAAAGTAAAACAAAAGTTTTACAAGACTTTGTTCATCCTTTCCAAACAGTTAATCCTCATTGTAGTTCTGGCACAGCTGCATTTTGGCTGTAAAGAAGATAAGATTGCATAAAATATTTCACTGAGAGGAAAATAGGAAAATCAGTTTTTTAACGCAACAGTCCTTGTAAGTCCTGTTAGCAGCAGTTCACTGTGTTCAGACTAGAGGGGGCTATTTTCTAATGGTATCAAATATATCTCATTTCACTTCTTGTCAAAACAGCCATTCTTAAGAATAAGAGAATTTACTGTTAAGATTGATTTTTCTCTCCTCTTTGACTTGATATAGATTTGCATAATGCTATTCATTATCATCTTCATTTTGACTTTTTAACCTATATGGTCAGGTCCATCAGCTGTTATGTCACCATGAGAGTAGATCAATCATTTAAGCCAATTTTGTCTGTCATAATAATTGTTGACAAAGATTAACTGCCTTAAATTGGAATAATATTGTCATGTTCTGCCAGAAGTCACGTCTCCCCTTACCCTCCCAGATCTACTTTCAGTACAGATTGTGACTTGGAGAATGAATTCCTTGTGCATTTTTATCCTAAAAATTTGAAAATGGAAAAATGTCTTTTATCTGCTTATTGCATAGACAAACTGCAATCCCCTACAATGAGTCAAAAAACAATAGCCAAGATGTTTTCTCACCTATTAAAATGTACAGAACAATGACATGATTTATTATGACTCAGAAAAAAAAAAAAGATTGTATCATACAATAACATCACAGAAGGAATAAGTTTTTGACTCCTATTTGTCAGTTGGGAAAGCCCTGCTTGAAATAGCTTCTTGCCTACATAACATCTATTTATGACTCCTTTCATGATATAGTAGTGTGCTCATGAGTAAATCTACTTGTATTTGGTGGGTAGCAATAGGTTTATTTCTAAGCAGTTAAATTTTTCTTAAATATTGTATGTGTTCCCCGTTTCCCTGGTGACCTCACTGGAGAGATGCTGAGAGAGTCTTGGAGCAGATGCCTGCAAAGGAGAGCTATCACAAAGTATAATATCAGAAAAAAACACTTTCTGGTAAGTACATACTTATCCAATATCTTAAAGATACAAATCCTCAAGCTGGGTTATTTAATGACACCTTCAGACAGAAATGGGGAAAAAAAAATAAATCACTATGACTGTATACATTCTTGCAAAGCTCCAGTTGGATACTACACTTCTCTGTGCCCTACGTAGCTTTGTAGGAGGGTGAAATGGAGTTGCCCAGGGACAGTTACCCAGGCAAGAGGGTTACTGCTTGCAAAGTTGGCAGGGGTTTTCAGTAGAACAATAGAGAGTAGTATGAGTGGAAGACCTTGAACCATCTGCGGGGGTTTCAGACATTTTAGAGTTCTCACTTTCAGTTTAGGAAATTCCTTTACTCCTTTGATTGAGTTCTCAGGACACTTCAAACTGATCCTGACTCCCTGTAAGCAAGAAACACAGCTCACAGGATTTCAATCAGTTTGAATCACCCACAGGTAAATTAGTGAAAGTCACTTGAAACTCTCTCTGAGAAATCTCTGCTTTCAGAATTAGCACTCTTTCATTTATTTTTTTCCTTTTTTTTTTTTTTAAAGAAATGTTGAATTTTGAACAGCTTCTGAACAGCTTCCATGAAGAAAATTTACATGTTGCTGATTTATTAGAGACAATGAACAAGAAGTCATCTGTACCTTGTAATACCTGATGTCACAGAGAAGTCTGGAGCCAGACTAGGAGAAGGTAGCAATTCCAGTAAAACAGTGAATGACACCAAGAGTACTTGAATCCTCTATAAATCTTTAGAATACTGTATTTATAAATTGAGATGGACATTATGAAAAAATAGAGGACTACAACATGAAAATTCTCTCTTTTTCCCTTTGCTTTCAACTCAGATAGCATTTTTACTATGTTGAGAGGATTCACAATCTATCAAGCCTGATGAATGTCTCCCTGTCTCCAACAGAGAAACAGGTGGTATTTGTTTAAGAGGTGGCATAATTCCAAAATATGCCTATTGCAAGAGCTGCTGAACTCTGACAGAAGGGAGTGTGAAACTTAATTTACTATGGATGCCTCTTCCCAGTACTTACTCCTACAATTGAGTTCTGTGATGAATTTGCTGTTATTCATAGAGCTGAGTGACAATGGGAACTCTTCCCCATGGTGAATTTTGATATCTAAAAATGATAGTTAAAAACATTTCTCCATTTTTCTTAATTAAAATTTTGAAGAATTTTCAGAATAAGCTCAAAATTTCTAATGGAAACTTTACACATATAAATATCATACATTGTAACAGTCAGAAAAATAAACTTAAATGAAAAAGAGAGGTTCATTTCCCTAAAATAATTCCAATGGCATTGATACAATCCCATAATTCATTTTATTTCATCAGTAACCAGTGAGAAATTCTGACTGCATTTAAGTGTTTGTGAATAACTCAGACTGGCAGTAATGTCCCAGTCTGTGAACTCTTCCAGTATTAAATATCTCAAACTTTTCTAAAACCACAGTGTTAATACAGTATGAAACATTTTTATAGTAATATAATATATACTTTCTGTTCTCACTTTTTTGCTCTAATTCTAATACAAGTTGTAATGATCTTCTGAAAAGGAAAATATGATTGTTTTAAAAAGGTAAGGAGGCAATGTCTTTATTTCAGTGAAGAGTGTCTGAGGTTCTAAAACTGTGCTTTCCCTTGAAGAAGTTCTTTTTCTTTTCAGATAGTGGATGGTTATCAGATAATATAAAAAATAAACAGTACAGATTATGTTTCCCTAAAACCTTACATTATATAATCTTTGTTTTAGCAGAAAGGCACTTTTGAACTGTTGGAATAGTTGTAGAGTCCAAATCACAAAGCCTTTTTAGAATCTTAAATTGATAAACGTGTGACAAAATTCTGCTGGAGTAGTGTTGATAAATTTTAAATACCTAAGAGTGAAATGTCTTAGCTAGCCATGGAAAAGTCATCTTTCAGAAAGAAAACAACACCAAACCAAACCAAACCAACCAAGCAACCAACCAAAAACAATGCAGAGGTTGATTTCAAACACTTAGGGAATACTTTATGAAGCAAGATGGATCACTCAACTGTGTGTCTCTTTCACTCCTCTAACTATAAAACCAGTCTAAAAAGACTAGTTTTGGCTTAAATGGATAGCTTTTAAATTCGTAGTGAAAACAGATAAATCTTACATTCAAAATTCAAAATTCTTACTTATATTCAAAATATTTATCTTCAAATAGTGTAGGTTTTAAACTACCAAATGTTTTAACTTTTAGTTTTTTTGAACAATTTTTTAACATTTATTTTCTGAATAAATATTTTCTGAATAATTTTTCTGAACATTTATTTTCTGAAGAAAATAAATTATACTGGGAATTTTTACCTTCAAATACTGTTGAGATATACATATGATTTTTTTTAACCTAGATAAAAGTATTTATTTTCACTCGCCACTACATAGTTTTTCAAAGTAGCTAATTAAGAATAAATTAGGCCTAAATAAAATGTAGTCACAAGCAAAGTAGTCTAGAGTTGATAATAAAATATACCATTTAATTTTACACTGCATATTTTATATAGAAAGTATGTCCTGAATAAACAAGAATAAGAATGATTTATATTTATATTGAAGCTATTATACCTATATCAAAGAAGGCAGACTTTGACAATTAGCTACAGTTGTATATGGCATCAAAACTTTTTTTTGTTTTGTTTTCCTAAATTTATCAATTTAAGAAATATAGAGATCAGAAGGCAAGCATATGGATGTTGATAATAAAGATATGTGTTGAAATACAATGTGCATGTAATTATTTTTTAATCCACTGTTTGGCAGATTAACTGAAGCTAATCCCTTACATTTTTATACAATAAGTTTCCCAGAAGTAAATAATTTAATTGTGTTTTCTATTGTTAAGCTTTTATTTTGACTCTGGAAGGAGTGAAGAACAAACTGCAGATAAATGCAAAGATTAAAATAAACTTCAGATATTCTTCATCAACTAGTCAATTGTTCGTGACCCACACTTCTCACACTTCTTATTGTACACATTTACAGCACATAATCTGAACATTTCCAAAGTGTTGCTAAGAGAGGTTCATTGAAAACAGAATATAAAAGTCCGGGAAAAACATCTCACAACTATAAAGTACTTTTCACTTATACTAATCTCCTTAAGAAATATTACAAAAAAGGGTTGCACAAACAGACATATAAACAAATTGTTACCTGTACTTCAAAGAACATTTAATTTTCACTTGTATTATTAATTACACTGCTTTGTAGTTCTATAATGCTTTCCATCTGAGTTTTTGAAATGACTTTGTAATTAAGAATGAATTACTGAGAGTAAGAAAATCATGTTGCTCTAGAAATTCTGTCATATTGTACCAAAATATAAGAGTGTTTTCCGAAGGCAACAGTAGATCAAGAACCATGAGTAAATGACAGATAAAAAGATTTATAGATATATCTTTTCAGTCTTTTTGGTTGACCTTAATTGCGATCATCTGTTTAAAAAAATGATATAAAATATTTCACTTTTGCAAGATCTATCTAGGAGTGTGAGAGGGGAGGGGACACATCACAGTGCGGTTGTTAGAAAAATATGTTGTGACAGCAGACTTTGAAAAATGTGTTCAAGTGAAAATTTGACTGTACATCTGACTGTAACAAGTCATGGAAAAACAAAAAAAAAAACAAAACAAAAAACAGTAAGTTAAAAAATACTAAAAATTTCCCTGACACCTAAGTCAATAGAGCTTAGTTACCAGACTTTAAAAATGCTTTCAGCTCCCACACAGCAGAGAATATAACAACAGGCTTAGTTTTATGAAGGCAGCTGAAAACAGGAGAGTCACTCAGCAATAACTGTCAGAAGGCTGGGCTGGTGTGGGCTTTGCTGTTAGTGATGACCAACAAACAGAGAGAAACCCAATTTGAGCTTTATATCTACAGTTCCTACCAGGAAGTTGTCATATAAGGGAAATGTACATTCATACATCTATTTGTACACATGCGCACATTTACATATATGTGTGTGAACACAGTGTACGCAGACACACATATATAACGTTCAAGCTAAGAGGCAGATGTATGCAATGCTACACAATATTCTGTAGGAAAAACTATGTTGAAACTGTTAGTTCTCCCATACATGTACAATTCATATGCTTAGTCAACTGTATGAAATGGGCAGAAAGATTGTATTACACAGGTTGGTATAAAGCATACTTTTATAAAAAGTATAATTCTTTTTTGTAAACCGTCTTTACAAATAATAGTTACTTGTACTTATTATATTGAATTACATTTGTTAATAGTAGTGATAAACCGATTGCTAATTCATGAATTATAGTAGTAGTAACTATTGAAGTTACCGATATAAACTTTTTAAGTCCAAGGAGATCACTGAATTTCTCAGACCAACCTTGTATAGAGTAATGCATGGAGTTGTAAATTTTAATACCATTAATACTATATTTAATACTATATTTTTCTGGTGGTAATTTATTGTGCAATGATATTTTCAGCAAATTTCAGTAATTTCTGGGATTTACAGGAAAGCACATCTTTTTTACTCCAATGTAAAAATTCTGTGTTATGTAAATTGTCATTTGCATTCTAATCTGGAATTTGTTGTGTTTTTTGTTTGTTTTATTTTTCTTTTGTTATTTCTGCCACTAGATTTTATTTTTTAAGAAAATCAGGTAGCAGTCTTGCAGAAATAATTGTTCACATAGGCTTAAGGTATATTATTATTTTTTTTTATGTCTGTTACTGTTTGTGTGCATACATGCATGTGTGTGTATCTATTCGTGTATGAACCTGCCAAGATTGTCTGGCTGCAAATCACAATTTACACATCTTAGGGATTGTCTAGTGACTGAAATAGCTTTTTTTTTATTGATATATAAACTTTCCTATTTAATGTATTTATTATCAAGTGATCTGGTAGTGGCTTTCTGATAATTTTGCTTGACATCTTTCATTATAGATTATTCTGAGGAATATTTGGAGAAGTTCTAACATCTCTAATGTTCGCCAACTCTATCAGAAATTATATGTAGAAAAAGCCTATGTGTTTGAGAAGTGTCTTTTCTTTTCCTTTGCCATTCTGTTCAGGTGTGGTTCTGATATAATCAGCATGTAAAACTGACCAAGATAATAACTGAACATGAATATCCTAATCTAAGTGTTGGGCTCATGCCAGTGCCTTGGCAACAGTAACAATGGTAAGTGATGAACTAGAAATACATCAGTGGTTCAGGAAGGGACATAAGAATATAGAAGGCTGAAAGGTTCTAACCGGTCTTTCATTTCTAATTCACACCCTTGAGCATGGCATAATGGGAAGTGTTAGGAAAACATACAAGGAGGGAAAGAAAAGTGGGAAGAAGTGGTCTGTCCCAAGTTATATATTTAAGTCCAAAGACCAGCAGTAGTGCCTCTTCTCTATCCCACCCTTCACACTCACCACACATACCAGTTTACATGTTACTGATAACAAACTGCTCCAGCCAATAGTTGACATACTGAGTTCTGTAATTTAAGAGGTAAAGAGGATGATGTTCACTCTTTTGATGATTCTCAGGCAGGAGTTACTATCACTAAGCACAGAATAATTGAGGCTGAAGGGACCTACTGAAGGGTCTGCAATGGATAAACCCTCTGCTTAGGGCAGATATAACTTTGAAGTCAAATCAGGTTGTCCATGTCAAGGTCAAATTTTTCCAAAGATGAATCACAGAATCACAGAATGTTAGAGATTGGAAGGGACCTTGAAAGACCATCTAGTCTAGTCCCCCAGTTAGGGGAATCCATTAAGTTAGGTATATTTATTTTTAGCCCTTCCCTTTCATGAAGACTCTTAATTCAAGTAATTAGAAGCTCTATAATGAAAACCTAAACTGGAAAAGATAATAATTAGATAACAAAGTCAAGCATGCCAAAACAAGGAACTGACATATTTAGAGTTTTCTACAAAATTGTAATACTATCTCCCTGGGTATCAGGATACATCAGGTATGTGATCACATGATCTTACAACTCCCACTGTCACCCAGCCTCCTAAGTTCATTCAATGTGTAATGTAGCACAAAGAGGAAAAATAAATAAATAAAAATAAATTACACAGACATATTTTCTCTGGTATTTTCTCACTATCAAGAAAAATGTAATAACTTTCGCAGTGCAAGCTAATTTATTTTGTAATAATAGTTGTACTTAATAAGCAATAATCAAACATGGAACCATTTATGCATTGTTCCTTCTATGAAAAGTATGAGTGTGAGGCCTTTTTAATGAATTTAAAATCGACCTGCCTGTTTTTTTCCTCCTTATTTTCTGCCTCTTATATTCTGAATAGAGATACATATACACATACATGTAATGTGTGTATGTTATATAGACAAACATCAGAATTATCTTAAAAAAAATAAAGGAAAATAGAAGAAAACATTAAATGTGTCAATGAATACATAGTATCAAATAACACTCTGGTATTAGGAACACTGCTTTACTTACACTAAACAGAAAAAGTCATCTCCTAGTTGAAGGAATAGAAAACATCTAGTCAAACATCAGGAGATCTCAAATACAAAAAGGTATAGTTGTTTTCTTTTTGTCTCTTCATTTGGACTCAGATACAGGAGATATTTTAAACCAGAACTTCAATTCCAAACCCCTGTTTTTGTTATCAATAAAACATTTTTAGAGCATCTTTTTTCTACTTGAGTCTTGCCACTGCTGACCTATAAGATTTTTTGTTTTCCTCTCAGGCTATCTCTTAGAGCTTGGTCTTTACTCAAGTCCCCCCCCCTTTTTTTTTTTTTTTTTTTTAATCCAGCCTCTCCACTCCATTTCTGAGTCTCCACTCCATTTCTGAGTAACTAAAAATAATTCCTTTCTACTTCATTAAAAATAAGAAATAGATTTCAAAGTATTTCATTCCCAGCTGGCAATTAATAGCAACAACATGCTGTAACTGTCTCTAAATTTTGTAATCTGTGATATGTTTAATGGTTACAGAACAAAACAAAAACTAAAACCACGTGTTCAGAAAATAACTGGATTTATGAACACAAGCAATTTAAATAAGTGATAGATAATTTGGGAAGGTGTCAAACATCTATTAAATGCATTAACAGCTGTAAAATTAGTTGTCAAAATCTAATAAAAGTATTGTCATCCTTGCAAGCATCAAAGATACATACCATATGAATAGTACCCGTGTTAATTCATCTATACTGTGCTCTAAATTATCTTCAGTGTAGTTTGAGTATTTAGAAAGTCTGCCAAATTATGAGCAAATAACTGAAATTAATAACTGAAATAACTAAGCTACCTTAGTTCGTTTTCTGCCTATAAATTATATATAACATGGTAGCGCTTTTTTTTTTTTTTTTTTTTTTAATTATTTCTTTCTATTGACCACATTCAATTGCTGCCCGTTAGATTTTAGCACACATTTCTCTGTCTTGGTTGTGCCCTTGTTCTGTTCAACAATTGCTTCTGTTCAACGGTAGCACGTTAGTTATTTGTGAAACACTTTTTACACGGTGAAACCTACATATTGATGTTAATAGTCTTCAAATGGAGATATGTCCATTTTTGTAGAAGAAAGAAGTCAGGAGGAACTGCTGTGGCTTGTCTCACTGCCAGCATGATGGCAAGAGAGCTTCAAATGGAGCAAGGGTTGATTTACCAGATGGGTTACCTGGTATTTGTTCTGCTCCTTTTCCTGTATGTTCACTGTAGGCTGGTCTCCATGCCACATGGTGCAAGAGGGGTCATGCTGTTGGGCTACTCCTGCATCCCCACAGCATTCAGATCTGCCAAATATTTTAATATATTGCCTGTCCCTTTTTGCTCAATCAAGGCATGTTCATTTCCTTTGGAGCCATAGATCATAAAAACTGTATTTCCGTATGACAGTCAGAGATAAAAAATTGCTCAGGGCTTTTTTGGCTGTGGAAGAAAAGAATGCTGTACCCTACCTTCAGTGAATACTACTGTCAGAGTTATCTTGCTTCACAAAAAACAAAATACTTTTGCGTACTTGATAGCACTAGGGAATGTCATTCATCCACACACTATTAAGAATATGCATCATGTGACCATTCATTCTGATATGTCCATATCCCACAGATATGACATGTCTATGTTGCATTAACTTTAACATTCCACAGAGGCATTAATTAGATGTATTTCTGGAGTGATGTTTATGCTGAAGATAGTCACCTATGTATTAGTACCTGGGTACTTAGGTACTAATCCATATGTAATATGTAGCTAAGTGGTACCTAGTCTGACATGGGGCTGTATTGCCACATTTGGAGTCTTGCTCTGTCATGGGCTGAGCAATTAATTAATTCAGATTCATTAGTAAAATGATGACACCCAAACCAGATACTCCTAGATAACATATACATCAGCTGCTTCAGTTCTACAATCCTATCAGCTTTTCTGCTCACCACCCTTTCCACAAACTGCTGCTAGTGGCATAATCAGCTCTTTGAGTGCTTGGATAACAGCACAACCCCTGAATGTCTGCTGTCTCAAAGAACAGGCTTCCTTTAGGAGACTTCCTTCATTGCTTATCATCTCAAATCTCCTCTGAGATCTATGATTGGAAATATTGTGTCTTGTTGCATGATTTTAAATTTCAAGAAAGAAACAATTTTCTGATTTCTTTGTTATATAAACTTGGAGATGGTGAATGTAAAATACATGAAAATCATTTGATGCTACCCGTAGATATTCATGTCAAAACTATTTATGTTTCTTAATCATGAAAAAATGTTTATATTTATCAAAGTTACCTGCTAGTAGCTAAAAAAAAACTTTGTTATTGAACTCATAAATACAAGCTTATCTCCAAAGACTTTTTAAAATAAATGAAAATGATTTCATGACAAGTATCTAAACTGAAAGACTCATTAATTATCAAATATAAACTTGATTGGATTTGGTTAAAACTGAATTTCTTATCTTATTAAACACCAATGAAGCTGAAAGTATAATAGGCTTTCATTTTTATTTTCTTTTTTTCTTTTCAGGCTGATTTTTCAGATGTTCAGTGAAAATTCTAGCGCAAGCAAAAGAAACAAATAGAGTCAAAAGTATTGTTTCATATCTATTAAGTAGATTGGAAATTCATGAGTTAATATCTTACTTATAAAGTTATTAGCTTATGAACAAATGCTAACACATTAATTTCAGATGTACTCAAGCACGAAAGACTTGTGTTTTCACCTTGAAACTGTGCAAAGAGGGGACTATAAAATCATGCTGAGTAGAGCAAGCACTTCCCTCTCATTCCTGACATATAGTAGTTACCACTGTTCATGCAATTCAGTTCTGGAAATACGCAGTTACCAAGGCAATGCTTTGAACAACTCTTCTCAAACATCTGAATTATTATTTGTTGTTGTTGTTGTTTGTTTGCTTGCCTGCTTTCTTGCTTTTACCCAGATTTTCCTTCCATAAATGTCTCAGTTTTTCCATGAAATACTAAACAACAGATCACTGCTAACTCTTAATGAAATGAAATTCTTTGCTTGCAAACCAATTAACAACAGTACACTTTCAAAATTTATACACTCCAGCCAAAAGTATAATGGTAGGTTGCGCAGCCCTATGACAAAATACCTTGAAACAAAGTGGGACTGAGTAGGTGAATGGTTATTAACTTGGTTAGTCTGCACTGTTGTTATAACTGTGCTATTAAGCCTGTGAGGTTGAAGCTATCTTAGCTATATGGGCTTGAGTTGAAGCCATCTTTGATTTTATCACTGGCCAAGTCAGGGTGCATTTCCATTCTGGAAACAATATAGTTAGATTCCCAGCAGTAGCCTCATGATAAAAAGGAATTAAACTTTGTTAAAGCTACATATTAACCATCATTTATAGCTGTTAATCAATCAATTAATTAATTGATTTATGTGAGAATGTGAGTACATTTAAGAGCATAAAAGGCAAAAACCTCACATGGTTGAATATTTGTGGATAAACAAATGTCAGAAATCAGAGAGCAGAGGTAAACTGTCAATCTTTGCAGTGGAAGAAAATCACAAATGAAGATATTAAGGGTCCTGAATGGGGTCCCATGTCATTCAACATATTGATAAATAGGCTGGAAAGGAAAGCTTGTGGTGAAAGAAAGCAATGTGGTGACAACAGCTGTAGCCTTGTTGTAAGGAATTGCAGAAAGACGTCATAAGACTGGAACAAAATAAGAGAGAAATTTCAGTGCAAATAAATGTAGAGTGCTATACAAAAAAACATTCTAACTCCACACATAAAATGACGGTTTCTCGAGTTACCCTCAGGAGTGAGGCTATCTCTCATAACCCTGATAACAGTGAGGGTTATGATTGGTATGATAGATAGTACCATGAAAATGTCAGCTCAGTACTTGGTAGTTGTCAGAACCATGCATGAAATGCCAGAAATTATTAGGAAAAAAAAAAAAAAAGAAAGAAAGAAAATAAACAGAAAGCATTAATATGCCACTGGTATAAATTCATAGTTTGCTTGCCTCTTGAAATGCTGCATGCAGTGCTTGTGCTCTCATTTTAAAAGGGTGTAGAGAACTGGAAATATTAAGAAGAGGACAGCAAGAAAGATGAAAGATATGCTGTGGCTTCTGTGTAAAGGATGAGCATGTTGGGACACTGAAGTTTGCAGTAGTGACACCTGAGAAGAATTATTATGATGATCAATGTGTGATTATGTGTGGCATGGTGAAGCTGGAGATCAGTGGTTCAAAACCTAAAAAGCACCACATGAAGGCAGGGGAAACAATTGTTCCAAAAAAATCAGATTGAGTTTGTTCTTCATGCAAAGGCTAGCTGAGTTGCAGAGCTGCCTGCTGAAGCATGTTATAGATGTTTAAGATTGGATGGACTCTGGAGGAAATGGGAAAACTTCACACAGAAAAAAACTATCCCTGCTTACAAACTCCCTGAACTGAAAACAGCTAAAGCCAGGGAGGGTATTCATTTGCCAATTATATACTTGCATCCAATGTTGCCATTGTTCAGAATAGGATACCTAGTTATATGGTCTTTACTCTGACTCAATACAGAATACAGCTTTAAGTCAAGGAAAAAGAGTCTGAGTCATGTCTCAGAATTAAATACAAGGGACACGGAGACTAGCATCTGGCTTACACTTTTTTTTTTTTTTTTTTTTTTTACCTCTAGATAACGAAGCCCAAGCTAGTAATTTTTAAGATTATTTAGCCTCAGCAACGGCTATTTTACAGAAGCAATGTCTCACAGTAACATCTCAGGATTTGCGCAGGCCTACTGGATGCCTCTGAGATCTCTGCTCTCTTCAGAAGAGGTGTTGGTTTCTGCTTTCTGTAGGGAGTTGCTTTGACACATTTGGCACCCTTCCACCTAGCACTTTTCAGCATATCAAGAGACATTCCTCAGCTCCCTGAATTCCCTAAATGGGTGACAATGGGTGAACAATTGGCCAGCAGGTCAGGCTCAAAGGGCAGTAGTAAATGGGGTTATATCAGGCTGGCAATCAGTCACTAGTGGGGTTCCACAGGGCTCCATTTTAGGGCCAATTTTCTTTAATGTTTTCATAAATGACTTGGACACCGGAATTGAAGGTATATTAGCTAAATTTGCAGATGACACTAAACTGGGAGAAGCTGTTGACTCTGTTGAGCTGTTGACTTTGTTGAGCTGTTGACTCTGTTGAGGTCTTGCAGAGAGATCTTGACAAATTAGAGAGCTAGGCAATCACCAACAATATGAAGTTTAACAAGAGCAAGTGTCAGATTCTGCACCTGAGATGGAGCAACACTGGCTATATGTACAGCCTAGGGGACAAGAGGATGTCCATGGAAAGGGGCTTAGAATTAGATTATCCTGAAAGTCCCTTCCAACCCAATCCATTGTATCATTCGATGCTCAAACATCAACAAGCTCCCTGCATCCCTCCTCTCTGCTGGACCATATGACACGAGAGTCATCCAAGCATGTCCCTCAGCAGGCCCAAGTCTGCTCACCTCAAGTCCTCTGCTTTGCCTTGGTCCCATCTCTCAGAATCCTCAGCTCTGCCTTTCACCCCTGGCTTGCACATCCCTGAGCAATTCATGCTGATTGCTAAGTATGATGTCCTGCAGGTCACCTCACCTCACTGGCTTCAAAGTATCCCATGTCAGCAAGATGTCATCAAGGAGTTCCCAAGTCCCCTGGAACATTTGTGTAAGGACATGCAGAACAAGAGAGACTTGGCTAGTTAATACCATCTGACAATAATCCTTTTTCTGCTGAAACAAAACCCTTGCACACTGTGGGAGGACCTACTGGGCATACGATGACTGAATGGGCATCACTCCCAATTATTTTAAACATTAATGTAACACACTAGGGTTAGGGTTATTAGGGTCAGGGTTAGGTTTAGGGTTATGGTTAGAGCTGGGATAGATTTGGGATAGAGGTAGGGTTAGGTTTAGGGTTAGGGTTTGTGTTTGGGTTAGGGTTACCAATGTTAGAATAAGGGCTAAGGTTAGGGTTAGCAATTAGGGTTATGGTTCAGGTTTGGGGTTAGGGTTTCGATTCATATTTGGGTTAGGTTTAGGATTAGGGTTAGAGTTCAGGTCGGGGTTAGGTTTTGGGTTAGGTTTAGGGGTAAGGGTTAGTGTTCGTGTTAGGGTTACGTTTATGGTTAGGTTCAGACTTAGGGGTTGTTAGGGTTAAGTTTAGAGTTAGCGTTAGGGTTAGGGTTATGGTTAGGGTTATTTATTAGGATTAGGGTTATCTATTAGAGTTAGGGTTATCTATTAGGGTTAGGATTAGGTTTAGGGATGGTAGGGGTATGCTGTTCAGTGTTAGAGCTAACGTTAGGTTTAGGGTTAGGGTTACCAACATTAGGGTTAGGATTAAGGTTAAGGTTAGGGTTAGCAATTTCAATTAGGATTCAGGTGCTGGTTTGGGTTCGGGTGTATGTTAGGGTTAGGGTTAGGTGTTGTTAGGGTTAGAGTTAGGATTAGGGTTAGGATTAGGGTTAGGGTTAGGTGTAACCTTCCTTGGGAACGTTACCGAAATATATCAAATAGTTTCCTTTAATGCTTCTCCTGATTCATTTTGATTTCTTCCATTTATATATCACAAATCAGACTTTAGCAGAAAGACATTTCATTTTTATGTGCAACTACACTAAAAATTTTATAAACCGGGCTTCATATTCTTGTCTTTCAAAGCAGAAGGTGATGAGTCTGAAGTTTACTCTGAGTTCAGAAAAGTTATTTACCTGAGAGTTGCTTCCGCAAATTTTCCCCATTCAAATTTCATCTTTCCCCATCTATCAATGCACATTTTCACCTGTGTTCAACATCATCATTACTCCTGAAGTTAAAGAGCATTCATTTAATTTTAAATCCTCTCTGGATGTGACTATCTTGCTGTTTTTTACTGTATCTATCTTTGACTGTTCTAATTTCCTTTATAATATCAATCTCAGTTTGACTTTTGTGAATTCTTACTTATCCATAAAGTTTCTGTGTTCTGAGAAAGAGATTTCTTTGATGGCCAATCCTATATTAAATTCCATGCAAGCATTTTATTTATTCATAATATCCTCTGTGAAATCATTATTCATCCAAGTCTAACTGGAGTTGTTCCCCACAAATTTTCTCTTCTGTTTGGGAAACAAGGTCCAGAGAGCTTTCACACCTTTGATTTAATGAGATTGTTCAAATCTTCTATCTTTGCTGCCTGCATGTCTTAGTTTCTACAAGTCTCAAAGACAGAGAAATCAAGACACTTAGTAACAGAACAACTTATTTATATATTCCTATAAACTGAAGCTGGACACACATGTCCATTTCCAGTTGAAACATTATCTGATAAATGGCTATCATCCCTGTCCTTTTCTCAATTGTTAACAACTGTCTATTCCTCAAAAATTACAGCCCTTTCCAATCTTCAAGATGTGTTTTTCAATTGATTGCTCCATTCTGGACAAAACAAGCCAGGTTAATTTAAGCAGTCTGAAAGTTTTTCTTTGCTAACCCAGCGATTTTTGTTTGAAATGGATTGGAAAGTGATCAAGGGAGCATCTCACCCAGCAAAACCCATAAATTAGCAGTTTTCAAGAGGATGTGGCAGTGACAGACAGTGCAGGATGAGCTTGATGGTGGTAAATTTTTGTCCAGAAAACCAAGAGCTAGAAGATGATGCGCATGCATATTCTAGTTCTCTCACAACACAAAGTCAAACAGGTTACCTCAAAGCATCTTTGATGGTATTTTAGATGCATTTGTTTGAAAACATTCTGGCAAAAATTGATGTTTGCATATTACTTAATAAGATTAGAGTTTTAAGGGTAGCACTTATGTTTAGACTTTATATATATATGTATATGATAAATTTTGAAACTTATGTAGGTGTTAGTAACTAATTAAAGGAATGATTTTGTGACACAAAAGCAATTCATAATCCTGTTTAGAACAGGGTAAGTACCCAAAATTACTGTATCAACATAGCCAAACACAGCAAGTATGATGCCCCCCCATAGCAAAGAAGTGAAACTTTTTTTTTTTTCAGATAATGTAACATTAATTAGCCAAAATATTATCAGTTTTTTTTTTTCTTTAGAAAAATGAGTTAGCAAACATTTAACTTGGAGAACACCAGGTACCCAGGATCCCATTTTTACAACATGGAGGTAGTATACAAGTTCCTAAAAACATTCCTACATTGTTACAACACTCCTACAAAAAGCTGCCTTGTGTCCTAGGCTAAGTCCTTGAACTTGGATGACAAAAGAAGACCAGCTGAAGAACAGTTTTCTGAGAATGTTTCATATTGTTCTTATTTTTACAAATCATTTACCCATGTGAAATTGCTGTACAATATTCTGTTAGTCTTGGAATATATCATTCCATTTCTGCCCTTAAATCAGAAACAACTTTTTCTTCACTGCACACTTCATTAGTGGTGAGCAGCATTTGCATTTCTAGTACATGCCTACTTGTATCAGGACTTATGTGAGCATCCGTCTTTTCAGATCTCCCTAATTCTAATAACACTGTTGAGTAAATCTCCTGTGATCTGATTTTATTCTCTCTCTCTATATATATATATAATGCTGTTTGTTGTTGTTGCTGTTGTTTTTAAATAATCATAGTTTATATGCTAGTTTAATTCACTTGGAATAGTAATGGGATACAAGACATAATTAACTGACATAGGTATTTCTCAGAGTGTATTATACTTGCATCTTTCCTAAGTTAAGCCAAAGAGTCCTCAGAGCTTTTGAAAATCTGATGGTTTATTTGAGGCTCAGGGATACTAAGATATCTGCATCTGCTTGACTTGGGCATGGGAGAAATTACTTTGAAACTTAAGAAACCAAACATTCATATGGTGTACAAAGAAGTACATAACATTATGATTATCCAAACTGCAAGCACATAGATGTTTAAATCCCCATTTTATTTTAATGGCAATTCGATATCTAAATCAGAAAAATCTTGTGCACATTGTAAAGCTTCTTAATTGTAAACATAGTGACACACCACAAGATGGTAATTACAGTCTACTGTATTTGTTCATCCTTGTTCTGTATAGGAAGATATAGAATCGCAGAATCATTGAATGGTTTGTGTGCTTCAGTATGTTCCCGTGAGTCATCACACCCATAGTAAAAAATGCGTTCCTAGTCTAATCTAAATCTACTGTCTTTTAGTCTAAAGTTGTTAGCCCTTGCCCTGTCGCTACACCTCTCCAGATTTCTTGTAGACCCCCTTTAGGCACTGGAATGTTGCTATAGGGTCTCTTTTCTCTTCTCTAGACACAACAGCTCCAACTCCCTCATCCTCTTTTCACAGGAGAGACATTCCAGCCCTCTGATCATCCTTGTGGTCCTCCTGTAGACCTGCTCCATCAGGTCCCTGTCCTTCTTATGTTGCTGGTGCCAGAATATGCATGTTGAAAGAAAATATGGCAAGCAAAAAATGTCCAAACTGCCAGTTACTGTCAGTGAAAAATATGATGAGTATTGAATACAACCTTCACAACAGAGAAGACAGAAGCTGATCCTTTTTGTCTTGATTAGCATGTCAAATTATTGTTTAAATAGATATAGCACCAGAAAATCAAGGCCCTGCTCCCCCCTCTATCTTCAAATCACCTTCTCTTGATGTTCTGCATTTTAGGAATTAATTAACTAATTAAATCATTTGTCTGTAAAGCTTTTTATACCACATTTCAGTTTTGTTTTTAGAAAAAAACAAATAAATAAAAAGGAGGGGGCTAAAGCACTAGCTACCGCACTTAGAAGCATTATCACTGATAAAAATCAGATATGCGGGAGCTTATTTGAACTGTTCAATGACATTAAAGGTTAGTCGTTATAAATACAGGAATATCTGCAAAGATTTCAGTTTATTCCAAGGTTTTTCTTTGAAGAAGAAAAAAAATATATATATATATCAAACAAATAACATCCTCTTATTCAAAATCTAATAATAGTTCATAAAACAAAAAGCAGAACAGTGACATCTTATCTCTTGGCACATATAAAGAACATTGGAAATGTTTGTCTTAGTGATGACTTGCATTGCTTTCCTATTTCTTTTCTCTGGAGCTCAAAGGCACACACTCTTTGAAACGTACTGGAAAATTAGACTGGATGAAGTCCAGAATATTTTTTTTTTCCCTTAATGTAAAAGCACAATAGAATAGATAAGGTGATAAAGACTTTAGAACACATGCTAATTGTTTTAGAAAGTCCTTACTGCAATGAAATACCCAGCCGAAATACTTCTAGTAATATTCCCAGTTTATCCATGGAGTAGAACTATCTTGTTTTCTCAGTAATCTTTATTACTAAAAGTGAAAAAGGAAAAAGAAAAAAAACAAAGAACTGTAGATATTAATGCAGTAACTAAACTTCTAATCTCTGTGTCCCCTTATTTATCTAACTGAGATTTCCTTCATGTCTCAAATATGACATTTTTTATTTTATTTTTTATTTCGCTAATGTTAAGGAAGCAGAGTTAGTCGTAGAAAAAAAAAGAAGAAAACACCAAGCTGAGCTGAAAAGAATCTGGATATATCTAAATTTAGCATAATATAAATGACTAAATGATAAGGCACAAATCATCATGCTAGTAGGCCATCCTGCCAGCACTCTCACTGGAATCAACAAGGTTTTTCACTAACAAGGGAACTTGGAGATGACAGTGGTACTCTATATGAGTAGCAGACCTTGGTGTCAGAGTGATACCACAAGTATCACTTTTTATCAATTTGGAAAAAAAAGTACCTCCTGACATGTAGTATAGTCTAAACATCGAATCATAGAATCATAGAATAATTAAGGTTGGAAAAGACCTTCAAGATCATCTGGTCCATCATAGGTCCATCACCCTACTGCCAATGTCACCCACTAAACCGTGTCCCTAAGCGTCAGGTCCAACTTTTCCTTGAACACCCCCAGGGACGCTGATGCCACCACTTCCCCGGGTAACCTGTTCCAATGCCTGACTATTGTTTCTGAGAAGAAATGTCTCGTAATTGCTAACCTAAGCCTCCCCTGGTGCAACTCGAGGCCATTCGCTCTAGTCCTATCACTAGTTACCTGTGAGAAGAGGCTGACCCCAAGCTCCCAACTTCCTTTCATGTTGCTATAGAGAGTAACAGCTTTCTGTTCCATGTGAAGGTACCAACCCAAATGCCAAGACCGAAGTTTCATCCCTTCCCCTTCCCCTTCCCCTTCCCCTTCCCCTTCCCCTTCCCCTTCCCCTTCCCCTTCCCCTTCCCCTTCCCCTTCCCCTTCCCCTTCCCCTTCCCCTTCCCTCCCCCTCCCCCTGCCCCTCTCCACCTCCACCTCCCGCTCCCTCTCCCCCTTTTCCCTTTTCCCTTTCCCTTTCCCTTTCCCTTTCCCTTTCCCTTTCCCTTTCCCTTTCCCTTTCCCTTTCCCTTTCCCCCATTTCCCTTTCCCTTTCCCCCCTTCCCCTTCCCCTTCCCCTTCCCCTTCCCCTTCCCCTTCCCCTTCCCCTTCCCCTTCCCCTTCCCCTTCCCCTTCCCCTTTCCTGTGATTCACATTTCTTAAACCATGAATTAACAGGATTTTCTTGCATGTGCTTTTTGTTTATTTATTTTTTTCCCTGGAGGGATAAAACATCCTCACAGTTTCCATGTCACAGAAATTAATATATATTTGTCCTTCATTCCTGACATTTTTCAGAAGCTTTCAAGATGTTCATATTTTATAAAACATCCAAATATGTTAATAGAAAATAATGACAGAAGTAGTTAATTCCCTCAAGGTAACAAGTTGTTTTCAAAGTAGATTAGAGAATAGGCCATGGATCTTACTGCTGCAGTGAAACTTTATGCACTGTATTAATTGGGAATGTTTTCCACACTGCTTCAGTAATCAATTTTCAGTCCTGGGCAGCAGACCAAAATCTGCTAAGAATCAGAGTCCAATGCCCTTGGCCAGAGTAATTTAGCTTTTTTTTTTTTTCTTTTTTTTTTTTTTTTTTCCACACACACAAGTAAGATTTGCACCCATTAGGAAGAATCAGCAGGAAATAGGAAGAAACTGGACTAATGAAGTTAGCATTCAGCAGACATGAAAGGCTAATTATAAACGGAAAAGAACACCGAGCTTGGCGATCCTGAATTTTGATTTTATGTATCAATTCTGACCAGAGAATGAAAAATTAAAATGAACTCATACAAGCAGCGTAAATAAATTAAACACCCACTCTAGTGACTTTCTGCTTGAGAAATCTGCAGATTTGATTTTAATTAGCTAGTTAGAAATAACAGTGATAAGGGACAGAAAAATGTGGGTGCGTCAAACTCCATATTTCTCCTTCCCACACTACTTCAGTGCCTGTCCATGCTGTTGATGGAATATCAACTTTGTCAATTCATTGTGAAATCATGAACTAGTCAATATTTTTGTTTCATTAAAAGGCCTTCCAGCCAAACAAAATAACTGAAACTTTGGTAATATTAAAACTGAAGTTCTGATTTCTGAATGAGAATAATTTACCCTATTGAAAATGGCTATAAAAGTGTACAGAGAATTTACTAAAAAACATATTCCTTCCTTTCATGAAAACTGTAAGAAATAAAAAGGGACATCTGTAAATCTATGCTTGAAAATACACACATATATATAAAGAGCATAAATTATCTGATTTTTTTTTACAAGTAATATAATTAGAGACAGCTTCAAAGTGGGCTAAGAGCATGAGCTGTAAGCATACTGTATTTACTGATAATTCAAATACACAGTATAGGTCGGAGTGATCTTTCTGTGTATTTTCAAAAGCATTGAGCTTCAACTGAAACTGAAGTCATTTAATTCAGTGAAAGTTTACCTACTTCATGAGAATGCTCATGAGAATGTGTCTCAAAGGGAATTCAGAGCACAATTTGTAATGAATGTTATAATGCAAATCCATTTGTTTCTCTCTGGAGTATTATTCAATTTGTTATTAGCAACATATCTGTTTAGACATTTATTTAAATAAGTTATATATTATTTAAAAAAAAAGAAAAAAAGCATGATTAAAATAATGTATATGCATCTGTGATTAACCCTCTTCTATTCATTTGCATTATTTATGGATTATATTCCTTTCTCAATTAGGAATATATAAAAATTGAGCATATGCTTATGTCTGATATATTCTTGTCAATGTATTAAATCAACTTCTAAGGCATATTCACATTTTTTCATCTCCTGAAATGTGTGTTCACGTGCAATTTTATAACTCCAAATTATGTGTACTGTAAGCCCCATAGGAGAAGAGGGAAGGGGAGGGGAGGGTAGGGGAGGAAAAAGGAAGGGAATGAAGGAAGGAGGGAAGGGAAAATCTTTTGGTCTCTGTACTATCTACCTCTCAAAAGCATACTACAAATACAATGGTACAGGTGACAATTCTACTCCAATGAAAATATCAGAGACTTTTGATTCTGGGGTTTCAAACACAATAGAAAGTTCAAGTAATTTCTTGATACTGGTCCTGATTATTCAATAAATTTAATACGTGTGAAAATGAAGTGTCTAGAAAGTCTTTTCCATTTATTAAGGTGGAGAGTGACACTGTAGGTAGTTATGCCATAGAGACATTGTTTTACTGTTAGATGTTATACTTCTACATGAGGGAGGAGAGGAGAGGAGAGGAGAGGAGAGGAGAGGAGAGGAGAGGAGAGGAGAGGAGAGGAGAGGAGAGGAGAGGAGAGGAGAGAGAGAGGAGAGGAGAGGAGAGGAGAGGAGAGGAGAGGAGAGGAGAGGAGAGGAGAGGAGAGGAGAGGAGAGGAGAGGAGAGGAGAGGAGAGGAGAGGAGAAGGTTTATGAAAAAATTTTGAGCATAAGCAGAAAGCATCATAAGCAGAAAGGCTTATGAAAAAAATTGTCTTCTTTGGTAGTACTTAGATTGGTTTTCAGTTCACATGGTCTAACATCGCAATATAAGTGTAAGGGCAAAGTTTCAGAAAGGAACAGCTGGTTACAGGGTTGATTTGTCCTTTTTGAATGAGAAGCTGTCATCAAAGTAACACTTTTCAGTGATAATTACTGGTGCTAACATTCAGTTTCTACTATGCCAACTCCTTATTTTACCAAGCTGTTATCATTCTTGGGGAATGAAAAAACGTTCCAGAGAGTCTTACAAATAGCACTACTGAGGACAAATGGTAAAATTCCTGTATTGGATGTAATAAAAATATACCAGATAGAACTACATTAGTACATAACTTTCCTTAGATTAGGGAAAATCAAAGACAATGGCCTAGACTTGCAAATGTTGAGGACAGTACAGGGTCCTACATAGTAGTACAGGGTCATTTCTGAACAGGTCATCTTGAAAACAGTCTGCAAAAGTGACCTTAGATGAGAAAGTGCAAAAACAGTTGGAAGAGGATGGACAGTTTTTTATTGTTGCCACAAGACTGCCACATGATGAGTTTTCTTAAGGTCTTTTGTTCATCTCTTCAGTATTTGTGCATGAATATAGTGCAGTTACTACAAATGAATATTTAACTACATTAACAAACGTGCCTTTACTCTTACTTAATCTTTTAAAATTTATTCATCTTTAAAATATATCTATATCAGGAAACATCTTTTTGTTCTTCTCTTAGATTTCCCTGAATAATAATTGTGTTA
Organism: Anser cygnoides; assembly: GCF_040182565.1. Classification (NCBI taxonomy): domain Eukaryota; kingdom Metazoa; phylum Chordata; class Aves; order Anseriformes; family Anatidae; genus Anser; species Anser cygnoides. Next base: position 91,263,941 of record NC_089874.1, read on the forward strand.
CATCGGGTAGCATAAAAATGTATTTGAAGTCTCATCATATTTTTCTGAAAAATCTTTATTAGACAATCAGAGCTGGATTGTCCTCTGTCTCCTTTGTCTGAATAAATCTGTGTAAGTTTTCTCCTATTGACTGATTACATTGCTACAACGCTGAATGAAACAAACGATCTTGCTAAGGTTATTTATAATTGTAAAACTGCATAAATTTTATGCTGCTGTGATTTTATGGGCTTCTTATTCTGTAGTGCCTGCAGTTTGTAGAAACTGTGCATTGCAAAATAACAGCTAACTTGCCATCTGTGGGAAGTTGTGGTGCTTGAGTTTTGTTTCATTTTGTCTTTTTGTAGTTTCTGTTGTTGGTTTCTGGGAGTGTGCATGTGGGCAAAAGCTGTGCAAAGCTGGTCCTTGGGGCTGACAAAGTACATTTCCTTAATATGTGCTTTACAGCAGTTCCATTTCCCTTTTACTTACAATTTTATTTGGCTTTTTAAGTTATGCTAAGTGCTAGGCCTATTCTCTTCATTTGTTTCTGAATGGCAGCTAGCATAAGATTTAGGAAAGCTGAAGTAGTCCAGATATCTTCCTAATTCAAACAAATAACTTTGCTTCAATACATCCTTTTTTCCATTGTGTTACTTAATTCCTATGGGAATTAATTAATTGATTAATTCATATGGGAATTAAGTGACTGGAATAATTAAGACGACTGTAAATTGTCATTTGAGTGAGACAGCAAGAAGGGAGAACAGGATTTCAGTGATTTCTCTTTTTTAATTTTGGAATCTATAAACAAATCATGCTGGATACTTATGCTATAAGAAATTTCTTGAAGCTCACAAATAGTCTTACAGAATGTAATAAATTAAGTATCCTATCTTAGAATTAAAGTTCTAAAGAAAAATAATGTTCTCTATAAAAATAATTTTAAATAAAAAAAAAAGAGTGCTTTCCTTGGATGAAGGCAGCTTCAAATGGAATGAAATTCTATTCCACAGAAAAGTAGTATCCTGAATCCACAATAAGGACAGTTGCAGTTTGGTTTTTGCAGGTTAACTGCATGAGCTATCATAGAATCACAGAATTCCTTGGGTTGGAAGGGACCTTAAAGATCATCTAACTGCACACCCCCGCCATAGGCAGGGATGCCACCCACTAGGGTGGCAGGTTGGCCAAGGCCCCATCCAGCCTGGCCTTGAACACCTCCAGGAATGGGACATCCACAATTTCTCTTGGCAACCTGTTCCAGTGCCTCCCTAACTTTTAAGTGAAGAATTTCCTCCTAATGTCTAATCTAAATCTATTCTCTTTTAGTTTAAGACCATTCCTACTTGTCCTATCGTTATCTACCTGAGTAAATAGCCCTTCTCCATCCTTTTTGTAAGATCCCTTTAATTATTGAAGGTCACAGTGAGGTCTCCCTGGAGCCTTTCTCTTCTCCAGGCTGAACATGCCCATCTCTCTCAGCCTTTCTTCATAGGAGAGGTGCTCCAGCCCTCTGATCATCTTTGTAGCCTTCCTTTGGACTAGCTCTTACAGGTCGACATCTTTCTTGTACTGGGGACCCCAAACATGGATGCAGTACTCCAGGTGGGGTCCTCACGAGGACAGAGTAGAGGGGGACAATCACCTCCCTCGACTTGCTGGTTATGCCACTTTTGATGCAGCCCAGGATGCACTTGGCCTTCTGGGCTGCAAACATGCAATGCTGGCTCATGTCGAGCCTTTCATCCACAAGAACTCCCAAGTCCTTTTTTGCAGGGCTGCAGTCAATGAGTTCTTCTCCTGGTCTGTACTACTGTCTGGGATTGCCCTGACACAACTGCAACACCTTGCACTTGGACTTGTTGAACGTGGTTCACTTCTCCATCCTGTCCAGGTCTCTTTGAATGGTATCTCTTCCTTCTGTTGTATCAACCACACTTCTCAGCTTGGTGTCATCTGCAAACTTGCTGAGGGTGCACTCAATCCCATTGTCTATGTCATTAATGAAGATATTGAAAAACGATGGTCCCAAAACAAAAGCAGTGACCCCTGAGAGACACCACTTGTCGCTAGCTTCCAGCTGGACATAGAACCAATGACCACTACTATCTGGGTGTGGATGTTGAGCCAAATCCTTATCCACTGTGTGGTTTACCCTTCAAATCCACACCTTTACAATTTAGAGATTAGGATATCCTGTGGGGCTGTGTCAAAAGCCTTACAGAAGTCCAAGTACATGACACCAGTCTGTCTTCCCATGTTGAGTGATGCAGTCACTCCATCATAGAAGGCCACCAGATTGGTCAGGCATGATTTGCCCTTGGTGAAGCCATGCTGGTTGTCCCAAATCACGTCTTTGTCTTGCCTATGCCTTAACATTACCTCCAGGAGGATTCATTCCATGATCTTCCCAGGCACAGAGGTGAGGCTTACTGGTCTGTAGTTCCCTGGGTCTTCCTTTCTACCCTTTTTAAAAATGGAAGTGATATTTTCTTTTTCCAGTCACCAAGGACTTCACCTGACTTCCATGCTTTTTCAAATATTATGGAGAGAGGCTTGGCAACTACATCAGCCAATTCCCTCAAGACCCTGGGATGCATGTCATCAGGGCCCATAGACTTGCAGTTGTTACATTGCATCAGGAGGTCCTAAACTTGCTCTTCACTGTTCCCCCAGCCTCCACCTAGAGGTTCGGGGACTCAAGAGATGTGGGCAACCTGACTGGCCATGAAGAGCAAGGCAAAGAAGTTAAGTACCTCTGCCTGGAAAGTTGATCTAGGTTATAAAACGTTAAAAGTGATTGTGGCTGAGATTAATTAGTGATCAGAGGACAGGAGAAGCAATCAATAGCACATGATGAATACAATCTATCACAATGCTACCTCCACAGCGTAGCTGGGATGCAATTTCATGTATCAAGACACATATCACATTCCACCGTTAGGGTTGCTTTCTTCCTATGCAGCACTTACTGGATCTTCTTTCTGTTGTTATTTCTCTGCACATAATTAAGATTATTATTAATAATTTATTTTCCCTTCATTGTTTGTGCCAAACAGAACATCCTCCACCTTAGCAACAGTCAAAATCTGTGGCATAACCAACTAAATAGTTTGTTAAAAAAAGGAAGGGAAGGAGAGAGGGAGGGAAGAATGAAAAAGTGGATAATGTAGCACCTCAAGAAATTGGTTGCAAAATTACATATAAATGTGACATATATATTTTTGAAGAGCACAATTAACTCTGAATGAGTTCTGAGAAGTGCAGGCAGGGCTAGTGGGTAATGGCAGCCTGTATAAACATGTCAAGGGTCAAATTATTATCCAATAAAACCAGATAAGCATCTGATCCCTAATTCACATATTTTTATATACTACTGGGAAGGTTCTTTTGTGATTTGAATTTCTAAAAGTTTACATGAAAATTATAATATGTTCAACTTAAATTTCGCTGAAATCTCTCACTGTTACTGTTCAGCTTCTGTTCCACGAACCACCTTTGAAATCAACTTTAATTATTATGAAAGACAGAGTGTGATTCAAGTATATATTACTGTTGCTACTTAATTTCTTTCTGTGGATTACACTTTTATATACCCATAAAAAGTGTCCTGTTTATATTACTCTAGGCATAGTCTTTTAAAATGTCTTGGCTTATTGTTGGCAAGGGAACCTTATAATGTGGATGATGATGGGATAATAACTTTTATTTTGAACTTCTATTACTTAAAATTTTGCAGCATTCCCAGAACAGGATGTGCATTGGGGCTTGTTAGCTCTGTAATTGCAATCCTTACCTTGACGGCATTTTTGTATGCCTGGCATCCAAATGGACAGCCCAGGGAACTGAAGCCTGAAGATGTTTTGTTCATTCTTTTGATTATTCTCAGAGTGGCTGGATTCAACAAGGATCTTAAAGGCTCCTTATCTGGAAGCTTTTGAAAAGACTTTCCTTGAGGCCAGTTAACTCAAGCTTGGAGTTCTCATCTAAAATTTGCACCTTCAGAACACATAGGCAGCTAATACAGATCCATTGTGCTGTGGTCTAATTACAGGTGCTATCACATAACAGAACAACGAATATGCCACCACCAGTGAACCCAAAGGAATTAGCATAGTTCAGCTCTGCAAGTAATCTGAAAATAACCATATTTACTCTTGTTCAGGCCAAGCATGATGACCAAAGTGGGTTTCATATTGCATACTACTACCTCGTTTCAGTAGAGAAATTCACTCTATACTGATTTAACAAGGGGAAGTACATATAATTCCACCCAGAAAGACATTGTTAATTGCTAGTGTGTGTGTATATATATATATATGCACACACACAGACACACAGTCTTCTTCATTCTGTTTTAATGGGAACACTTTTTTGAAAAGAGGATGAAAAAGCATTTCCAATTACCCAGTGACATCCTTTGTTATTCCTGACATATTACATATGGCAAGGATTCTTCAGATAGAGTTTCTTGGTGAGAAATTTCTCTCAGACCACCTCATTTATCCTTTTGCTCCTAGCCAAATATTTTATCTATTTTTAGTTTCTAAACAGTCAACACATGTGTAAACACCCTGTACTGAGATTTTGTGTTTTTTTAGAGGTTAATATATATGCGAACTAGGTCAGTACTGGAGACTGACTGGAGTTCTTTAAGAAGCCCCTCTCTGGTGGAGAAATGGTTTTGGAGGTACAGCAGGTGACTTTCTTCCCCGCTGGGTCAGGAATGACTTGTTTCCAACAGCAAAGGAATAACTTGTTGATAAACAATAGGCAGTAATAAAATCTTAGCTTTTCTATAAACATAAAAAATGCAACTAAGTCTGTATAAATGCACTCTATTCTGCTCACTGTTAAAACACACTGTATATAGAAAAAAATAATTCAATGACAGTAAGTAGACAGCTGCAATGTTCTGATGCTGAGAAATATCATGGTGGAGCAGATCCCTTCAAGGCTTTACATATCTGTGATGAATGGATAAGATTACTTCTGCACTGGCCCTGAGAACAGAAAACACTGTGGGAGTACTGCAGGTACTGAGGCAATAATATCTCTTTACAGAAAATCTCTATTTTAGCTTTTATGGAGCACCTCCCATAAGCAGGGAAAAGCATACTTCAAGGACAATGGTACTGAAGGTACAGGTATTTAGATGGTATATCATACACTGTTGCAGACTGGCACAGTGAACAAAGAAGAAGAGAGATACAGAAGACAAGAAAACAAGGTCTTAAGAGTAGTTTCCTGCATCTGTATTATTAAGCAGGGATTTTCAATCACATCCATTGTGATATCTTCCATTCACAAAATGATATGAAAACTCACTGTCATAAGTCACCTGATGTGTTAGCCTCAGAGAAATGGCTACTTACTCATTTTTAAGATACACATGTAGACATAATTGTATTCAGTAGTCTAGATGAATGGAGTCAGATCAACCGCTGAGTATGATCTTGGAGTATCTCTCTCTTTCTTCTTCTGGTGACCAAATGCAAAAACAGTAACTACCATATTGATATTCCTCAATTTGGCCATGAGTCATGCATAAGATGTTACTGCCTCTTTTGTGTTTCAGTGTTCAGATGGCATAAATGCTCTTATTAAAAGAAAGAACATTTTAAGGATTATTACTGATTCTTATGTGGAAACAATTCTGCACAACACTATTAAATCATCAGTTAAAGTCTGTATCAGTAAGGATGCACTTGAACCTAGTTCTCTTATTTTTATTGGGAATAGCTGATACATTTACACATCAGAGAGAGAACTGGGTATAGACGGAAGAATAAGGTAGCTGGGAAATAGGAAGAGTAAGCAGGAAGGAGATTATGGAAGAAAGATTGAGGAACAAATAGGAAAAAAGATTAAATACATAGAGGAAGAGATTAAATAGCCATCGCTTTTTTTTTGACTGAAAAGGGTGGGAGCAAAAGGAGACTTCTTGGAGATGTTCTGAATTTGACGTTATATAACAGGAACATGTTAGCCTTTCTTTTTAACCCGTAGCATGTGGCAACAGCTAATTAAATTAAGGGCAGTAAAGTTAAAAGGAATGAAAGGATAAGTCTTCTTTACACAGTGCATAATCAATTTGTGGCATTCACAACCACTGCAGGTCATGTAGATAGACATTGTGGTTGGATAATTTTATGACTAGCAATAACATTTGCAGCTCTGTCAACTTAAACAGTGATAGGAAGATAATCAAAGAGACTCTTGGAAGAACACTGCCCTCAAAACTCAAAGGTCTGCTATATTATGAAGGATGCAGCATCAGCTCCAAATGTCACATTATTTATCTGTGTGGGAGTGCATAACACACCAAAAATTAAAAGCTATTACATCTCATTTCCAATGGTCAGTAAATAAATGGTCAAGGCATAGATAAATATCCTGTTTTCTTCTTGATCAATGACCTTTCAAATTATGTTAAATAAGTTGCCTAGAGTAGCACTCTTCTTTCTCTCCCTCTGCAGTTGACAGTGTTGGGGCCTTATTCTCTACACAGGGCTCTGATTTTGAACTAGAAATCATGAATTTAATTCAAATGCAAATTTAGAGGTATTTTTTGGTTGGATTATTGGTTTTCAAGATTTTGCACTTCATCTTTCTCAACGTTGAACCCACAACCAAGAAAAAAATAACTGCTTCTCTTACTCCTCACTGTGAATACGTTATGATATTTGTCCCACTAGAAGCTATGAACAAAACCGTCAAAATCTGGGACTTGTATCATAAAACTTACCATGGCTAAATCATGGCTTGCCAAAGTTCACTTCCAAAAGAGACTAAAGAGGAGAGCTTTCCATAATCTTTTATATCCTTGTGTCACACTGATCAAGGTTGGCCTATCTAACTTTATCCCTCGAAACATAGTACATGGTTTCAAGCAATACTGTGATCTTCTCAAGAAAATTTCTGCTTCTAAAATACTGTCATTTTACTTTGTCTGTCAAACAGGATATCTATTTTTACAGTTCTAGATAATTTCTTAAAAGAAAAAATATTTCTGAATCAGTATCCTTTCCAGCAACAACTTGCTTGGATGTTTCTACAAGTGTCATGTGCTGGGCACTGTGAGATCCACAGCTAACCATATTAAAAGTTTCTCTTTACTGTTAAAAACAGATACATTTTTCAAGGACACTTCAGAAACCAAATGAAAATGAAAAATTTTTAAATTGAGTCAGTTTTTCAGGCTGAGCAGCTATAACATCTGGCCACTGTATGAAGCTGCGTAACAATTCTCCTTACCCAATACACACATGAAAGGAAGATGACCACATTTTAGTTTTGCCAGCACCTCCAAGAGTCTCTCTCTGACTCTACTATGAGATGTTATGTTAAAATATATATTGCGTAGAACTAACATAATTTTGTTCCTGGAAAGGAAAACAAAAAGTGGAAAACAGACTATTCAGTCAATGCATAACAAAAAATCTGAAAATTATGAACCTAGAAAAAACCTCCGTATTTTATGCTAAATAACATGTCTATGTGAGTGCAAAATTTGATATGAATTTCTAAAAATTATGTAAAAAAATCAGCAAAGATTAATATTCAAAAGTTTTCTTTCACATAATTAAAAAAGAATGTAAAGTACATGTTAATAGCAGCAAGGCTCAAGAAATGATTCGTGAAAGGTACTCTGATCTCTTTGTGCATATATTGCCTGGTGATTTCCGAGTACTAAAACTGCCATCTATTCAAACAGGGGTTCACAGACCCAAATCTTGATTCATGTAGAGATCAACCTGAAATTAAAATATATTTTTGTAAAAAGAAAAATTAGGGACATAATTGTTTACATGTTATCATGATAAAAGAATTTAAAACGTTACTCATAGAAACATCTAGGTTGGAACAGACCTTCAACATGCTGAAGTCCAATAACCAACCTGACCTACTGAGTCCCATCACTAAATCGAGTTCCATCACTAAACCATATCCCCTAGTGCCACACCCACAAATTTCAAAAATACTTCCAGAGACAGGGACTCCACCACTTTCCTAGGCAGTCCATTCCAATGTTTGATCACCTTCTTCCATGAAGAAATTCTTCCTAATATCCAAACAAAATTAAATTAGATATTATTGACCAGTCTCTTGTGTCAAGGTTTCTGCCAAATATTGGCTTACTGGCTGTCACTGATATAAAAATGTACCTTTTCCTCAAGTCTTTTGAAAGTGAGGTAGCATAGCCTAGGACAGAGTGCCCAATAAGTTATGTACCAGCTGGCAATTCTGCTGGGATATCTTAATGCCATGCTTAGGCAGCTTTGTCATTTTCAAATTTGACCATAAACTCAAATCTCCTGTCTCAGCAGGACACAGATTACAAAAGCAAGGATCTATCTTTGAATATGATTTTGTTTTAAAATCATCAGTGTTACAGGCCCAAATTCCACACAAGGTCTGAATAAGAAAGCACCAAAGGAAAATTTTTAAACTAAAATTTTAAAAGTAGGTAACTACTTTTAAAATGTGACAACTTGTTTCTTCCTTACAACTAGAGTTAAATGGTTCTTAATGTGATCAATTAGTCTGTGGCAAAGTTGGAGGAAGATCCTGAATTTTATGTATGTATGCAGCAACAGAGAGCATAATCTGCCTTTAAATGCAGATAACTCTGTGTACATCTATTTAGACATCTTAAAAATGGGTAGATAGGAATTCACCTGTGCATTTAATTCAGGTAGGTATCTATTTTGCTCTCAGATGTCATGACTGAATAAAAAGCAATATGGAAAATCAATTCAGACTATAGTTTAAAGTAATTTTTTTTTTTCCTGACTCCTGTATTTCATTGGTTTATTTTGTGAAAGACTCATGAATTGATTTAAACCACTCTGATACTCTGAAATATGTTTGTAATCAAAGCTGCTCAAATTTCAGGCTGTGTTTTGACAGTTACATTTTTTTTTACATCATGTTTGTTATGTAAACTCTGTATTGACAAGCAACAGCACAGGTAGCTGAACACCAACAATTCAACCTGAAACCTGGGGTATTCAGATGCCGGTTTGTGTGTATAAACTAGAAAATTTTCCTTGACTTGAAGCTAGCATTGGCAGAAAGGCCTTCATGAAATGCCAATAATTACATTTGCATGATCACAGATTTCCTACAGGACTTATATCATAATCTTACTAAGTATCCACTATACACTTGTTCATGGCAATAAACAGAAAGGTAAAATCCTTGTTGCGCTCAATTCAGCAGGAAATAAACCAGAAACTGTGAACTTCCCTCCCCCCCCCCGCCTTTTTTTTTTAATTACTTTTAACATTATTGGTAAGGCATCATGATGCCTCTTACATATCGGAATGTTCCTTCTCTGTGCATGCAAGTCATAGAGCCTTGCTGTATAATTGGCCTAATGTCTTACTATTTCTGTGATAAAATTAGCTAACCATTGGCCTCAGTGTTTCCACTCATTTTCTTCTCTGTCAGCACTTCTAGAGATTTCTGACTTGTATTTAAGCAGAATTTTATCTTTGCTCCATCTTGCTGAAGTACTTTTGCATTCACACTTCTAGAGATTTCTGACTTGTATGTAAGCAGAATTTTATCTTTGCTCCATCTTGCTGAAGTACTTTTGCATTCAAAGCTACCACAACTGCGTATGAAGCGTATGAACTAATTTCCATTACATTGTATTTTAACCGCACAGCTTCTGTTACCACTTGCCAGGAACATGCTTTATAAATATATATATATAGATTTGTTTGTTTAAAACAGAAAACAAACAACAACAATAAAAAAGAAAAAAAAAAAGAAGAGATTAAGAGAATGCTATCTTCTCACATATCAGAAAATTTCTCATCACATGTTCTGTTAGGGTGATAGCCCTATAATCAGTCAGGAGTCCTACTACCAAGCAATCAGAAGTTAGAGACTGGGTTTCCATTGCAGTGCCTAGCAGAGTCACAGACTGTCAGACCTAGGATGACTACATGGAAACATTTTGTTTTTATCCTTGGTCTAACTCTGACTAAGCAGAGCATGCAGGCAGCTGCTTGTCTTTAAACCTGCCATGTTCACGTATCTTGGAGTTCAAATACCTGAACTGAAACAAAAGGGCTGAGTAGCTTGCCTTGTGGGTAACAGTACAGGATTTCTTCTTGCAGTTTGAGTGTCTACATTTAGAGTGGACTCCAAAGCATTTGATAGGGAGACATACAAAAAATAGATTCAATTTTTTGGATTATTAGAAAAGTGGTCCTACTGAGATTTCATGTGAATTTCCATATATTATTTAAATCCAGCAAGTTGAGAGCCTAGGGCAGGAGAAACATCTGATTACAGCATAAGATATTCTGTTGGGAGACATAGACTCAGTCCCTAGAGCTGCCACGATCTATGTTTTTTAGGTTTTGAAAACACAACAAAATCCTTGCTATTTTCTTTTTGTAATCTGGCTGCAGTTCTAGCTACAGTATAGTACCAACTTCCAGTGGCTGTACTTCCGGTGTAAGCTTATGCAGGGGGTAAGAACCTGTCCTCTTTCTCCTTCCCTCCTTCCCCATGATGCACAAAGTGGAGAGGCTCACAGTGAAGGATGAAGTAGGGGGAAAAAATGCATGTCCTCTGGTGCTATTTTTTCTCTGGCTTCCCACATAAATCTCAAAAGCTGCAAGGAAACTAGCACTGCACCACAGACGCAGTAGCTCTTGGTGCTTCAACAGGGAAGCAGAAATTTTTCTTACAGGATTTGGGTGAGAAAATAAAGCTATTTTCTTTGGTGTCCTCTCTACTCTCCCAATAAAGTCAAGCCTGTCCATAGAAGCAGAAAAATAATACACAATTAACAATACAATCTTACAATTTCTGTGAGAAGAAAAAAGATCCAGAGATGTGGAGATCTACATTTTTAATGTGCATTATTTCATAAGTAGCTATACCATAGCATTGTTTTAAATGGAATTATTTCAAAGTGAAAACACATTTTTTTTCTCAGTTAAAAGATTGCAACCTCATCCTAGAGGCTATCTGCTAACATGTTATGAGAACTTCAACATTGAATGGCATTAAATATTTACCTAAAAGAGTGGGTTGGAATTTGACTTATGTTGTGGCTTATTCACAAGAGAATGCACTTGTCTCTGTATGCCGGTATTACAGCTGTTTCCCTCTCTTGTATTATTTAAATTTCTGAATTAAACTACAAAAGAGTACTTTTGGAAAAGTAACAACTAAGCTATAGAACTCCTTGCAATAAAATATGGTGGAGACTAACAATATCAGGAGATTAAAAGAAGAGCAAATAAATAAATAAATAAAATCCACGAAGCCCTGAGTAATTGGAAAATCAGAGAACACACCAGAGACAGCCACCCATATAAAGTACTGCATCCCCAGACAGTAGCCAGACACAGGCTTTGGCCAAACCAAGGGAATAGCAATTTGTACATTTTAAGGAATGGAGGTAGCATATCAACCTGCCTTGTGAAATCTCAGCACAGGGAGCATTAAGCTAGCATTATGAAAGCACTACACTATCACGCACTTGCCTTCATGCTCCTATGCAGGTAGCAGAAACAGACAGAAGGCATTCTCACTGCTCTGCCATTTATTGATCTTCATCTGTCAAGAATCCCTGTAAACTATCACCAGCTGACTCAAGTAAAAGTAGCTTTTAAGCTTCTTTAGTCTTAACATGCATCAAGATCTGAACTCAGCATGATAAAATCACTAGTTCCCTGGCTATCCTGTCTCCGATTTTCTAGGTATAAACTCTGACCTCCTGCATTTCCACACTGTTGCAGGTCAACTTTGAAGGGTGTACACATCATCTCACCTGCTGACCCTGCCACTGAAGTTTTGCATTGAAATGCAGCAGCATGTCTTTCAAGTACCTACTTCTTTCATAAGAGAATAACCATTCTAAAAATAGAGCACTAAGTCCTAGGGCTGAGCAAAAGTTGCTAAGTCAGAGAAAGAAAAAGTCAGCTAGGTAAAAAGAGTGGTGTCTGGGGGAAAATAAGTAAATAAGTGGAAAGCTAGAAAACCATTAGTCACGCCAATGGTTATGTTGGACCTGATGTTATGTTTTTCTGCAATCATATGACCCATGTTAAAAATCAGCAGTTAATACATTAAAACCAGGCAATATTTGTATTTATTTATTTTTATTTAAATGCACAGAAGATATTTCCACAATATTAGCTTCATACACGAGTGTTTAAGAAATGAGATGAGTATATGTGGGTGTGTGTCTGTGATTTTTATGCTTATGTTTATACATATTTAATCTTTCTTTCTCTGGGGCCAAATTCTCATTTTGGTCACAAGAAAGTAAGTCCAGAGTAATAGGATGGTTATTATGTTTCCATATAGCCTGCTCTTAAATAACAGAGAGAATTTGGCTAGCAAGGAAAGAAAAAGAGATAAATGTGACTTCAACATGATCTATTCAGTTTCTGAAGTGTGTTTCCTGTTATGACATTAGATAGCATAGGACAGCAGTAGGACTTCCAGTTTTTCAGAAAGGGCTCCCAGGTGCTAGCCCTGTAAAACATGCAATGACCAAGTTAATGCTACAGTGCAGTTAATGTTACAGTGCTCTGACTGCACACCAGTGAGGACTGGGGAGAAGAAAAATGATTAACATGAGTATAGCCAGATGAAAACCACTGATATCTTTATAACATTGTCCATCTCATCTTATGCAAAATATGTTTTTTTATTGTCTATCTCATCTTTCTCCAGCAACTGGAAGGCTGGAAGGGAGCACTGGTGTAGACTTGGGAATAATTACCACTTCTTGAACTAGTCCTTTGATCTTGCAGGGCTGTGCTAATTCCAATGAGATAGCATCTTTTTACACTCATTTTTAGTACCACATCTTTAAGCTTTCTTTAAAGTACCTTCCTAAATATCACAATCTGATTATACGGCTGAAGTCCTTCATCCAGACTTCCTTGGTAAGTTATCCTGACAGCTTTTCAGCATTTTTTTTTTCCACATTAGCATAGCTGGAGGTTAGATTAAAACTAAATACAAGGGAATAAAATTTCTCTGCCTTCAGTCTTGAGGGAATACCTGGACTGTTTTTTTGCATTCGTTTCTTTTCTTGATGTTTCTTATGATCAACTATCTCCCCACCCCACTCCACCCCCCTAAAAAAAAACACACCACCAACAACAAAAAAATAGACTATTTTTGATTAAAATGTCCACATCTTTACTTAATGAAGTTATGTCTTCATTCACTGTGACAGGTTCTCAGAAAAGCTGATACGAGATGATTAAGGTCAATTAGCCACCAGAGGGAGCCCACATAGCCCCTTGAAGGTAAGAGAAACACATTATTAGAAGCAAATCAAGATGGAAATGCCAACCACTTCTTTGCACAATGTGAAACCACAGGTGGCATTTCAGTAAGGCTGGGGTAAAAATACACCATGTGTCACCAGAGATGCTTACAACAATAGGAGAGAAAATCCAGCTGCCAAAAATAGATATAAAAAGAAAACAAGAAAGGGAAAATACCGTGAGTCCAGTTAAATTGGCACAGCTCTAACAACATGACTGCTCTGATTTGTGTTAGTTAAAAGTCAGGCCTGGAAAGCATGAAGTGTTCAGTGGTCTAGTGTTTCTTCTCCATACCAATCTCAATGAATTTCAAAACTCAGATTGAAACTACTTATTTAATTTTGCATCTTTAAGATGAGAACAGTTGGGAGGATTTAATCAAAAGCTTCATGATTTTTATTAGGTAATGATGGCCAAGTGTTCCCACTTAAATATAGACTTCCTCCCCTATCTGTATTCACATACCAGCCTGACCTCAAGAGAAATAAATTACTTCTAGTCCTCTGTGTAACTCAGACAAGAACAGAGTTTGTACTGGGAGATTTTGAAGAACTGCTGCAACAAGCTTTGTGATAATCCTTTCCATGCCTGCATGTGCATAAGAAGCAGTCATGGCTGTGGTTTCTTTAGCACTTCAAGACTAACCCTGTAGCTATTCTTTGAACACTTCAGTCTTCTTTCCAGCTTCTGTCAAGGCTTGGATAACAATGATAAATGAATACACACAAACATGTACCTTATATATATACACAGGTATTTACAAAATAACTTTCTACATCCTTGTTATTAACACCTACCTAATTACAGTGATGTTAGTAGAAGTAATTGAACTTTTTAATTCAAATCCACTTGATTTTCCTCAGGCTACACATAAAAATGACTCAGCGGCACAGCTTCCTGCTCCCTGCTACTTCTGATTCCAGCAGTCCTTCTGCACTCAGGAACAGATGTGTGAGTGCATACAAATTTAAGCTAGAAACTAAGCTAGAAACTTAGTTTCTTGCTTAGTTTCTGGATAGAGGCAATTGAGGATTTGTTCCCATTTCATGTAAAGGCTCTTTGCCAGTACTGAGTACAGGCTGGTGATGAATCTGATCAAAAGCTGGAAAACTGTGTTATTGCAACACAGTGCTAAAACTGATGTGCTATGCTTGGGAGCAGAGGAGCTTCAGTCTTACTTCTGAATAACAGGCTATTTCCTTTCTTTAGTGTTGCTTGAAGATAGCTTAGCTTCAATACTTAAGTTTTTGTTTTGCTTTGTTGATTTATATATATATACATATATATATATATATTTCTCCCAGGGGAGGGGTAATTTTCTTTCTGCTGAGGAGTTACACATTTTGGAAGTGTCAGGGATTATACATCTCTATAGTCAGAGAAGAATTTATCTTCTCCATCAATGATATAGTCTGAGGATACTCATAACTATTTTTTTTCTTTTCTTACATGAGCTTGAAATCAAGCAAATTACTGACTATACTTCTCTTCATATTTTTAACTAAATCAGCAAAGCCCCATATTCAGAGTTAATCTTGTTGAAAACATAAATTTGATTTGAACATGTTGAAGTGTTGAAGTCAGGTACCCATTTTTGCTGCTTTCAATAGCTCCCCAAGAAAGAGATTCACCCCTAAACAGTGGAAATACTGCTATTGTTGTCTGTGAAATTCCCGTTTCTTCCTGTTCTGCCACTATGATATAACATTAATTTCTAAAGATACAGTTAAGAATAAGACACTTGTTCAATTTCCTCTGATGACTTCAGAATAGTTCCTATCTGAAACAGAACTAAAAAGTTGGAAAACACTATCATGGATAGCAGAACATTTAGTAAACACTACTATTAAAATTAACAAATTAAGTACAAGGAAAATAAATAAATACAAAATACATTGCTGTTTAAATTTTACAGAATGGAAAACTTTTTTTTTTTTTTTTTTAAAAAAAAAAGAAGCAGAGGAAGAAAGGAAATAAAAACAGTGCTTTAATAAAATATTGTCATAGGGTGGTTCTGAAGTAGAGACACGCACAGTGATGTTCAAGCAGTTTTTAATAACATATCGTACTGGATGCACTATTTAAGAATATGTAGTTAATATATGCACAATCCAGAGCACATTTGCACAGACAAGTGAAGAGGCATCTAAATCAAGGTTATGCATCCTAAGTGAAATCTGTATAAGCTACCCACCCATGAGCACTGCAGAAGCAACTGGAAATCATCAGTGTCCCTGGCGGGCTTTCAGATCAGTTCCCTGAGTCTCCTACCAGAGTGGGATCAGCTGTTCTCTGAAACTTCTTCTTTTCCCTCAACAACAACAACAACAAAAAAACACTTAAATGATTAGTCTTCTTGGTCTAAAGTAATTTATAATGGTGTGTTAGTGATTAGTGGGTTTAGACAGAAGGGTACACATACTCCAAAGGTTTGGACCCCTCTAATTTGATGAGCCAAGCCACTTTCACATCAAAGTGCAGCAACTTCAGTTGCTTTCACTTAACATTCTTTTTGATTTAGTCCTTATTTGCACGTTTATCAAGAACTCGTTGTGACAAACTATCTTTAAGATAAAGGGAAGAATAAATTCATTTGACTCTCAGCTGTTCAACACAAACTTTCCATTGTTTTCTTCTACTGGACATTTAGTGGTATGCTTTAGATTTGACCCAAAGGCTAAATCGCTTGCTCTTTCAGTAGTTATTTAATAGGATCTTTCTCACCTACAACACTCAGAAATAACAAGACCAGGTTAAGAATAGCAGTATTTTCCTTCAGTCTTACTTGATACATTAGCATCCCCCTAACAGAATTAAATAGATCATGCTTGTACATCAGTAACTGAGCCTCTAAACCACACCAAGAGACTCTGTTGACAAGTGCTGTAGACCTTTCTCCTGGCTGGTGTCCTCTTAGTTTCTAAACTCAGTTAAATCATGCATACATTACATTTATTGTGTCAACATCCTTACTCTAAATCCTTCTACATGATCTGATGCTGAAATATATGAAAAATCACTAAAAACTTAGCATAGTAAAAGAGAAAATTTGAATTGCCTTTTGAGCCATAAAAGTAAGGTTTAGGGATGCTCTTTTATATGTACAGTGATTTTATTTTATGTTTTATTCAGCTGTTTGTATCAAAGATTTCAACAACTTTGAAGAAGGGTGGCATTAGAAGTTAAGAAAATCACTCTCCAAGGATATCTTCATTGCAAAGAATTATTTCAACAAAAAACGATAATCTTTTACTAATTTTCACCTGAAGATTCCAAAAATAATTCCACATGATCACCTGTTCTTTTACTTTTTTATACTTTGGGGACACACTATGATTAAATGATTCATCTAAATTCAAACGGCGAGTATAATGCAGGGGAAACAGCAAAGTCCGACCTCACTGATCTTGTGGTCTAGATACTGGAATCTTCCATCTTAACATCAGTGTCCAGAAACAATTATGAGTGCAGACAGAAATAATGAAGTGTTTATGCATTCTTATGTTTAGACAAACTTTTGTTCTCAAACTTGAAATTTTAAATGTGAGTTACATGCATGAAACTATCATCTGGTATATAAGAGAAAAAGAAGAGAAAAAAATGAAGAAAAAAAATACTCATCTAATGTGTATTGCTGGGTGGTATTTTGTGGTCATTACAACTAGTTTATTTTTGAAATGTGTTAGTAACTTGAAAAACTCCTATTACAACACAAGAAAGTCTTCATAGAAGTATTTAATTTAAAAGAAGTCTTGTGCTAAAACAGCAAAGTAATGCTTCCTTTCAGTGTTGTGCTGAAATGAAGTAAGTACTGTTTGGAAAAAATGCTATTGTTGTTGTTATGGTTTTGCATTGGTGGTTTGGGTTTCTCTTCTAATTTAGAAAGTTAAAAGCATTCTATATTCAGGGTGAAAATGTTTCTCATGAAAATCAGTGAGAACTCTTTTCTGTGACTTTAATTACATGAACATTTATTTCTTGTTTTCCTGGAAATTAAGCCATGTTGCACCAGTGTTGTCTGGGCAAAGACATATGTTAGTTTGCTGACCTGTTATCTCCAGCTTCTTTCCATATTTGTTCTTCACCTTTGGATGGAAAACAAAGCCTACATATCCCCCCCACCGTCTTTTTACAGTAGAAAGATGAGAAGCAAGGGGACAACATCTGGGAGATGTTTGGAGTATCTGAGCTGAAATAGAAAGGAGAAGGAAATGCAGGTTGAATTAATCTGATGTGGGTCTATGTAGCTTTTTCCTGTCAATGATGAACTTATTTTATTTTTAGACATTTAAAAAAAAAATAAATCATAATGCAGCTGGATTCTGGTGTGCTCCTGGGTACCATCTAATTCCAGAAATACCATACTGTTGATTTAAAGCTAGGTCACACTTCAATAAAAATTCAAAACACAAAGTAGAGCAAGTTTTCAGGTAATCCATCTTCCAAGACTTCTCTGAGATTGTATGATGGCATTCCTCTGACAGCTTCATGACACTTCTGAAAGTTCTTCAGGCAGACGGGACTTCTAAACTGGCTATTTCTACAAAAGAAAATCACTGAAAAAAATCATTTATTTTTACATGAGAAAAAGACCATGACAGGAAATCCTAACTGTTGTAAATTACAATAAAAACAATAAACTAATAAATAATAATAATAATAATAAACTTAGCGTGTGAACCATAGTATAAGGAATTTCAAAATTAGCAGTACTTTCAAAACACTTGTCAATTTTCTTTCTACATCTATTGTCTACTTTGTATAAAGCACATTTTCCCTTGTTTCATTATTTTTACAAGAAACTTACCACGTTTCTTATTTCTTAAAAGGAAGTGTGTTTTTTAGTCTATGACAATCTTACTTACTTCAGTTTAATGTGTCATCAGTCCAGACAATAATAATAAAGAAAAACAAGAATGTAATAAAAACCAAAAACTAATAAATAAATAATTTAAAATAATAATAATAATAAAAGAAAATAAATCAGCATATTTCTGCCTTAGAGATTAAAATTATCATGACTTACATGTGGCATTCCATTTGAACTTGCGAAAATGTATATTCTCACTCAAGCATGATAACTGGACTTGTATTTCTTATCACCCTATCAAATTAAAAAAAAAATCTAGGAAAAAATGTGTAGGAATATAAAAATAAAATTGCTTTGACATTATTTCTGTGTGTATCTTTATATATACTCTTTACATTTTCCACTAAAGTATGGTATTTGTATTTCCTGTTTCCTAAGCAAATTTAATATTGCACTGCATTTCCTTTATGGATTCTTTAGGCTAAAAGTATAAGTGACTATAAATATAAAACTTACACAGTGGGGAGAGGGATCCAGATAATTCTGCTTATGAAACATTGTGTGGGGCTAAAGAGAATGGGGAAGAGACTGCACAATAAATTATAGTCATCTGAATGACAAATATTCAAGACATATTTGAGTAGTGGAGGGAGATGGTTGCAGCAGCTAGACCAAAAAAATCTGTAGGTGCATATTAGAACATGAGCAGCAAAATTTTGGCATGGAGTGAATGAGATTATTTGTATTTTTAAACAGCCATGAAAGCAGATGGATTTCTCTAACCTTAAGAAAATTAAACTGAGGTGTCTCAGATGAAAGTAGAGTAATATCCTCACAACAGAGAGAAAAGGTCCTCAAGAAAGCAAATTGTGCTGCTAGCTGCCTTGAGACAGAATTAAATCTGAGTCACACTGTCCAACAAACATTTCCTGACCCAGATAGCTTACTGCCTACAGGTTTTCCTAAACTGATAGCCAATACAAAAAGTGAGTGTCAGGAACCCATTGTTCTTGTATCTCCATGAAGAAGAAGGCATATCCCTAACAGGAAAAACTTATAAATTAACTTTTAAAATTAATCAACATGTATATAACACTTTCTGTATTACAGAACCCTCTTGTCAACTGTGGATCATTAGCTTATGCTAATCAGTTCACATCACATACATACAAATAATAAATAAAACTACTGGCATAGACCTTGTTTCTTACACAAAAGATTCACTTCAAAACTGAGGAATCCTTGGAAAATCCAAGGAAAACCTTGTTTTCAAGGTTTTCATGCTAGTAATATCCACATGGTAGTGTAATTGCAGGCCTATGCATTAAAAAAATAATAATAAATAAAAATACAAAGGACATTTACCCTGGAGATTACGTTTCTGCATTGCAATAATACTTTTATGTTGACTTGACCAACACAAAGATTTTTTTCCCCTCTTTCTTAGAGTTATGTTTATATTGTGTGTATTTTTAGCTTGTTCTGTAGCATGCCGGGTTTTCAAACATGGCAGAAGTCCCACAGAGGATATCTATGTCTGGTAAAAGTGTGCAAATATGGGGTATTGTAAACTGCATACATAATATGATGCATGCACAAACGCTTCCACACTGTGCCAGTCTACTCGGCTTTGGTTTTCTGGCTTGCAAATACAAATTAATGATGTTGCCACACGTAATGTGATGAGCTTCACATCCCAAAAATTCTGTATAGAAACTAAAGCCCGCATAAACTTTGGAAAAAAACATACTTGGAAAACAATGTTCTGGAAATTTTATTAAATTTTGCCATACTCATATGAAACTATTTTTCTTATTAGTTGGAGAGAAAGATCATTCCTGATAGACATTGATAGTCATTTGTCATTTAGGATTATTATTATTAAATACATATTTCTATACATTTTTTTTTTACTTAAGTTTTTTAAAACTTACTTTGATCTCTTTTTCATTGCTGAATCACTTAGTCATGCATGGACAACCAACCAAGCTGGGGACAACTGCAAACAAAACAAGTTGAAAAAAATTACAATTTCACAGTCATTTGAACTCTGTTCTCAACCAGGGCTCTCCTGCACTGAAAGATCCTTTTAAAGTTAGTCAGTTGCAATCTAATAATCGCAAACCCAAAAGTAGGTTTTATCTCTCTGTGTCTTTTGTGAGACTTATTATTTACCTAAATTAAAAAGGCAAGGAATATAATTTGAGCACAGAGGAAATTTTCTGATATTTTCTTATGGCTTTTAACAATCTCTTCTCTTAGTACATAGTGCTATATTTTAAATGACACACTTTGGCTCTCAATTGCTATTAATGTCAGTTTGGAACAAAATGTTATGTTTAGAAATAGGATCTGGGCTCATAAATCAAGGAGGTACTTCTGAAAATATTACTCAAAATTATTTCTCCCAAAATTGTCCTTGGATGGCCTAAATCTCCACTCACATAATCTCAGAGTACCATAAAATTTCATATACAGCTTTTGGTTTTGTGTATTTCAAGTTCCATATTTATTGCACAAAAAGATATACTTAAAATAAGACTTTAAGAAATAATCATGGTTGAAAAAAAACCACATACTGTCTGAGACAGAGTCACGAGCCTGCCATAGCACAAATGTCTCCTGCTATGCAGAAGACAAAAGTTCCCTCATCCCGCCAGGCAGTAGGAGGAGACCTAGGCCAAGGAGGGGAATGGAGGCAGGTTCCTGTTTGGGGTGGTAGGCGAGCCCTGTCCCCGCCCACCTCACCTTCCCATCTACCCTTATATAACAAGTATGAGGGTCTAGAACATGACAGTCAGAACAACGAAGTAGACGAAAGCCCATCCCAGTTGGAGAGGGTGCCTAAGGCAAGGCAACCTACCCCCCGCATTGCTACATCAGCTGTCAAAAAAGAAAGAAGGGTTATTGTCATGGGGGACTCCCTTTTGAAAGGGACAGAGGGCCCAATATGCCGACCGGACCCAACCCACAGGGAAGTCTGTTGCCTCCCTGGGGCTCGGGTGAGAGACTTCGCTAAGAAAGTCAAGCGCCTGGGTACGGCCCACCGACTACTACCCACTACTGGTCTTTCAGGCTGGTAATGACGAGGTAGCAACGAGAAGTCCGAGAATGATCAAAAGGGACTTTAGGGCTTTGGGGGGCTACTTAAAGGATCAGGGACACAGGTTGTGTTTGCCTTTGTCCTTACGATAGGGGGGATCGATGCTGACAAGCAGACTCATCACATTAACACGTGGCTTCGGGACTGGTGCAACCAGCAGAATTTCGGGTTTTTCGATCACGGGAAGGTCTACGTGACACCGGGCCTGCTGGCACCAGATGGGATGCGCCTCTCTCAGAGAGGGCTGAGGATTTTTGCTTAGGAGTTGGCAGGGCTGATAGATAGGGCTTTAAACTAGAGTCGAAGGGGGAAGGGGATAAAACCAGACACACCGGTGATGAGCTAAGGGATGGTGCGCTAGAATCAGAGGGACTGTATGCTAGTGAGGCCCTTCGGTCAGCCACACAAGGTGCTGCGTGTGGGGAGGCGCATATGAAGTGCTTCTACACAAATGCACGCAGTATGAGGAATAAAATGGATGAGCTAGAAGTCTTGGCCCAGTCCCGCAGCTACGACATCACTGGCATAAGTGAAACCTGGTGGGATGAGTCCTGTGGCTGGTGTGTTGCAACAGATGGTTACAGGCTCTTCAAGAGGGACAGGCAGGGTAGGCGAGGTGGCGGGGTGGCAATGTATGTGAAGCATGGGCTGGACTGTGTGGAACTTCAAGTTGGCGATGGCAAAGTTGAAAGCCTCTGGGTAAGGATTAAGGAATGAACAAATAAAGGGGATGTCATTGGGGGAGTCTATTACAGACCACCTGGCCAGGACGACAACGCCGATGAATTATTCTTTGCAGAACTAAGAGATGCCTCGAGATCAACTCCCCTTGTCCTTATGGGGGATTTCAACTTGCCAGACGTCAACTGGGATCACCACATGGCAGACACGAGCAAGTCCAGGAGGTGCAGGTGCTAAGAGAGCCATCTAGGAAAGGTGCCTTCCTAGATCTGTAGCTGGAGAACAGAGAGGGTCTTGTGGGAGTCGTGGCAAATGGCGGCCGTCTCGGTCATAGTGACCATGAAGTGGTTGAGTTTAGAATTTATGGTGACAGAAGGAAAACTGCCACCAAAACTTCAGCCCTGGATATGGGGAAAGCAGACTTCAGGCTGCTCAGGGAACTAGTCAGCAAGGTCCCCTGGGAAACTGCTTTTGAAGGCATTGGCATCCATCAGTGCTTGTCAATCTTTAAGCACTGCCTCCTAAAAGCACAAGATCAGGCGATTCCAAAATATCGGAAGTCAGGCAAGCGGGGCAGAAGGCCGGCCTGGCTGACCAGGGATCTTCTACTGGAGCTTAGGCGAAAAAAGAAAGTGTACGGCTGCTGGAAGGAGGGTCAGGCGACGAGGAAGGAATACAGGGATGCTGTTCGTGTTTGTAGGGAGAAAATTCGTGTGGCCAAAGCCCAACTAGAGTTGAAGCTGGCCATGTCTGTGGGAGACAATAAAAAAGTTTTTTTTTAGATATGTGAACAGGAAAAGGAGAACCAAAAAAACATAGGTCCGCTACTAGATGGGGAAGGTCTCCTCACAGACAATGACATAGGCAAAGCAGAGACGTTTAATGCCTTCTTCGCCTCTGTCTTCAACACTGATGACGGGCTTTGGGACCCAGGGTACCCTGAGCCGGAGGACCATGACAGTGGGAATGACAAACTCCCAACTGACCCTGAACATGTGCGGGATTTGCTGCTCCACCTGGATCCATGCAAGTCCATGGGTCCGGATGGAACTCATCCCAGGGTGCTTAAAGAGCTGGCTGACGTCATCGCGGGACCTCTCTCAATTATTTTTCAACGATCTTGGGAATCTGGAGAGGTCCCATTGGACTGGAAGCTGGCAAATGTTGTGCCAATTTTCAAGAAGGGTAAAAAAGAAGACCCTAGCAATTACAGGCCTGTCAGTCTCACGTCAGTGCCTGGTAAAATTATGGAGAGGATGATCCTTGAAGTTATTGAAGGGCACCTGGGGAACAATGCAGTCATTGGTCCCAGCCAACATGGGTTCATGAGGGGTAGGTCCTGCCTAACAAATTTGATTTCTTTTTATGATAAGATCACCCATCTAGTCAATCAAGGGAAACCAGCTGATGTGATCTTTTTGGATTTCAGTAAAGCTTTTGACACGGTTTCCCACAGGATCCTACTGGACAAAATGTCCAGCATACAGCTAAACAAACACATCATACGATGGGTGAGCAATTGGCTGACGGGCAGGGCTTAAAGGGTTGTGGTAAATGGGGCCACATCTGGCTGGCGGATGGTCACTAGTGGGGTCCCTCAAGGCTCCATTTTAGGGCCAGTCCTCTTCAATGTTTTTATAAATGATTTGGGTGTAGGACTAGAAGGTGTTTTGAGCAAATTTGCCGACAGCACCAAACTTGGAGGAGTTGTTGACTCTCTTGAGGGTGGACAGTCCTTGCAGAGAGATCTGGACAGATTGGAGAGCTGGGCGATCACCAACCACATGAAGTTTAACAAAAGCAAGTGCCAGGTCCTGCACCTGGGACAGGGCAACCTTGGCTATATGTACAGACTGCGCGATGAGACGATGGAGATCAGCCCCGCAGAGAGGGATCTGGGGGTTGTGGTTGACAGCAAGTTGAATATGAGCTAGCAGTGTGCCCTGGCAGCCAGGAGGGCCAACCGTGTCCTGGGATGCATCAAGCATGGCATTGCTAGTCAGTTGAGGGAAGTGATTGTCCCACTCTACTCTGCGCTGGTGCGGCCTCACCTCAAGTACTGTGTGCAGTTCTGGGCACCACAGTACAAAAAGGACATTAAACTGGTGGAGAGTGTCCAGAGGAGGGCGACAGAGATGGTGAAGGGCCTAGAGGGGAAGACATATGAGGAGCAGCTGACGTCACTTGGCCTGTTCAGCCTGGAGAAGAGGAGGCTGAGGGGGGACCTCATTGCAGTCAACAACTTCCTTGCAAGGGGGAGTGGAGAGCCAGGTGACCTATCGTCCGTTATCACCAGTGACAGGACCTGTGGGAATGGTGTTAAGCTGAGGCAGGGGAAGTTCAGGCTAGACATCAGGAAGAGGTTGTTCACTGAAAGGGTGGTTGCACACTGGAACAGGCTCCCCAGGGAAGTAGTCAGTGCACCAAGCCTGTCTGAATTTAAGAAGCGATTGGACTGTGCACTTAGTTACATGGTCTAAACTTTTGGGCAGACCTGTGTGGTGCCAGGAGTTGGACTTGATGATCCTTATGGGTCCCTTCCAACTCGGGATATTCTATGATTCTATGATTCTATACTTGTATCTAAATAAGGTTTTATGGCTTTTGTCTCTTTGTTTAAGGAATGTGCACATCGTAGAAAGAAGAGATGTTAAATCAAATGAGTAAGTATTTGTAGAATCTATGTGTAGATTTCTCCTTTTATCCAGTCACATATTTTTGGCAGTTCTTCATGTCTAGGACCATAAAAACTGGTCCTACCCATCATATACATGCATACCAGTTTAAAAACACATCAACCTGCTCTATTTCACTAACAGGAAAAAATCCTATGCCTTTCTGTAGCATTGAAAAAAGCCCAACCAAGAAATTTTTCTTTTGAAAACCTGATGTATAACAAAACAAAACCCTCAAGTCCCTTACCATGGACAGCAGAGTTCTTTCCAAGGACTTAGCAGGCTCAGGATCAGGTTCTGCATTTCAAGCCAGAACAGAATTATTTGAAAAAGCTTCTTGCCTTAAGTGTTTGGTGCTTTTCATACCACAGTCTCCTGAAAAAGAACCTCTCAGATGTGTTTACTTATGGTACCTTTTTAAGCTTCTGAAGTGATCCACAGTATGTATATTCAGTTTTAGCAGATTAAAAAAAAAGAAAAAAAAAAAAAAGAGAGAGAGAATGAATACACTAACAAAAACCTGGGCAGTTACAGAAGATATGGGCATCAATAATATGTTTCTGACATACTCTCTTTTGCAGCTTATTGATACTTATCCTAGAGTTTTGAAAACTTGTAAAATGTCGCGTTGAACAAACAGTAAAATCATGGTGTTACCCATTTCAAAATGTCAAAGTATAGCAGCTACAATTTGTCATCAATTTTTTATTTTTAGTTTTCACCAATGGGCAACTTCGTATTTTGGGGTTCTTTCAGTAAGAAAAGATCAACTATTCTCTTTTGATTATAGCTGGTACTTCATATCATTGCAGTATATTTCTTTTTTTTTATTATTATTATTCATTATATAATAACAAACTCTCAGTATTTGGGTGTGTGTAGAAACAAACTTTTAGGTACAAAACTTCTCCCCTTTTTGCATTCAAAACTCCTATTAATATTATCCAAAGGCAGGAGTTTCTAAGGAAAGCAGAAATGAGTCTTTTAAATATGTTTTTTTTTTTTCTTTGTTGCGATGTTCTTCTTCCTCTCTGAGAAAACAGATCTTTTACTTAAGCTTCCCCATTTGTCACCTTTATAGTTATCAGTCTCCTTATAAAATAAAACAAAACTCAGCCTAGACCCAGGATACATTGTGCACTTCTGGCCCCTGAAGACATGCACGATCTATGAAGGTCACTAGAAGATCCTGAGAGACTACTGAAATGCAGTTCCCTGACACAAGTACAGGAAGTTCAAGAAATGTGTTTCTCTTGTGCCAGGCTGCAGAAAGAGGATTACAGGTGTTTTCTGGTTGGTCTGAGTGGCCCCATCACATGAAGCTGTAAGACATCCCCAATTTTATGCCCCAAGTGGGGCAGCTCATATTAGGGTTCAGTGACTATTCACATTTTTAACCAGAAAATGAAGGTGCAGCAGGAAAATGGCTTGGAACTGCAGGCTACACTGCCTGTATAACATTACCACAAAGCACGACTCGTCTTCCGCAGTTTGTTGCTGGGGGGCAGCTTTGTTAGCAGAGGGGATTATTCCTCCTTTGGCTACCCTGGCTGGTGATGGAAGGGGTGACCAGTTAAACATGCTGGTCAAGGGGCACCTTCTACCCACTATGGGTGTGGAGACACCATAAGAAAGCAGGGAAACCTGAGGGAGACTGACTCCCTGGCAGCATCCTCATCTACTCTGACACTGGCAGTGCTTGCTGGTGGCTGTGCACGGGGGCTGACAGGCAGATGGGAAGGCAGCCCAGCACCTACAGGCTTTTGCTGCACCCTCACGATGCTTCCCCAGGTCCCTCCAAAATTTACATTTTTTAAGTCTAGCCTTATTACAAATTCTTACTTGTCTCATAGTTTTGTTTCCTAAAAAGCTAGTAAGCCATGCCTAGCAGCTCCAGTGTACCAAGCTGACAAATAACATTGGTATTGGAAGTTACTGTCAAACCATTAAATGTGGTTTGCAGTTAGCCATCTTAGGGACTGATGTGGCTGTGCAGCCCTTTTGGAACATATTTGACACTGCTCACATTATAAGACCCTAACATTGCCAGAAATCTTCACAGTATTATTCTATGGCACGAACGAATGGCTGCATAAACAGTGTGACACCCTGAAGTTTGCTCCAGTTGTATTTCCCCATCTTCAGTTTCTGTCCACAATATGCAAATAGTTGTCCTCATAGAGACAATTACTCAGACAAAAACACAACTACATGTAATATTTCCACAACTCCTATTTTCCAGGATAGTGTTCTAATACAATGTCTGCCTTTTGTACTCTCTCTCAAAACAAATCAGAACTTAATAATAGAGCAAGCATAGACATGTACAGAGAGTGCATTAAAGTCACCTCCACTTTTCCTAACAAACACATTGCCATCTGTCATCCCTGTAACAGCCTGTGAAGGCAAAGGAATTTCAGTTTGAAGAAATGATCTAGAAAGAACCAGTCACTGCATTTGCATTGATTACTGCAAATGTGCTGCTGGAAGGGCGAACTTGTTGGGGAACTGGAGTCTGAACTCTTATAATCTCACACAAAGGTACAGGAGGGAAAATGGGAACCTAGAGAAAGGCATAATTATAGTGTCTTCCTGTCAAATGGCTGGAGGGATAAAATGTCATCTTCCTGCATTAGAAATAAATTAGAATTTCAATATTTAAATCCTCATCAGAGAGAAGATCTGTCACAGAATAACCATTAATTTCTATACTGCGTCTAGGGTAATTTTTCACCATTGCGGGCATTTTGACTGTTAAATGCTAATATAAATTAAACAAATGCTTATGAAGTCTGAGATATCTAATCAAGAAAACTCAGAAAAGATTAAAATGACATTCCCTCCTACCCCCCCCCCCCCCCCCCCCCCCCCGCTTATAACAGTTGCTGGTTGTGATATCCAGATGTGAAGCATCTAATGAGCATAATAGCATCTATTTTAGGAACTACTGTAGCATCAATATTATTTTGCAGATCACGATGCATTAGAAAAAAATTAAAGACAAGGAAATTGTGGTGTCCCTGTCATCTGATTTCATCAGTGGCACTTTGTAGCTCATCCTTGAAATCTGTCAGAATCTCAGTAAACAACATTACTTCAGTGTCATCTATATTCACCAGAAAGTCCTAATAGCTGCTGAGGTAACCTTGACTGTCAGTCGTGAACAGGAATGGTAACCAATAGTGACCACAATTAGGGGTCTGGTCACATCATTCTTATCCACATAGTCTTTTCTTCACCTTTCTTCAACTTTATATTTCCTTGTAACCTCATATCCCTTCATTCAATCTAATGGAAGATTTGTAAGGCAAATCTTACATTAATTCTTCTCCAATGGATCTTTTCTTTATATCCATTAAAAAGCGGTAATAACAATATAAAATTAATATTTTTGCTCAGAAATTACAAATAACTAAAGTTGCCATTATACAATAATGAGGTATATAGTTCCATGTAAAATAAAATAGTAATAATAAAAATTATAATGATATCTTTCTTCAGTCCCTTTCTTGATAAAATAGGTTCTCAAGTATCCTACGCCTTCTACTAACACCCTCCTTCCAGCTACTTCTCTCCCTCAGCATTGCACTCTCTGTGACCTTGTGCATCCTAGAAGACAATGTAATGAGGAGCAGCCATAGTTCAGGAGACAGAGCAGCAGCAGGTGAATACAAAGATCATTGCTGAAATCCTTGGATTTGTGAAATAGCCCTGAAGTTATACAGAATAGTCACTGGAAACAGCTTTTGGGAGAAAAAAAAATAAATAAATAAAATTGTCACCTGAATTGCCTGTCTGGATTTGAACTTAACGTGTTAAGAGAAATATATATCGGTAACTAAAGTGACATAGTCAAGTTTATCAGGAATGTAACTGGGCTAACTTGAAAGACACAATTAATACAGATGCACCAAGCAGCTGCACCAAGTGCCAGACACAGATGAAGAGACATTTCTCCTCTCCTACCAACTTGGTCAGCACTAACCTTAATGTCCACTTAGCAGAAAACTTTCCCCATCCTGAATCAGCAAACAAGTGATCACTATTCCACCCCTTTTTCATCTGGTTAGTTATCTAGATACTTATTTTTCTTTTTTTCCTTTTTTCCCTTATTTGTTACCATAGTGATAGAAAGCACAAGGTGAGAGCACAACGTTTAGTGCACAAAACAAGGAAGGCGAGGATCACCCACTAGACTTGCTGGCAGAGTACTTTAAGTAAGCTCCTTTGCTGACAATAGAAAGGCTTTTTTACGATAACACTTGGGTGTTTTTATAGTCACTGTGCCTTAAATAGCGTGCTGAAAGCTCATCTGAGAAATGTCATGACCCTGGGCAATCCAACTATGCTTTATTTTTTCTGTTTCCCACATCATCATCATTAGGAGCGATAATTCAGGAGGGCAGATCTGGCTTTCAGCTATACCCATGAAACCTCTGCATCTTCAAATCAAGGTCGTAGTAACGTGTGCTTGGAAGTAAGGTTGTGTGGAGATAGCTCAGGGTATGACGCACTGAAAAAGCCTTTGTTACTGCTGCCAAGTTGTCAGGCAAAAAGAACCTGTCTTAATTGTTAAAGCCCAGAATGAGCTTCCAGATTGGCAACTCACACAAGGAAAGCATCTCTTGAAAATTACTGCAGAGTGCAACAGAGAGCAACATTAGGAGGCAACTTAGGCACTTCTCATCCATGAAAACAGTATGTAGAGTTGTTCATCCAGGATACAAATAATTCATCTTCATTTACAAGTACCCTGCAGAAATACATGCTTGTACTTGGGAACACCACTCTCTTTACAGCTTTAACATTATTTCTGAATCTTAGAAAGCATCTCTCTAGCATACAAGGCCTCACTAGAAAACACTGCCAAGAGAAGAAAAAGAAGAGAACTTCTTTTTAAGAACATTTGATGAACTATGAGTGAGAATTCCTACTGGTGCAGGAGACAATGATAAGTAGTAGTCAGGAGAGGTTTCCACAGACAAATGAGAGTGTAGCTGAATAATAGCATGTTTTACTCATTTAGCTCCTTCATTGCTCAAAAGCAAGGTTTGCATCTACAGTTTCAGTAGGTACTTGGAAAACTGAGAAAACAAAATAATATCTTATTTGAGGATTGCAGAGTGTTTATATTAGGAACTCTGATGCATATTTTGTATCTGAAAGTGATGTGTTTTGTTAATCATGGTTTAAATAAAACTTAAGTGCATTTTTCTTCCTTGTGGCATCCAAATATTACTACTCCTCAAAGAATAACAGTTCCATCATTTGAGAAAACTAAAATTAAGTAATTAAATAAAAATATTAACCTTTATTTTCTCCTTTCTTTCTGATGTGTGAAGTGACATTACATGACTGTATTCACTATTCATTAATGTAAGTCACTGTTTATAGTGCAGTCCCGCAGCAGTAAATGTGGCCAAGCTTTATATTCTTATGCCATTAAATATCTAACATTTTATTCCACTCAGTTGTAGAGAATGTGCTGAACAGGTAAGAGAATAATTTCATTCTTCTGTCTGTATCATGTTATTTTACTAGTTTCTTTAAAATAGTGCTATGTAAGCATTGTCAGAGTGGAAAGGATTCTGCAGAAAACAAGTTCCACAAGAACAGATCTAGAGTAGTATTAGCATCAAATTACTTTATTTCAGTGTGTTTCTTTACAAAACAGGGTTGTATGCAAGTCTTATACATAGGAGAAAAAAAATAATTTCATTTTCGGGTGTTCTAGAGAATGTTAGAAAATTGAACTCCCTCAGCTCATAGTGGACTTTAAATATATGCTGCCAGACAGAAATTCCTTCTGACAGGATTCCATTTACTGAGTCCTTTGCATTCCAAGGGACCTACTATGTTTCAGTCAAAGAGAAAGCAACATAATACAGAAGATGTTGTCTGCTGTGGATGACTGCAACCAACTTCAACATGCCTGTAAGAAGTTTTGTAGAAGAATGCTACTTGTTGAGCATTTCTTTGGTGAAGGTAGCTTAGATTGAGCTTAACACTGAACACTGACAAAGATGCGATGAGAGAAAGATGGAACATGTTTAAGAGCAGTGGAAGATGTTCAATAAATTAGAAGAAGCTATTCTTTTAAAATTCAAGCCATTTGGATCACCCTCAACGGTAGACTGAGAATCAGCAATGTCTAGCCCAATAAAAAGCATTAGGAGCAGCAACTAAATGTTTTGTTATGAATATTCAACATGACATTTATATCCTCTTTGCTTACAGAACATTCAAGGCTAAAGAAATAGCAAGCAAGATGCGTGCCTGACTTTTCAAAACTGATACCAGTGGAGAACGAATTTGTTCTACCATCTTTTTCATCACCTCATTGAAAACACCACTCATGTCCTGCAGCAGTAGACAAGAAAAGGGGATAATACAGCTTCTCAGATGATTACGTGAAAATTCTAAGACAGATTAATATTAAATTCAACTAATAAGTGATAAACAGATTTAATGTGGAATGAATGGCATGAGGACAATCAATGTATCAGAATCATCAATGCCCTGAACATTACTATTTAGGTGTATTTCTCTCATTTCCAACAGCATGCATAAAATAAAATCTGTTAGAAAATCAAACTGTGTTTTCACAGCTGCAACTTGTGTCAGACTAGAAGCAAAATATATGGCTGCAGTGATTCAGAGCACTACAGCTATGAGAAGGTGATGCAAAGCCAGTACATCTTAATGGCCTATCTGGCATAAGCATCTAGAAGGCAGGGCAGTTAAAGTGACAGGTTGTGCCCCCTTAGACCTAGACACATCTTGTAGTTGCATTAACAAGTTGGACTGCAAAAAATATGCTACCTTTCTGTTGTTTTAACTGTAGTTTGAGGATAGCGTCCAGAGTGCAAATGTGTCTGCTTGACTGAGTGTCATACCCCTGCAATTTTCAGCTGTCTTTTCATTTGCCCACATAACACATACATCCTGACATGCACATTAGGATGTGCTGTGTTGCTTGCATCCAAAGCAATCAGCCATGGCTAAGTCCTCCCACTGTGGCATTAGTCTGTGATTTGATTCTATGTAGTCTGGCAAATCAAGCTGCTGAGTGAAGGGTAAACAATATCTTGCACTTAAGTTTTAACTTTTTGCATATACATTTTGTAGACTAATGACATACAGCCCAAGGATATTCCCATGTTATAAGTTCCAAGCTGTGATTAGTATTTAATGTGACTAGTGATGCATAGCCGACAGATGTGTTCTTAAAAACAAAGAAGACCTAGTCTCTTATATCTTTGAAAATAGCTTTTTCTCCATTCGTGCACAGAATTTACATAAACCTTTTCACTTTAAAGTGTTCTGGTGCCCAACCCTGCAGCAGACAAACTTGATCTCTAGCTGATTTAATGGAGAGACGTCTCTCTACTGTATGTCACTCTGCATCTTTATATACTAAAAGAGAGCATATATAATGAAGACAGTAACAAAAGAGAAGAACAGAACCGTAAAACAGATAAGACTTACAATTAGAGTGATCTGGCAGGATCTGTAGTCTTGTTTAACTCACAGGGTTATCAGTGTATGTATTCAGATGCAAACCTTGACCCAGCTCCAGGAGAAGCTGCAATCCTGACAGATAACACACATACAAAAAAGATTGTTTGACACATTAAAGCAGTGGTTTTCAACTTTACGGGTGAACATTCCCTTTAATAATGTGAGCTGTCACTGAGTCTGGTGTTAAAGCAGGCCCCAGATGATCAGCACTTTATTTGCAATGTTACAGGGCAGTACTTGAGACTGACAGAGGCAATACTTAGACCATCTACCCACTCAAAGTAAAGTTTAGCACCTGATATGCTGATTGGAATATATATATATATATATATAAAAATTAAAAATGTGCATGCCTTTCTAGATTTAAGATTTTCAATTCTTTCCACTCTTTTCTCATTACTGATGATTGTGAGGGCCTTAATACTTTATTATACAGGTGAAGGAGGTTCGCATTATCCCAGCCTTCCTGGGATGTGCACACATTAATCTCTCTGGATGTCTGGGCCCTAGAATGGGGAGAGAGTGACTGGAAAGAGGCAAAGAAAAAGCAAGACTTCGCAGAGGAAAGTTGGTGCATCCCAAAGCATCACTGCAGCAAAAACATCATGAAAAGAAGAAAAGCTTATCTCAGGCTGTTTCTCCTGTCCCAGATGTAGAAAGTAGGGCTGAAATCACTTTTCCTATTACAAAACCTGAAACTCATCCAGAAATTCCAAGAAACAAGGACATAAATTTTCTTCTACAATTTTGAAAAAAGTTGGCTTTTAAAGGAAAACAAGCTATTGCTCATAGTACCAGTCACAATCAGCAATTCATGCACTTGCATATCTACTTTTATCCCACTACTGATACTAATCATACAGTTAACTGAAAGACTGAAGGTGGTTTTTTTTTGTTTGTTTGTTTGCTTGTTTTTTATTACTAATGTTAGCATGTACTCTGCCCTAGCTGTGTTTTGCTTTCAAATGGTAAGTACCTGAAGTACCTCAGTCTCATTGCCTTTCTGTTTAAATAAAATCATATACCTGGTAAATGACAGCCCCATAGTATGAGACTGTGATAGCAGTCAGAAAAAAAGTTTAACCAATAATGTTATCCTTAAAGGATTTCTCTAGATAGCAGAACTTCATTTATCACACAATGTACACTATGCAATACAGTCAAGCTTCCAGCTGACTTCTATAATTTTGATTATCCCAATAAAGCAAATATTTATTAACAAAAATCTAAAGCCCCAAAAATACATCCAGTGGTAACAAATGCACATATGCAGACTAAGAGATTATTTATCCCATAGTAATTTACTTACATGTATATGTATCTATAAATTCAAGGGCTAAGATCTGGAATACAAAAGGCAACAGATTCCAGCAAATTAGTCATATAATTGTATTTCTATATTACCTCAGGCACAGAAATGAGTTGCAAAGCTGCAGGTGAATTCCACTTATTACCTGAGTAAAGGTGTTATGAAATCCTTAGGAAGGCGTTTTCATAGCACTACAAAATAAATGAGTTTTAAAAATGAGATTTCAGCAGCACTTAAACAGTCTTCTGCACAATAATTAAGCTTATTCCAAGTCTGTAAAGCTTTATGCAACATTTGGGTAAATGCACTATTAGAAATATTATTTTTATAGGGAGCACAGCAGCAAATATACCATGTGGGAGTTTAAGCAGCAGACACCAAAGAGGGAACAATACTACTGAGGGGAAAAGCCACCTCCTGTTCTGTATTTCATAATGTGAAGAAACTGTGGAGAGTTTGCTGCTTAATGGCCTTAAGTTGCAGGCAGAGTCAGCAGTCATCATTCCACGAGCTCATTTGTTTGGGTCAAGCAGAGAAAATCGTCAAACACAGTCATAAACAAGGCTGTAGAGAAAAGGCAAATGATGCAGTTACACCAGCTTCCTGACTGTTTTACACTCAAATAGACATTGTTCCTGGAGGGTGAGGAAGTGGGAGGAAAAGGGTACTCTGAGGACTTAACTTACTTATTTTGAACTTTCTGTGGCTCCTTTTCAAGGCAACAATAAATCTGGCATAACTGGAAAAAAAAAACAAAAAAAAAAAAACAATTTATCCAGCTATAATATTATACGTATATATATTAGTATATATATATGTATTAATTAACATGTAGAAGTCACTGTCTTGAGATAACTGCAAGGTTAAGAGGTTAATGAGAGGCAAGGTGGTTTCATGGTTTAAACATGCATAGCTAGATTAGGTAGGATACAGATGCATGAGATTCTGCACCCACCAGCTTGTTATTTGCATTCCATTTCGGGTTAATAAACTACTACAGAGGATGCTTCATTTTTGTATGGGTTTCTATCATCAGTGTGCAAGAGCACAGTTCAAAATAGGGAAGCTGAGCAGACAGTTGTACTGTAACATCCCCTTCCTTGCTATCCAGCACCAGAGTAAATTGTTATTATTGGAATTAAAAAGAAAGAGTGGTCCACAGTTGTATAACAAAGAAAATTAACTTTTTGTTTGCAGGGCTTTTTGGTTCAATTCTGCTCTAACTTTCCTCCAGAAAACAATACATCTGTTACCACAAAAATGAAGAAAAACTGCAGAGAGATATCATAGGCACTCTGCCTGACTGAGTACACTACAGGTATTAATGTTATAATACTGTGATCAACACTGTATCCACATGGATCTTGGTACCCATATGAAACCTCTGTGTTGTTAAAAAGCATCAGTAATATGCTAAAAGTTCAAGATAATAACAAGAAAGATCAGGTCTTCTGCCCTTTTCCCAACATTTATCTCTGTTTCTTTTCTGAAGAGAGGAAACCAGGGAATTTAGGATGCTCAAATCAGACTCCAAAAAAACTTGCAGTTGTATGGTACCCAGAGTCAAACCAAAACTCCAGTAAAGCACCAAGGCTCTCTACATTCCAAGAGCATAACATGGGGAAAAAGAAAAAAAAAAGTTGCTTAGATCTTGCCACTTGTTAGCGCTGGCTATGATGCTATGATGCTATGATGGTGAAGATGAAACCCTGTTTCCCCTCAGGACCCAAACACATACACGGTTCGGTGAAGGTAACTAACTTCTGATATTAAAGCAGTCACTAAGTATAAAATTCAATAATCAAATTGCACAGAAGCCACCATTTCAGTATCAGCTTACTACCCAAGCTTCTGTGCTTTGTCCCTGGGTGGCAGTGTAAGCCTCATCCTCTACATCTCAGCTTTGACAACAAGGACAGAAGATTCCTGACTCCAACAGCCTACTGCCTTGAGCATGGACAAATGCCTTTGCTTTTCCTGCTCTCCCGTATTGCCTGTTCTGACACTTATAGTATTCCATAGCTGCCACATCTTAAAAAAAAAAAAAAAAAAAAAAAAAAAAAAAAAGAAAAGAGAGGGGGGGAGGGGCGGGGAGAGAGAGGGAGAGTATGGAAAATCACACAAGTCAACACAGACAAACCAAGAAGCAAACGGAATTATAAATTTGTTACCTGAAGTTGATAGATGAATGACCTATACAGACGCACTTAGGAAGAAACAAATTCTGAACGCACCTATAATGATCAGTCCTGTATAGACTATAAAACGTGAGCTACTGCATTTAATTGATAGAAGTAGGAATCATCATATTAAATAACTCCTACTTTTTTTCTTTTTTTTTTTTTTACTTATTGAAAACAATAAAAAGTCTTTATGAATAATGTACAACAGATTGTATAGTCGTTATGAAAATAAAATTTCTGCCAAACAGGATAGCCCATTTTTTTATTGCAGTCACACAGTTTAAGGTCAGAAGATACCATTATGCTTTTCTGTGAATTTATATAAAATGCAGACCACAGTGATTCTAACTCTGATAGTGGCATACAATAAATTGCTTGTGGTCAAACTGAGGCAAAACTTCTAAAAAGTCATCCAGTCTCATGAAAAACATTTCCAGGAACAGAGAATACACTTGTCCCAATATTTCAAATTTCTTAACCTTAACTTCTTTTATGCTTATTTTCACTATACCTTTCTCTCTATCCAATCTATAAATGCTAGATCCCTTTATCTTCTTCTTATTATTTTTTCTTTCACCTGTTTCATATCTCACACGTCAGTGGAAACATCCTGTGGATACCACTACACGGTTTCCTCAGTGCTTGCCATTCTTCTTGTTTTCTTGATATATAAATATTAATTATAAAGAAGTCTCCTGACAGACTGGCTATTGAAATAATCAAACATAAAATTTTAGATTTAGGGAGAAAAAGAAAAAGGAGCAAATAATTTGTATTTTAAACCTAATCCATTTTCCTGGGTTCTAAGTGAAACAACTTTCATCATGTTTTCAAAGCAAATATTAGTCACAAATAAAAACATCTGAGAGAAGTCTAAATTAAATATATGTTTAAATAAAAAGGTGTCATAAAAGAGTGACCAACTATTTCCTCAATAGTGTTGTTTAAAGGAATATGATTGAGCCCTTTAGTCTGTCTCAAATACAGGACCTTTTCCAATAACACTGCCTTTACAGAATCACAGAATGGTTAAGGTTAGAAGGGACCTGTGGAACTCATCTGGTCCAACCAGCCTGCTCAAGCAGGGACACCTAGAGCAGGTTGTCTAGGTGAAGATTCCCAAGGAGGGAGATGCCACAGCCTCTCTGAGCAACCTGTGCCAGTGCTCAGTCACCTGCACAGTAAAGAAGTGCTTCCGAATGTTTAGGTGGAACTTCTTGTGTTCCAGTTTGCGCCCCGTGGTTTTTGCCCTCTCTCCATCTTCCTTGCACCCTCTCTTTAGGTATTTATAGACACTAATAAGATCTTCACTGAGTCTTTTCTTATCCAGGCTGAGTAGACTCCAGGCCAAATGGCCTTAGCCACCACATTGTGAGGAAACTGGTGGGAAAGAGAAACTAAAACCCAAACTGTATCACTTCTGTCAGGTTATGTGATAAAAGCCTATCTGCACATCACAGAGGAACAAAGAGAGACAATGTCAGGTGGGGGGAGCACAAATAATCCCTTTCCCCGGCTCCTACCAGACCTATCACAGGAGCCATCAGCTTATCAAAGGCCTGTCTCCACAAACTCAGAAAGGCACAGGGCCACAATGGCAAGAAGGAACACAAATTAAGGACTGAGAGGAAATTAAGGACTGAGAGGGTTGTGCCCAGACCCCTACCTGAACTGACCCAGAACAGCCTCAGTCCCAGTGTCTACATGTGAAACCCATCTCCATGAGTCCACACCAGAGCATGTCTAAGACTGAGGGAGGGTGTTGTGATTTAATCCAGCAGGCAGCTAAACACCACACAGCCAAGAGTGATAATATAGAGGGAGGGATAAAAGATAAAAAGGGCTGGTCAATACACTTGTCCAGCCATGCCCTGCTCATGCTCAGTACAGTCTGTCCTGTCTTTTCATTCAGCTCTAACTCTTGCCTGGGTGTGGGACTTCCTGCTTCATGTGCGTGGGTGCTCTTCATTCTTTCCAACTTTCCTGGCTCTCACCCACTGTCCTCAGCACAGCACTGCTGCCTTGCTTCAGCCAGTTCAATAGCATGTGGATATGCTATAAACTGGAGCAAAGCTAAACAGTTTGAAATCCCAAACAAAAAGTAATGACTTCATAAAAAAGCAGGTAGATTTACAAAGTGAGGTTTAAGTACTACCTAAAGTGCTTATCCCAAAGGGATGGAAACATTTTCTCAGCAGAGGGACAGAAAGGAGCAGTTGAAGCTTGGAGTGGAAAAAGCATAAACATTAAATTATATCTTCTGCAGTGGGAAAGTAAGTCATGAAGCCACATAGCTTGGTGGCACTCATACTTCACTTGATGGTAATTCTCGTTGACCTCTTTGGCAGCATATGTACAAAAACTTGTTTGACACAAATTCTGTTTTACAGAACAATTTGAGAAATGGTCAAATATGAAAAATAGTGTATAAGAAATATATCTAAAGTGACCATATACACTCCTTTCTGATAGTCAGTGTTTCTTTTCATCACAGAGACCGCCACGGTGTTTCAAACAGAAAGTAATCATGCACGTTTGTGGTTCCTTTTAGATCTGTGGTTATCAGTGATATATTCTTCATGATCACTATCTACCAGTCTAAACCACCTACTTAGGTACTGGAGTGAAATATTAATGTTATATATTAGCATAGATTATACACTTCACCTGAAATGGAATAGTATGTGTATAGGTTTTGTTTGTTGTTTGTTTGTTGCTGTTGTTGTTGATATTGTTTTTCAGTTTGTTATTGTTTTTAATGATATCAAGTGGACCTAAGTACCAGAAACAAGAATCCTTAAATTAATATATATATATTATATTATATATACATCCAAATTTAAGGATATAATTTTAGTATTATCTCTAATACTTTAAAATAAAAGTTAAATGTTCTAATAACACTCTACACCCTTACAAATCTAAAGAATACAACCTATGTGTGAATCTAGGAAAACATTGAAACTTCAATGGTACTATATTTATTATATTCAAAACCAAAATTCATTTTGTTTTGAATATTTTTTCAGTGCTCCTTAGGAAAATTCAAACAAATTACAAACTAATGAAATTCTTTCTTTCTTCCAAGATTTGCCATGAACCTGGAAAATGTCCAAATGTTATTCTCTAAACATATTTGGAGTAATGGAAAAAATTTATTTAGTTTCTAAACTTGTCTATTTTTTCAACACTTGCCACAGCAAATAGCCATATTAGAAAGCTATTTGGTAAAAATAAATAATAATAATTATTATTATTTTTACTATGGAGCTCCATTAGCAATAAATACAAAATCATTTTTAAATTTTATATAAAATATATCTGAAAAAAAGAAAGAAAAAATATAAAACAAAACATCTGCATTTAGAAAAGAAAAAAAATAATGTACTTTAAAGGGTTCTAAAACTACAATGGTGCCATCCTGTTAAACCTCCAATATAGTAAAGTACTTGCAGTACTTAATTTTAAACATATGGATAGTCCCATTAATTTCAGTAAGTGTTAAATATGTACTCAAAGCAGAATATTTATTGAGTATAAATTTTGCAGACCATTTTAATAATGCAGTAGTTATTATTTGCAAAAAAAAATGTTCATTTTGAAATCATAAAACACAACATTTGCATGAGGCATCTTTTCTAACCATTATTTAATGTCAGCTAGATGAGACCAGAGGACCAGTGGTCAGTTAAATATCAGTCAAAAGCTAATGACAGCCTGATTTTCAGGCTCACAGAAAATTAATTGCTCTACTTGAAAGAACAAGTTCATTTCAGCTTCATGGATAATAGAGCTTTCCAAATTCTAATTAGACTGCGACTTTAAAACATTTAGTGTAGTTAAACTTGCTGGGGGAGGGTGTTAGGGAAGCTTACCATTACATTTTCTTCATCATAAAAAGTTATTGTAGAAATCAGAGGTATTCTCCATTTGGTTAAACGATATATATATATATATATATATATATATATATATGGATGTTTTTGTGCAGTATGCAGTTTCTTAAAATCAGATTTAGTTTCACTCTCAAAATATTAATGAAAATTTCCTAAACAGAGCTATAGAAAAATTTCT
The DNA here is from genome assembly GCF_040182565.1 of Anser cygnoides. Lineage (NCBI taxonomy): Eukaryota > Metazoa > Chordata > Aves > Anseriformes > Anatidae > Anser > Anser cygnoides. The sequence goes on from NC_089874.1 coordinate 91,303,598, forward strand.
GTTTAAAAACAGCCAAGAGGTCTCAGTCTGTTTACCTATTGCGTTTAAATCATGCCTACAGGGATACAAATGTCAATGTCCAGGTAGAACTGCACACGTGATTCTGAGAAGGGAAATATATATATATAACTTATGGCACCTCAGTTGAACTAACAATTTTTCTAGGTTCCCCAATGACAGAAGCCTCATTTTTCTATGAGGATCCAAATCCAGACTTCTGCTTATTGAAATGTTTCTTAACCATGAGTTTTTCCTCACCACCATCCTATTTATAGAATGAGTAATTGCATCTGTAGAGTACCTGACAACATAGTTTAATTAAATATTTTGTTCCATTTGAAAACTATGAGTATTGAAAACGAGAATAGTTTGATTCTATTTGCTTTTCCTATTTACTGTGACCTTGCCCTGAAAATTTAGTCCCAATGAATCCCACTACTGAATAGGATTCACTCCCACATGAGCGCCCTGTACTCAACCTCCTGGCCATTAGACTGAAATGAAAGAATGGGGTATGCTGACTTTGAGAGGATTCATAACAATAAATCTCTGAAGGATGCAAGGTGTAAGTTATGAGCTAATAAATCCATAAATAGGATAACCTTTAATCAGGGTACCCAGATCTTCAGAAATAACACCCCACTGACTCCACTTCTCTCCACCTCTTTCCCCAAGCTTCCAGGATACAGAGGGGAAGAAACAAAACTTTCAGCTTGGCAGGGAGGAGAGAGGTAAGGACTAAAAGGGCTGGAGCCCTGATGCAAAGCTACACAGTAGCTGTTTCTCAAAATGAACATGGCCATGCTCCAGCAACAGAGACAGCAATTAGGCCATCAACAGCAAGACTGCTGGCTTTGCAAAATAACCCATCATTATAAAATGATGGGTACTGTCCAGGATTACACCACCCTTCCATTCTTTTCTTTACCCACCTGTCCTGTATTTGTATGTTTTAAAAGACAGATGAAGGAGCCTAAATATTCTGTGGTAACTGTTTGCTTTATTCTCTCTCCCCCTCACCACCCTATCTCCCCCCCACTCCCCCCCCCCCCCCCCCCCCCCCCAAAAAAAATGTTCAGAGGGATAAGAGAACAATTTTGTTGATCACCCCATTTATAACATCTATAACATCTCCAAGAGACATTAGAAAGAGTTGGAATATGGTTAAATATTTCACTTTAAAAATTGCCCTCAACACAACCTTGTATTTATGGCTGTTTGCTACAACTTCACCTAATCTTATTCCAATTCTGCAACACGGAACAGCACGTGCTGATTTCTGCTGCAGAAGGAAATCATTCACAGAACATTAAAAGAAAATACATAATGCACAGGAAAAGAACTGAAACGGATGATAGGGAAAACGTTTGAGTGTCAGGTAGAGATTTATAGAATGGACCTAGAATACTAATCTTTATTAGTTTTTTTTTTTATTATTATTATTATTATTATAATCTCTTACCTGTATTTACCATCAATTCAGTTTTGAAAAAAATAAATAAATGCCTAGACCTTCTGGGTAGGTGTTGGAAGAAGGATCTTATGGTAGATGCTTGTTTTGCCTTTTTTTTTTTTTTTTTTTTTTTTAAACTGGTAGGTAAATAACTAAATAGAGCTCAAAGCAGCATTCTCTCTCCCTTAGAAAATTCCTTTGTGAGAGACCAGATGGGAAGCAACATCTTAGCCTAATACTGTAAGAAGTAGCTATTACTACTGCCTGTCAATTTTACATGATTATAAAAAAATCTTAATAATAGTTAGCTCTGGAGTTTGCTTGTAATAAATAATCAAATTTCTGATGCACCCAAGCTAAGTTTCAAGGTTCAGTGATTCAAAAACCTTCTGCAGTTGTATGCCTTAAATATTATGCATATTTTAAGATCAAAAACAGACAAAGAATTGACCACTGAGGAGTAAATGGATTTCAAAAATAGGAAATTGATTTTTATTATTCAGCACATATTCTAGACCACAAATTAATTAAGCCTGTTTATTGTACTACAAAATGGATTGTATACTGGTTTTACTTCATGAAGTAAATTTAGTGTGCAACATTTAAGATGAACCAAAATATGCTTTTAGCCTAAATCATATCATGAGTTTTGCATAACTCACCAAAATATAATTATTTAAAACTTAAACCAAATTTTCCATATTAAAAAAATTATATGGGATAAGTCTAAGTCAGAAAGCTGTGGAATTTATTCCGTTACCATTTTGGACTTTTACAATTGTATTTTTTTCACGATCAGTGCATGATGTCTTCCATTCTGAAGCTCAGAGGCATGAAAGTATAATTAAAATATATCACTGGAGATGAGAAGCAGACAAATTAATTGGCTTGGAAGTCTAATTTATACTCTTTAAACATTTATGAGGATGCTAAAATGAACAAAGGAATATGTCTCCAAAAAAATCATTATCACCTTCAGTGTAAGTTTTTATGCTACCTTTGAAAAATCTCTTGGTATCTAATGGTATCTAATCACATATTGTAAATAATACAGAGCTAATTATAATTTGCCACAAGGTGATGTCTCAAATTCTGGAAGGCTTCCTTTAGTGAATTCACAGTGTTAACAAGAAGCAGGACTAACTTCATAAAGGCAGTAAGATATAGTTTAGGGCTATAGAATATGGGGTTCTTGTTTTTGGTTGTTGCTGTTTGATTGGTTGGTTTGGCTTTGTTTGTTTGTTTGTTTGTTTTGTTTTTGTCTTCCAAAAGAAAACATCATTACTGCTAGAAGTGTTAGAGGCTTTAAAATAGTGTATAAATCTTAAAGGTTTGTTTTGTTTTGTTTTGTTTCCTTCTTCCTTGTCATAAACTTGTTAAGTAAATTATCTTAAGCTGCAACATTTGGAAAAAATACCATTGAAAGTATCAATTCTAATGAAATACAGATGACAACAATTCAGTTTTGCCTTCACAAATAGCTCAAGACTAAGCATGCCAGGAAGTGACGAGGTCAGATTTAGAAAGAGCAGATATGGAAAGATAGAGGTTTCAGGACAGCCAGATGGATCTAATAGAGAGTGGAAATGGGCAATCTACATGGAGAAGATGGGGCAACATGACTGCACAGCTGGTCCCAACAACTTTTCATTTCTCCATGGTACTGAAGGTCGGTCCACAATGATGGGAAATAGGTAAATACAGTTGTGCCTGAGACACAGCAAAGTTGTGTAGCATTCCCAACCAGCTCTCCCTTCAAAAAATTTTGCTACCGAAATAGATCAATGTCCTGTCCGGAAGAGAAAGAAGACAAGTCAACAACTTGGGTATATGGATTTAACCAATACGGGATTTAGCTACCCACTCACCTTTTCTTTTGGTTTCTGCCTAGACCAAGACAGAAGCCACTGGCTGCACAAAAGAAATCTGCATTACATACAGACACAGAGACACTTGGACCTAACTCTGCAGCTATTAAAGGCAGTGACAAAATTCTCAGACACTGACCTGATTTGTAGAGCTGAATATGCATGTTTCTTTATTGCAGGGAGTATTATTTTATAACCACTCAAAACAGGTATAAAACACATATGTATATAACACCATTTCCTCTAGTATAAATTAAATTTAAGTGAAGAATCATCTCCAATTCTCCAATGACTTTTTTTTTTTTTTAAATAAATGTCATTCTAACACATTATAAGAGTTATCACAGTTCACTATATTACTGAACATATGTTTTTCTTTGAACTTTTTAGGAGCAATGGAAGTTTCAGTAACTATTTGGATGCTTGATTAGAAAAAGTGTTTTGTCTTTTTTAGTGCATCATAAAACTGGATAAGAATATAAATGTAATATAGTTTATCTCCATTCAGTTGGATTTGTTACTACAGGCTCACAAATGTTTGTGAAAAAAATTTTATGAACTGCACGTGTCCAGTCATAAAATAAAAGCTTTATAAGTTTTTCTCACCTTACTGCATTAAGGCAATACAAATCACTATTTACAGCACTTTGGGAAGAGGAATGTACAATTTACTTTCATTTTTGTTATCAGATATTCTTGTAGTAGACCTGAGCTTGTGAAAGTATTTCTTGTTTTTACAGCATGTTAAGATGGCCAAATATTTTTCAGTGCTTTGGAAAATAAGGCTTAATTTACATTAAACTCATTATTTTCAAAAGTCTGATTCTACAAGTTTTTGGACATTTTTTATTGCTGAAGGGCAATTTACTAAAAGTTTTCTCCTCCTTAGCTTTCTTATGATACAATTCACCTTTTTGAAACTGGACCTAAGGTAGATGGCATTTTGAATATGTAGTCAGCGTAGCTTTATTGACATCGCTGCTTGTGCATATATGACTTAAAGGAATAATGCTAGAAATTTTATATACTTTTCCTCAGGAATGCAAAAAGGGGGAGGGGGGGGGGAGGCAGGGAGGAGGAAAGAACTCATGATGAGAGATGCACAGATACCAACATAATAAGAGATGAAAAATTCTGCATGGAAATTTTATGCATTCAAAAATTCCTTAAAGGACATATTAATTAGAATACTCTTTAGTATTTTGTTCAAATAATCTGAATCCAAGAGAAACAATGTGCTATCCAATCCAATATCTGGTTTCCAAGAAAGACTAATAGATGGTACAGACTGGAAGAAGAACTCATTGAGAGCAACCCTGTGGAGAGAGACTTGGAAGTTCTGGTGGATGAAAGAGTCATAGAACCATAGAATGGCTTGGGTTGGAAGGGACCTTAAAGATCATCTAACTCCAGCCCCCCTCTAACTAGATCAGGTTGGCCAAGGTTCCATCCAGCCTGGCCTTGAACACCTCCAGGGATGGGGCATCCACAACTTCTCATGGCAACCTGTCCCAGTGCCTTAATAGCCTTACAGGGAAGAATTTCCTCCTAATGTCTAGCCTAAAACTATCCTCTTTCAGTTTAAAACCACTCCCCCTTGTCCTATCATTACCTACCCAAGTAAAGAGTCCTTCTCCATCTTTTTTATAAGACCCCTTTAAGTATTGAAGGCCACAATGAGGTCTCCCCAGAGTCTTCTCTTCTCCAGGCTCATGCCCATCTCTCTCAGCCTTTCTTCATAGGCTCGACATGAGCCAGCAGTGTGCGCTTGCAGCCCAAAAGGCCAAGTACATCCTGGGCTGCATCAAAAGTGGCATAACCAGCAAGTCAAGGGAGGTGATTGTCCCACTCTACTCTGTCCTCGTGAGGACCCACCTGGAGTCCTGCATCCAGGTTTGTGTACCACAGCACAAGAAGGATGTGAACCTGTAAGAGCGAGTCCAGAGGAAGGCTACAAAGATGATCAGAGGGCTGAAGCACCTCTCCTATGAAGAAAGGTTTATTCAGATACTAAGAAAAGAAATCTGTGATTAATTTTCTTGGCACCATTTATGTTTGTGTATAGGATGTCATATTAGCTAACTTTTTCTTAAAAGCTGACTCAGTCTTTGCAATCTCATTTTGCTGAGAAGTTTTCTACCTCAGATTATCTTCATTGCTCTTTTCTGTACTTTTCGTTGATGCTTACGTGTATTTTTATACTTTTTGTTGTTGTTGTTGTTTAACCTTGTTCTTCTCTCTTTCTCTCTCTCTCTCTTTTTTCTTTTTCAGTAGAGATTTCATCAGCTGAAAACAGCTTTTCAGTTGATCCAAATTCATTCATCGTGATTCTTAGATCAATGGCTTGCTGCGTCTGGAGACTAAGCATTTATCTCATGAATAATCCAGATGACAATGTAATAACATGTCTCTTCTTTGCTCTCCTTCAATTGAGTCTTCAAACTCTTAGATCTGTTCTTCAAACTCAATTTATTATGCATCACGTACTGGGATCCTTTGTCCATCCTCTTATGTAGAAGAAAATTTCCATTATTTTCAAATCTTATCATTCTTGTCTTCTCTTTTCTTCTCTCAATTTGTAAGGGCTTTAACATGAGTAAATCTAGAAGCCATTCTGCACTTATCATAGTCTGCATTTGTGATTTAGTCATATTGAATCTGGCTATCTTAGGTACCGCTATTTCAACAACACTTACTTTTTCATATTTTTAATAATATGAAAAATTCATCATATGTAAATACCTAAGGAAAAAAATACTTCTGAGTATTCAGAATAACAGTCATTTCAGTTTCTCATCCCTCCTAACAAGTAGTTTTTTGTATACTTGTATTTGTTCTTCCACTTAAATTTTGGAGATTATTTTCTGACCTTTGGTTAGGACACTTTAGAAACCCAGGAGTATGTTTTATTCTTATGAAAGTCACTGATGGAAGGAAGATGGCAAATCCTATTCATGTACAGGAGGACAATACCACAACTAGTCAATTCATAAATCTTTTTGCATCACTAACACCCAGAGAAAGGAAAACATGCACCCAACCTGCACTGAGAAATCCTATAACCTCATAAATTAACTTTTCCTATATTGTTTATTTTGAATATTCTTTAATTCCATTCAAAATCCATTGATAAGCTTCTACAGTCATATTCTTTTGCAAGTTCCATGAAGTAATTTACTTAGCTTATTACCAAAACAACAAACCACCACCAACAATAAAAAAAGCACGTGTTTTGAAGATAACCCAGTAGCACAGTATTCCTGATTACTTACATCAGTCTGGGACTGCCCTAGAAAAATCCAGAAGCCTTACTGAACAGGCAACCTAGCTGTGTACTATAAACATCTCTAGTTTAACCATATCCTAAGATCCTGCAGAGGTGAACACGCTGAAATAATACTTGTGTACACGTTAGTGATATCAGCTCAGGAAACAATTCTTTCTTTTCCCTTCAGAAAGGAAATTTTCATTTTACAGAGGCTGAAATACACCTGACATGACACAAAACTTGCTTGGAAAGTTAAATGAACAGGAAGAGAAGATACAAATAAAACCTCCACCTTCCTTATTATATTTATGTCCAAATGTTGTATTTTAAACACTGAATGACTGAATAGAGAGTCTGTAATTGTGAATAATCAGCATGTCCAAGAGAATATCCACTGTGTATGGAAATACCTTGCATTACAAAAGTAATATTTGTCAGGCACATATATTGCAATCTATCCTCTCAGCTATAATTAGAACATCAGAGAGATTTCAGACCTCCCTTCTTGCTTTAGGTATAACACTCAAATAGAGACAATATAGCTATGCCTTTGTTATATATTCTGAATTTAGTGCCCCAAAGAGTTGAGCTAATACTTCAACATCAGAATTATCTGGACACTTTCAGCAATTCACTGTTAAGCCCTCAATCATTGTGCCAGGTTTTGGACCAAAGGCACATATCTGGTCCAGTTAAAACCAATATCATTTCTGCATCTCCTTGTCTAGCAGCCTTAGGCACTGAAAACTCAATTCCACAATATTTCTGAGCTGCTTATGTTGTGCTGTGAAAACTGATATGTATTATTCCTTGTGATGAACCTGTTGTTTCCTCTTGCATATCCATTTCTGCATAAAACTAGCCCAACTCCATTCTCCTACATACTCCATAAACTGCAGAAATGCTTCAGTAACAGAACTTAAGTGAAAAATAGCCTATAGATCTTCAGCCTAGAAGTCTATGACCAAGAACTATCCCTTTGAATTTAGGGATCATGAACAGAAGAAGCCCACTAATGACATAACTGGGGTGCATTCTTCACAGTTCCTTCACCCTCTCATTGTTACAGTCATAACAATTTAATTATTTATGCACTGTAAACAGAGCAATAAAAGTTAGCAAATGGAGACATGGTCAGTGACCCTGGCCAGAGTGAACTTGTCCTTATTTGTTACACAAGGATCTGTGAACACGTAACCAAAATAATGTTAAAAAAGGAGATATGTTTTAGGAATTGACTAGATGTCAACAGTTATCACAGGAACTCTATATGCCAAATTTGGACAGAACAACAATTAAAAAAACATAAACCTTTCCCTGAACTTTTAATCACCTCTAAAAATATCCCCACAAATGCTTTTAAGTTGGAAATTGCTTAGTTATGGAGTGTAGCTGAGAATGTGGACTGGCCTTTAGATTTTTTACCTGTTATTTTTACCTTCTTCCTTTAGGAGAATTTAGGAAAAAATATTGATTTTTAGTTTACTTCTCCTTTCTTAGGGAACAGAGGTCAAAAAGTCTCTTCCACATTTTTAATTTGATGTGACATTAATGTCAGTGGCACAACACGTGTTTGTAAAGAGAATCTTATACTTATGATCTTTCCAGTGGATGGCTACCTAAATACATAATGGAGAATTAATTAATAAAAAATACTTATTTGGAGGACTAAATCTTCTAGAGATTAAAAATGCTAACAGAGAATTCATCAAGTTTCTAAATAACTTATAAATATTTGTTTAAAGGTATACTTTTTTTTTTTTTTTTTTTTCCCAAAAATATCTGTGTTTTCTTATTTAGGCAGAAATGAAAAATCTATATTTTACATTCATAACAACACTTGTCTTAATTAAAAAAAAAATGGTAACACAAGTATTTAATAGATAAAACATCCAAAGATTTGTATGTATCCATTTCTGTATAATCTATACACCTAATACACCTAATGATGTGTATATGTGAGAAAAGTTTACCTGAACAGAAAAATCTCTGTGGACCTATGTGAAGTAACTTGTATAGATTGGAATGATGTTCATAGAAGTTACAGGTATGATATACATACTGACTTTGAAATTTTACTCATCTTCTCCTCAGTCTTCTCCCACTTATGTGTGATGCTTATCCAGCCCTTCCTTTATGTGATTTGGGGAAAAAATCAGATCGGGTCAGAATGTTCTATTCTATTTGCAGAGTTGTATAGGAGAAGAGTACTGTGAGGCAAACTTCTGTGTATCTCGGGAAAAATACATGTTGATACCAGACCAGTGAGAAAAGAGGTTAATTTCAAATGTGAACTAATTGCTCCTACACATGGTTTCATAGTTCTGGTGGAAAATGCAAAGTATCTTCTGGTGCTTGTTCAAATATTCTGTCCAGTCTAGTTCTAGAAGTTAGAAATGGCTTTTGGCTGTAAATGAACATCTGTAAAAGACATTATTATCTGAAAGGTGCAACTCAGGTCAGAGCTGTCAATTCCTCATAATGATAAAATCCTTGCTTTTCAATCTGTATTAATGTAATAAAGTGAGCAATGAGATTAGAGGGAGCTGGCAGGTGGATCACAAACATTAGAAATGTTTGTGAATTAGAAATGTTCCTCAGGAAAAGACATAATTAATCACTACTTTAGTTTTTCATGGGGAAGCACTTGTTTCTGATAGAAGATTTTTTTCCCCTCTGTACTGCAGGCTTGCTTTTAAATAAAACATAGTCATTTCCAATGTATGTCACTTTCCCAGATTACTTACAATGCGGATAGTCAACCAAAGTAACAAGGTTGGAAACATTCCCTGGCCCTGCTCATAAATGCAGAAGTTGGATGCTATATTTATGTCTACTACCCCACCTTTGTGCAGCACATGAACCGATGGGAAGAGACACAGTCAAACAGAAAGTAGCCAGATTTAAGGTAGAGACAGAAACAACTGGACTGGAAGAGTCCACTATGAAAGATCCAGAGAAAAGCAACTAAGGCCCTCTTTACATAATAAATAAATAAATTACTATATTGATCATCTCCTCTACCTCCTCGTCTTTTCATGGTGATGAATCTTTTGTGCATGTCTGAAAACCATGCCAAACTGCTGTATGTCTGAAGCCATGTTGTCAGCTATAACTAATAGTTCTTGCTGTAGAGCTGCTGCTGACCTAAACTTTTTCTGACAGTGGTTTCACCCCATTCACATGATTGGTGTCTCTTAGAAAGTGAATGCGTCAGATGTGATTTCTGTAGTAAGATGATGTATGCAATTGAGCTGCTTATACAATCGGCCCTGTTCTTAGCATGGATATTTCAGCAAATGTTGTGTCAGATGCATATCAAGCATTTCATTTATCAAGGATGTGAATCTTTAACAAACACAGTAAAATCTATATCCAGACAAACATGTGAATAGAAATACAATCAGTTTATTATGGGTCTTCTTAAAGTAGAGATATATTCAATTCAGTAGGTGATGTATTTGGTACTAAGAATGATGTATGTGATGTTTTGAATGATATACTTAACTTAGTTCAGCACCTGACAAATCCAATTCAGTAGGTGACACAAGGTATCATTTTTGCAGAAATATATCTGATGTATGAGGTTATGAATTTGATACAAATTAGGTCTTTTCCTTTTGAGACCAATACTTTACTTTTCTCGTAAGGTATTTGACTACAAACTGTATAGGATATACATATCTTTCACATTAAATACTAATAAATGACATGTCCATTATACCCTGTTACATTTATCCAACATTATGGATACTGAAATAAACAATGGGAAATGACAGAAACGTTGCTATTAAAGGGTGCTTTTGACACAAAATGTGAAAGATGTATATTGGATTATCTAAACGAGTACTATCAAGCATCTGGTCTGCCAGCAACTGAAACCAAAAGCCATTTCAGAGCTTTTAAATGAACTTTCAGTAGAAGTCTCCAAAAGTTATCAATTCTGCTTCTGAACATCCCTGTTTAGAATTGCCTGTTAAGAGAAAAAAAGTAATCTTCCATAGATACCAGTGATATTTTTGTTGCAGAAATTTTTATAGTATTTTGAAGCCATTCTAGACCTGTGCACACATATACTGAAGCAAAGATAAAACAACCTTCCAAATTACATGATCCTTTTCAAGGTTTTCAACAACAAAAGCACCACCAACAACAACAACAAAAAGGGAAAACAAAACAAAACAAAACAGAACACATCCATTTTACATTAGGGCATTGACATTTCTATCACTGGGAAAGAAAGAAAATAAAAAAGTATTTACAGAAAGCTGAAGATGTCATCTGGTATTTGTAAAGTCATTGCATCTATAATATATTCATTGCTAGCCATGAATAAAGAAATGCATAGACCCTTGCTAAAACAGCTTATGCTTTAAGATGACAAGCAATACATGAAGGTCAGGTAAAAAGTAGATCATACACAAGCCACATCTTACATAAAATAGGAATAGTGAATATTGCTTACTAAGGCACATTTTAGCTAACAGCCTTGTTCTTTCAGTGTATCCTTGCCAAGTCTGCTGTATAGATCCCTCAAGCTTTAGAATTACAGGTGGCATATTCCACTCAAAGGACAAGCACCTTTCACTAACATCCATTGCTTCCTCAGAGTTTAATGCAGAGATAGACAAACATCATTTCAATTAGATTATGTCAGGTATGTCAATTTTCTATTACAACAAATCAAAGCATCCTGTCTGGCACCCAGGGCAGTTCTGGCATAATCAGACCAAACTCCAGCAACACAAAAGTACTTCAGGAAGACCAGACATCACTGCTGCTGCTTCCTGAATTGCAGAATGCCACAAGAAAAA